>NC_072474.1:40091689-40419189 GCF_027574615.1 Eptesicus fuscus | reverse complement strand
AGCATGAGGGCAGCTTTCTCTCAGAGGTACTTGCAGCGATCATTGTTTCTGCATGGTGCTGTGGGACACAGAGACCTGGGGACCTCTTCGGGGCAGGGCTGAAGGTCAGCCATTGCTGTTTGCTCTGCCCTGGTGATTCCCTGAGACCCCACCCCACCCAATTTACAACCCCACCCTAGCTGTTCGCAGAAGCTTTTGCATATGAATGGCCTGGCCTTTTGCAATGTAAAATTACCTAACAAACTGAAGCTGGGTCAGAGAGCCCCAGAACTTCCAAAAGAAGGCCCAAGGCCCCACAGCAGCTTGCATTGCTTCACAGGTGGGCCTCATCTGGGCACCTCCAAACCCCAAACAAAGAGAAGGAATCTGCAGATCTCTCTGTAGTTCCTGCTGGGTGGCCTCAGGCAGTGGCTGACTTTGTACCTCCTTGGAGATCCAAGAGCCATTGTACCCAGCGGTCAGAGTGGGACCATCCAGATTACAACTCCTCAAATCCATAAGGGACACACTCAGGGGCAGAATCAGTGAGCACCAAAGCCCCACTGAAGCAAGTCTTGGCTCATAAAGGTGTCTCCAGCACAGAAGTTCTCCCATTGGAGACACAGATGATCCTAACAGCCAATTGGCTTGGAGGTCCATTCCTCCCAGTGATACCAACAACAATCAAGGCTTAACTACAACAAGACTGTGCACCCAGCCCACAAAGGGGTGCACCAAGAGTGTCCACCTCAGGTTATTGGGGATGCTGAACCACTGGACCTTATAGGACACCTAGCACACAAAGCCACTCTATCAACACAGGGAAGCAGCCAAAATGTGGAGACAAAGAAACAGGTCACAAATGACAGATATAAATTTCAAAACCACGGTTATAAGGTTACTCAAGAATCTTCTAGAAACCTCCGAGAAATTTAGTGATACTCTCAAGGATATGAAAAAGAACCAACTAGAAATTAAGCATACACTGACTGAAATAAAGAATGATATACAGAGATCCAACGGCAGACTAGAAGATCCCAAGAATCAAGTCAAAGATTTGAAATACGAAGAAGCAAAAAACACCCAACTGGAAAAGCAAAAAGAAAAAACAATCCAAAAATATGAAGATAGTATAAGGAGCCTTTGGGACAACTTCAAGTATACCAACATCTGAATTATGGGGGGGCCAGAAGAAGAGAGAGAGCAAGATATTGAAAACCTATTTGAAGAAATAATGACAGAAAACTTCCCCCACCTGGTGAAAGAAATAGACTTACGAGTCCAGGAAGCGCAGAGAATCCCAAACAAAAGGAATCCAAAGAGGACCACACCAAGACACATCATAATTAAAATGCCAAGAGCAAAAGACAAAGAATATTAAAAGCAGCAAGAGAAAAACAGTTAGTTACCTACAAGGGAGCACCCATATGACTGTCAGCTGATTTCTCAACAAAAACTATGCAGGCCAGATGGGAGTGGCAAGAAATATTCAAAGTGATGAAAAGCAAGAACCTACAACCAAGATTACTCTACCCAGCAAAGCTATCATTCAGAATTGAAGGTCAGATAAAGAGCTTCACAGATAAGGAAAAGCTAAAGGAGTTCATCACCACCAAACCAGTATTATATGAAATGCTGAAAGGTATTCTTTAAGAAGAGGAAGAAGAAGAGAAAGGTAAAGATAAAAATTATGAACAACAAATACATATCTATCAACAAGTAAATCTAAAATTCAAGTGAATAAAAATCTAATGAACAGAATAATCTGGTGAATATAATAGAATCAGGGGCATAGAAAGGGAGTGGACTGACAATCCTCTGGGGGAAAGGGGTGTGGGGGTGCAGGAAGAGACTGGACAAAAATTATACACCTATGGATGAGGACAGTGGGAGGGGGGTAAGGGCAGAGGGTTGGGTGGGAACCGAGTGGAGGGGAGCTATGGGGGGAGGGGAAAGAGGAACAACTGTAATAATCTGAACAATAAACATTTAATAAAAAAAAAAGATGGTATTATAGTTAATATTTCCCTCTTGTTGGGTGGGGGGGCATGTCTCTCTATCTACCAATTGATATTGAGGCCATGTCTGGGTACAAAAGAAAATCAGGCATTTCTTCTTAAGGGTCTGAGGGTCAAATGCTCCCCAGTGTTTAAGAACACATCCCAAAGGGCTATCTGCACAGGGATGGACGAAGCGATTCCCATCTGTAAGAAAACACATGAAAGGATGTCCAGCATCCTTTGTGATCTTCCCTTCTCTGTTTGGGGCATCCCCCTCCTAAATAAGGGATGTGAGATCAGTGCCTCTTTTTGTGTGACCACAAAAGAGGATCTGCCAGACTAGTCACACTTACTGGTGAGATGAGATCTAGGGCGAGAAAACCTGTTAGTGTACGCACACCAATAGTACTGACCTACTGGACTGTTTGCACTTACCAGTCTGGTCCTACCAGACACCTGTCCTGCTCCAGGTGTGGGGAAGCCTGTACTAATCCCTGTCCCTGACTGAACGTGTCTGAGATGGTTCTAATGTTTTTGAAATACCCATCAAGCTTCCTAGAGGAGTTTAAAAGGAAGTGTCTCTAGGCTGAGGGCTGGGAGAGTTTGGCCAGTACCTGGAACTCTGGGGTGGCCACCACCCAGAGCTCCAGGGAACATACCAACAGCTCTGGACTTATCCCTCTATATTCCCTCACTATCAAAAAATCTGTCTTCTTCATTCTGGTCTCCCCAGTCTGTCAGTAATGAGGGATTTATTTGGGAAGGGTGGAACCCTACTTTAGTTAAGACTATGATTTTATACCCACTGGTGAGGTAATCTTCTTACTGGAAAAGGACTAAACAAATCCCACATTAAAGGGGGGTGATGTTTTTCTTCAGAGCCAAGAAATCTTTGTTCTCTGTTAAAGGAACAATGAGGTTTGGGCATGGAAGGAGGTGGTGATGGTATTTACAGGTGGTATTCCCTGTGTACAAGTAGGACTTGTAACCTGGTGGAGACAAACTGAACAACAAGAATTATGACAAGTGATCCAGTGAAAGAAAAAATGCTTTAGTGTTCAATGATTCCAAGCTAAGGATAGGATAAAAGTAAATATTAGTCTGGAGTGTTGTAGATAAACATCCAAGAAAACTAGACAAACTTAGGATTCAGTTCAATTCATGGGTGTAAATTAAAACTTCGAAACAATTCATTGGAATCAACTCACAATTGTGTATTATAGAGTCTGTTGAAATATAATTTTTCTCCCTAAAATCACTCCTATTCCAATTAAAGACCAATTCATTTATCATATTAAGTTTAGTTTTAATTTGGCCTGAATACAACAAGAACAATAATTGACTATGTTTTGCTGCATCTCATGGCCAAGCCTTATTGAGCCCCTCAGGGCAAAGAAGCCAAGCCACCTAGCTGCCATCAGGCTTGCCTGCAATACCTTTAGACTTGGGTGAATTCCTCAAGTTTTTGAGGTTCCCACGGGTGTCTTGAGGTCCTTTTCATGCCATCTTCCAGGAAAGCAACCTTCGTTCCTTACCTGGAAAGACTGCCATGAACCATATGACCAAGCGAGGTACCAGGCTGTTCTCCAAGGTGCTCACATTGGCTTCAAGCCTTCTGGTGACATCCACAGTCCAGGCATGTTTCTCTCAGACACGACACTCCAGCAAAAGTCTTGGTTGACAAAACTATTATTGGAAGCTGGTCTTATTTTTTAAAAAATATATTTTATTGATTTTTTTACAGAGAGGAAGAGTGAGGGATAGAGAGTTGGAAACATCGATGAGAGAGAAACATCGATCAGCTGCCTCCTACATACTCCCCACTGGGGATGTGCCCGCAACCAAGGTACATGCCCTTGACCAGAATCGAACCTGGGACCCCCCCAGTCCGCAGGCTGACGCTCTATCCACTGAGCCAAACCGGTTAGGGCTGGAAGCTGGTCTTATT
Organism: Eptesicus fuscus; assembly: GCF_027574615.1. Lineage (NCBI taxonomy): Eukaryota > Metazoa > Chordata > Mammalia > Chiroptera > Vespertilionidae > Eptesicus > Eptesicus fuscus. Next base: position 40,415,262 of record NC_072474.1, on the reverse strand, counting down.
GAATCCATGAAAAGAAATGCATTGCTATGACCTATTCATTATGGACTGCCAAAATCTGGAGGGATTAGGTAGGGAGAAAAATATACAATTTACCAAATTATTTTGTTTCCTTATATCTGAAAAACAAAGTTTAAAAATCAGAAACACCTTTAACAAAAGTCACAAAACCTGAATTTTGTCTTCTCACACAAATGAATTTATATGAGAGACCTTGACTGTATTGTGAAAAGCCAATCAATTAAAGCAATCAAAGTACATATCTTCATTGAAAAAGTAAAGCAAGCAAACCTATACATTTGGCTCACGAAGCATAGATGGGTCTCCAGCCAATGCAAAGAGCAGGCTGGGTGGGGGTCCAACGCATTATACACCCTCCTGTCTGTAGGTCTTAAAATTGCTCTGTTGAATATTCTGGTACAGATCAACTCTTAAGATTCCCTGTTATTTTGTTGTGGCCTTTCCAGAACTCATGAGAAGCTCCTGGCAACTTTACCTTTCCAAGCCTTGAGACTGCTGGCCTTGCCGCCTACATAGTAAAAACAGCCTTTTTTTTTTTCTCTTTCCCATTTACCTCCCCTCCCCGTTTCTGTAGGGAGGTTGTTATTTTTAACCATTTGCTTTGTGTCCTTGGCTGGGGAAGGTAATGGTTAGTTTCAAGCTGGCTGCAAATTACCCACAATGGTTTTGTTTCATTTCCTTTTAACATTTTTCCTTATAAACTTTTTATAATTTTCACAAACCTTTTAATAACTTTTAGGAATAATTAGTTTTCAAAATGTATCTCTATGCACCATGTTTTTTTTTTTTATTACCAAAACACATAATTTCCAATTAATAATTCTTAATAGCCTCAATCCTCAATGACCAGGAAAAGCACACAACCAGCATTCCTTAGATTGACCCTTCTGAAGATAATTTAAACATAATTAGTTTTAAAGCACACTTTCAACAAAGCAAAAGACATTATAGCAGCTCCAAATCTACCTATCTAGTTTTGGCAATACAGATAAAAGCAGGCCATCCAGCAATCAAAGCTGTAATGAGTTAACTTGATCTGCACACGTGGCTAAGTTTTTCCTAGAAACTTGTACCTTTAAAGATGGCCAGACTAGAGTTTTTGACCAGATACTTGCATTTCAAAGGTCCTGGGAACCACAGGGGAGCACTGTAGAAAGTGCTGAAGGGCCTCAAGCACTGTTGTAAATCCGAACCCTGCAGTCCTCCTCCGTCCTGTCTGGTGACCTACCGCCCTAATGTATGGAAAACGCCCCGATCTACTCCCCATCTACTTTAATGCTCACCAGCACCAGGTGTGGTGTGAACACCAGGGCAAGCTGTGCCCCTCAGGCAAGGGCATTCCTCCTTGGCTCCCCTAGCATTCTATGGAAGACCCGAATCCCTTCTGGGCCCCACAAGGCCACTGCAAGGAGCTGGAAGAAGTCAGGTCTGTGGGGGCCAGGTCCAAGGAGGTATTGAGGAGATGAGGGAATCCTCCGCTCGTGCATGGCTGGGTCCATCTGTGGCAGGGGACACCAAGAACGGCAGATCCACCAGCCTGGGCCAGGATCCCTCTAGCCCCAACCTCAGGCAGGAGGAGGAAAAAGGCAGGAAAGTTTGAGCAGATCTCTGGCAATAGAAATCCTAACAAGGGAACAGGCCAAGGTTGGGCTGTATGTAGTGAGTCAAAGTGTGCTGCCTGTGGAGGGAACTCCCAGAGGCGGTGAAACCGCTGGTCTCTCCCTCCTCTTACATCCTCAGTTTCTCTCCCCGGCTGTCTCAAACCGCCGTGAGGACCCGGAGCGCTGAGTGACCAGCTCTCATGTGCACCCCCTGGACGGGTCGGAGTTTCATTACAGTTGTATTCTGGAGTCCCTGTGAGGCCCCTGCACGTCTTAGGGTTCAACCCAGACACCTCAGTGAGGTCCTTATTCACGTAAGGATATTCGAGATTCTTGAACCAGAGGGAGGAATTTGCCTCTTTGACCTTCGGAGCCTGGGTAGGCACCCAAGCACTCCTTTAGTCCTTGGTCAGACTTTGTCTTGCAACTGGCGGGAAGCCTACTGCTTTCTAACCCTGTCTGACTACCAGTTCCTCCTTCCATGGGAGTCTTGTTATGGGGCAGCCACCCCAGTGGTTTTATCTGGCTGTCCCATGCCCGCTTTTAGATGGCCCAACGGCTGGAGACTGCATTTGGAAAGTGAAAGAGAAAAATGCCCGCTGAGACAGCAGCCTGATTAAGTGGCTGATGGGCACCCCGCAATGCCTCCAGAATTACAAAGGAAACATCCAAAGAAGCCATAGGGTCTGTAGGCTCACCATTTGATGTGGAGAAGTTGAGTCCCGGACTGAGCCCCCAAAGCTGATGACCAGAACGGTGAGCCGAGGTGTTTTTCCGGGGTCATGTCTTGCAATGCCAGAGAATGAGCTCCACGGACCAGAAGATTTAAGCTAAAGTGTGGAAAATGTATTACAAGCGGGTTCAGACTCCCCGCAAGGGGAGGGGGACCCAATAATGGGCTGCCCGTTAAAGCCTTGTGGTCCAGGGGTATATATTTGCTCCAAGCCGGCTCCATGTCTACCTGTGTCACCACCTGATTGATTCCCTCATTGTTTTTGCCCAGCAACAGACCTGAACTTTCCCTGTTTCCGTGTTCTCTCTCTGCTCCTATACTGAACTTTTTCTGTTTCTGTGGGTTCGTACATCTTGTTGCTACAGGCCCTCCCTTGTTTTCCCATGCCTCCTGCTTTGAGTCCAGAAACATTTTATTATTTCTGCTTGGTTGGTTGCTGTGGTTAGGCTGCTCCAACTGCCGTGTCTGCCCCTGTCTGTGTTCCACCTGCCTTTGTTTCCCACTGGGCCCCTGCCCCGTCTGCCTGCGCTTCAGGTTAACCCTCTGAGTAGTAGATGTTTAGTACTTAGCAATGAAGGTGGAACATAATGACCCGCTAATGTTAGCCATTATTATTCTATGGTCCATCGAAACCAATGTTTCATTATAATTAGTTTAGCTACAAGTAACAGATAACACTCAAATAATATTAGCTTAGAGTCTAAGGACAAAGGAAAAGTTTAATTCTCATGTAAATGTGCAGTTTTATCTGTGCCTAACGGATGGCTCTTCTCTATGAAGTTCTTCTTCTAATTTATCTCTGCTACTTGCCATCACTTAGTCCAACCTCGATTTCTTCATTGCGTATCTTAAGTAACTTTAAATATCAAACTTACTTAAGATGACAAAGAACAATGTCCAAGTACATTAACAATTCAGATGATGTGCTGAGATGTGGGAGAGATTAGAAATCTATACACGGCATTCTCGGAATGGAGGTGAGAGGTGAAGGCTCTGGAGTTTGACACCTGAGGCAGGCGTCCTCAAACTACGGCCCGCGGGCCACACGCGGGTGTTTTTGCCGTTTTGTTTTTTTTACTTCAAAATAAGATATGTGCAGTGTGCATAGGAATTTGTTCATAGTTTTTTTTTTAAACTATAGTCCGGCCCTCCAACGGTCTGAGGGACAGTGAACTGGCCCCCTGTTTAAAAAGTTTGAGGACCCCTGCCTGAGAGCATCAAGTCTGTCAGGCAGTCTCTAGAGAGAAAAGCAGACAGTGGATTCCTGCTTGGAGATACCATTGTTAAGGGGTGAGAGGAGAAGAAAGGAGTGAAAAAAATGAAGGAATGAAAAGTGAACACTCTTCATATTCCATAAATGAGATCATGTGATATTTATCTTTCTCTGACTGGCTTATTTCACATAAACTGATGAACAAAAATAGATCGAGAGACAGAGAAACATCGAGCAGACCATCAAACCTCAGAGGGAAGGCAGGGGAGGGTGGGGGTAGCGGGGAGAGATCAACCAAAGGACTTGTATGCATGCATATAAGCCTAACCAATGGACACAGACAACAGGGGATGAGGGCATGAGGGGGGGGGCTGGGGGGGTAATGGGGGAATAAGGACACATATGTAATACCTTAATTAATAAAGAAATTCAAAAAGAAAAGTGAACACTCTTAACCCAAATGGCTTATTTACACACACACACACACACACACACACACACACACACACACACACATTTTAGGAAAACATGTAGCTGTAATAAACCCAAATATTGAGGAAAACAAGGAGGAAAGGTGAAGGTGGGATTCAGCATGATACTTACCTCAGGTTCGGTGAGGTCGGGCCACCAGGTGGAGAGGCCTACGTGTTTATTTGTAGCAGGTGTTGGACAGGGCCCTAGCTTTTGGTTGGAGTGAGTGGCAGTTTTGAAACCAAAATGGCGGCGGGCAGGTCCTAGTTCTTTGTTTCCAAAACCAAAGACCGGATTCACAGGCCACAATGGTTGGCAGAAACAGTTTACTGGGTGATAGACGAACTTCCTGCCGCAGGGGCAGCACGAAGGGGGCCCAAAGCAGTTACCGCTTGAACTCTTTGTTTAGGGATATTCATATACCCTGCTAGCTTCTGACGGGTCCCTTCAAAGAACTCTGGCAATATCCAATTATTTCAAAGTTCAAGTTCCTGTCTGCAGGAGGACCTGATTGAGGACTGCCACTTCAGGTCCCAGGTGACATCACTGTTCCCGCGTAGCTGGGTCAGTTCTAGGTGCCTTGTTTGTCGCCCTCCAACCCCACCCACCCATCTCCATCCCGTGGTCCCTGTCCCTGACTGACTGCCTGGCCCTCTTTTTCTATCTCCTCCATCTTGGACAATTGTCCAGAACTTGAAAAACAAAAATTATTGCTTTTAAACCCGAACAGGAAGAATTGTTTAAGTTAGCTAGCATTTCCCTATCTCACTCCCTGTTACTAGGCCTCTTCACCCTGTTATAGTTGACAGGAATTTGCTAAAGACCAGAAATGTGACAGGAACATCCAAGGACAGGAGAGGACATTATTAGTGAACTCTACAAATCAAAAAAGTCTGAATAAAGGCATTGTTGGTCACATTCTGAATACAGATCCTCTTAGAATATTAAAAGTGGTTATTTAGGTCAAATAAAATACTATTTTTCCCATAAAGTAATTATATAAAAACTGCTAGATAGAGTCCCACCTACTTTTGAAAGAAGTTTTTAGGGGTAAAATAGGCAGGTTTAGGGAGTTTTAGGAATTAGGGGTGAGTGGGGGAGAACCACAGGGCTGCACAGCTGCAAGCTGCCAGAGGCATACATTCACAGAATAAGGGGGCTGGGAGCTGTCAAGAGATATACACTTACAGAATAAAGGGAGAGGAAGCCACCCATTCACAGAATAAAGAGGAAGGCCACAGGGAATAGAAAAACAGAAGGGAGAAAAATCAGAGGGGATATGAGGACACAAAGAACTGTAGCCTGCATAAACTTTAGAAAAGAAGGACTTAGTGGGTCTCCTACTCCTCACGTGGGAGTCCTTGCTTGTTTCCCAATAAATTCCCACCTTTCCCTATACCACCTTTTGTCTGTGGCTTCATTCTTTGAATCCACCTGGACAAGAACCCTGGAAATCACCTTTGCATCCTGCCCAGAGGAAAAACCACGAGTCCCAGTTCCATTTTCGCATTTCACTATCTAGGTGGGACAGGCAAAGCAAGGTTTCCTAGGGATGTGGCCTTAAGCTTCCAAATGAAATGTGTGGAGCCCTAGCTGGTTTGGCTCAGTGGATAGAGCATCAGCCTGCGGACTGAAGGGTCCCAGGATCAATTCCAGTCAAGGACACATGTCTGGGTTTCGGGCTCAATCCCCAGTAGGGGGCGTGCAGGAGGCAATCGATCAATAATTCTTTCTCATCCTTGATGTTTCTGTCTCTCTCTCCCTCTCTGAAATAAAAAAAAAAAAAAAAAAAAAGAAAGAAAGAAATGGGTGGAGAGCATTGTGACGCAAAATCTAAGAATAGGAGATACCTTCATTTCTAGGCCAATTGAGAGTCAATATCAGAAAAGTTTATCAAAGGTAATAAGGTTAAAATTACTGAGCTGTGATTCAGGAGCAAATTCCAAGTCGCTCATTCATCCTCTAAATGCCTCTATAGAAGTTTATAGACAATCCTCCAGACCACCTCCTACTTTATTTTCGCTTTCCTACTTCACTGATTTCCTGCATTTGGACTTTGTGCCTTGTTCTCCTTCACTTGGGCTGGTTTGCTCCTTAACAAGCTCCTGGCTTTGACTTTGATCTTAAGTCTGCTCTCCATTCTCTGTCTCCCAAGTCACTGTGGCCTGGACACTTCACTAAGCACATTCTGCCTTAGAGCCTGAATGGAGGAAAATCAGGTAAGGAGTTAAACCAGCTGTAGGGATGCGGGTCCCCACCTGCTGACCCTCAGGGCTCGGCCTAGACAGGAGCTGTGCAGAAAAACAGCAGAGGCTGGGAACTGGCACTCAAGAATGAATAGCTCCAAAGCTACCAGGCTATGCCCTAGGATGAGTCCTTCAACCTGATTTATTATTTTATTTGCCCTTCTCTGACTTGCCTGTTTCCATGATATCATTCCTGGACTGTGGCAATCACAAGTTCACATAGTAATTGAGGTGCAAATTAGCCCTGTTTGTGAACAAACTATGATAAAGTTTTGCTGGGAGTTTTCCCACATGCTGATAGGCTTATTTAGTCGAGATAAAAGAGTGGAATATCTGAGGAGAGAGAATAAATTAGATGTAGTACTTCCTAATTTTTATTTTAAGAAGTTTTATTCTTAAGAGATTATCTTATTTGAAAAATCAGTTTATATTCCTCTAAAGTTTTTTTAGGTTTAAAAAGTTTTAATTTGCATAATACATTTCATTTCAATAATTAAAATAATTTTATTTTGCATAATAACTTGCATTTCAATAAATAAAATAATTGGACCCCCCCAAAATGGCATTCTAATTAAATTATATTTGACAGCCTGCAGGACACCTTGAACCAGCTTGGTTTTCACTCTAGATTCCACTGTTATCCCACCCAGCTTCTTCCTTCACCAACAAGGAAGGGGTCTGCTCTTTCCTGTATCTTGCAGAATGCCAAGGAGAGGTGCCAATTCTTCCCTGTTTCTTCCAATTCCTGGAGAACATTAGATTATCATTTAGGAATGCAGTCTAATGAAAGATGTTCTGACTTTTAAAAAAATTAACAATGCTGCAAAACAGAATTTCTTGCCCTAGCTGGTTTGGCTCAGCAGATAGAGTGAAGGCCTGTGGACTGAAAGGTCCTCAGTTGGATTCCAGTTAGGGGCACATGCCCGGGTTGTGGGCTCGGTCCCCATTGGGGGGTGTGCAAGAGGCAGCTGATCAATGATTTTCTCTCATCATTGATGTTTCTATCTCTCCCTCTCCCTTGCTCTCTAAAATAAATTAAATATACATATATATTAAAAATAAATAAATTAAACAAAACAGAATTTCTGAGAGAGCCAGAATTATGTGGAATCAATTTGTCCCAGGCATATATTTGAGAACACAGAATTTGGAATCTGGCCAAGTGACCTGGGTTATAACTCTAACTCCAGTCGTTTTAATTATGTGACTTGTACAGGTTAATGTCCGTAAGCCTCCATTTCCCTGTCAATAAAACGGAGATAGTAATAGTGTGTAAATATCTCCTGGAGTTGTTGTGAAGAATAAATAACATCCATCATCAAGAAATGTTAGCTGCTGCCCAGTCAGGGTAGCTCAGTGGTTGAATGTCAACCTATGAACCAGGAGGTCACAATTCGATTCCCAGTCAGGGCACATGCCCAGGTTGTGAGTTCGATCCCCAGTGTAGGCTGTGTAGGAGGCAGCCAATTAATGATTCTCTCTCATTATTGATGTTTCTCTCTCTCTCTCTCTCTCACTCAATAAAAAAAAAAACACCTATATTTAAAAAAAAGAAATGTTAGTTGCAATAATTATCCTCATCATCACACTAACAGAGTTTCTTCAGACACAAATCAAACAGTTTCAGAATGAATTTTTAAAAATAAAATCTATCTTTCCTTTGTAAATCTGATAGTGAAGATAAAGCTTTTTAAAAAAATTTTTTAAAAATATATTTTATTGCTTTTTTACAGAGAGGAAGGGAGAGGGATAGAGAGTCAGAAACATCGATGAAAGAAAAACATCGATCAGCTGCCTCCTGCACACCTCCCACTGGGAATGTGCCTGCAACCAAGGTATATGCCCTTGACCGGAATCGAACCTGGGACCTTTCAGTCCAGAGGCCGACGCTCTATCCAATGAGCCAAACCGGTTAGGGCAAGCTTTTTAGCTTAATTCTCATTTATTTTTGTTAGTGGAATTAACTTTCAGCATCCTAAATTTATGTTTATATTCAGGAAAATATTGCTTACTAAATTTTCTTGGGCTAGAAATCTATGCATAAATATAATAAATTTTCTCAATGTGAAGGGAGCCCAATTTGGCGAAAAGAATACTAAATTTGACCATCAAGAAACTTATATTTTTATGCAAGAACATGGTCAGTTACCAGCTAGATGGCCTCAGACTATTACTTTAACCCTTTGCTTCCTTTTTCATCAAATTTAGTATCTAATGAGGTCTGACCGGGTAAATAAAGAGGATTCACAGGAAATCCAGAGTCTCAATTTGAACAATTGTAAGAATAATCATGCTTCTAACCAAAATATGAAAGTTAGAAAGAAAAAATAGTCTGTTGTACATGAACATAAACTTGCTTTTAAACATGTTGAGTTTGAGAACGATGGTGGAACGTCTGAATGGAAATGTCTAGACCTCAGTTGGAAATCTACAATTGGATTTCAGCAGCAATGTTAAGGCAGAAAAATGTCAATGTTAGGACCATTACATAGACTATTTGATGTTATTAAAGTGAATGAAAAGAGCTAGATATGAAAAGAGCTAGATGGCTAACAAATTACATTTGGGAAAAGCAGTGGGAATTAGAGAAATCAGTGGGAAATTACAACAGTGTGGTGTCACAGATATAAATGTGCACTTCTCTGTGGTCAGCAGTGATGCGTGAAGGGGTAGGTAAGGACTGTGCGAATGGACTACCCCCCACCCTCACCACCCCCATGCTGGAAAACACACACACACACACACACACACACACACACACACACACACAGTCTTTCGGCTTAATTAAGCACTGAATAGGCCACCAACTTCTAACTCCTGACATCAAGAGAAGAGAATGTCAAGAAAAATTCAGAAACAAAATGTCAGTTATAGCAGAAAATTCAAATCATGAAACTGGAGAGTAAAAGTCCATTGAGTTTAACTCTGAGAAATTGTCTATGGCTTTGAACAGTGCTTGTTCCTCAGTGGAGTGGACTGGTGAGAAGTCATATAGTTGCGAATTGACTGAAAAGTGACTGATGAAGATGTGGAGAGAAATCCCAGTTCAGGAGTGAAAAGGAGACTTGGTACGAGAGTCAAAAGGAAAAAGGGGTGAGGAAAGAGAAACATGCTATATGTATGGGCGCAGAGGGAAGAAAGGCCATTTTGAGGAACCAGTTGAGGTGAGATCCCAGAGCACCCATGTAATCAAGCAGAGGGAAGCTTTGAAACATTCATCTAACATACTGATAATTCTTTAAATATTTACTCATCGGGCTTAGATTAGTTGAGAACTCTGTTAAAAGCAAGTTCTGTTTCTAGAACTCATCCTTATTATTTTAAGTAAAGGTATAGACTCTACATAGACGAATTTACAAGCATGTTGATGTTTAAATATGATTATCTTAGCAATTTGAATGAGCGACCCCCCCTTCCAATTTTTCTTTTTCTTTATCTGATAATAATCCCAAGGAGCCTTGTTTTGCTCAAACAACTGCATCTAATGTTGGCCCTTAGTGACTCCTTCCCAACCTTTTGCATCCAATGTTTATGAGAAGGGGGAGCTAACAAACTAATTAGACTGGTAGCCTAAGAAAATAGAAATTGTGGTACAGGCCCACACCAAAAAGGCTTACATGCACAGAAATCAAGCCTTTGGGCTTGCCCAGACATCCAAAACTGCTAACCTCAGACTTTATCTCACACTTGGAAAATTGGTATTGTTTTGCTTTGTTTTGTACTTTAGCACACTACATAGAAGTTTGACATACTCATGGAATGATAACTGCTTTTCAAACGAAGAGATCTACATTGGGAAAAGTATGTATGAGAAAATTTGGGACTATAACCTAACCATTAGTGAAAATATGTAAATTGAAAAAATAACAAAATCTACTTTAGCTGTTAAAATTTTGAGGATGGCTATAAATTGGTTAAATTTTTTGTGTCAAATAAAAAAACAACAAACATGTTGTCTCCTCCAAATACCTATCTCTGTTGACATTCTGCTGCCTCTGTATAATCATTAAGTGAAAGGAAAATTTTTACAAAAAGTTATGTTGACATGCTCATATTCCTGTACAATGAATATTTATATCTGCATCTTGAAATTAAAAGACTTGGATGAAAAGGTAAAGATAAGAATAGGCATTATAAGTGGGTGCACCAAATTGAAGATGTTGGGCTATAAGTGGGATCGTGGATGCTTTCTATTTCTCCTTTTGCTCATCTACAATTGCTTTCATTGCTGTTCTTGTAAAAACCAACCAACCAACAAACAAAAACAAAGATGAGCAAGATGTGACTATGCCTCACATTAAATATATGGTAAAGTATGTGCTTTTGTAAGAGTGGTCTTTTTTTTTTTTTTAAATATATTTTTATTGACTTCAGAGAGGAAGGGAAAGGAATAGAGAGACAGAAACATCAATGATGAGAGAGAATCATTGATCGGCTGCCTCCTGCACGCCCCCTACTGGGTATCAAGCCCACAACCCAGGCATGTGCCCTTGGCCAGAATCGAACCTGGGACCCTTCAGTCTGCAATCTGACGACACTCTATCCACTGTGCCAAATTGGCTAGGGCTGTAAGAGTGGTTTTTAGGTATACATAGACTAAGTTATAACCTTATAACCAAAAAAGAGGAAAAATCACATATTCCAGCATTCTCCTTCCTTCACAGTGGGCTATTATGTTTCTAGCCTGTTTTCTCAGGCTCCTTTTTTCATGAGTATAAGTGACTTTTTTTTCTTTATTAGCAATTTTATTTTCTATTCAATCTTTCTTTTTGTCTCCCACAAGTGATAAGATTCCCCTTTCTAAACAAATAATGCTCTTTGCCTCTTCTATAAACCTAAATGTGATATCTTTATTTAGTAAGTTATCCTGGGTCTTTTAGGGAAGCCAGCTATATTCAGAACTATCTGAATTATATGCATTGATAAACCAATCAATCAGTTGTGATTCAGTCCATGGTGACAAAATTTACAAGCACCTCAAGGTGGATGCCACACCAAACTCTTGGCCACATTAATGTTGAGTTAACTGAATATTATAATTAAAGCATTTCTTGAACTTATTTTACTTTAGTACAAGCAGGTATAACTGATGTTCTCTTTATTTTATAAATGCCATTATTCTTTAAGAAGAATCTGATAGTGAGGATGATCAGCTTGCTTTCTGATTTTAATTCTGAATTGTTATATGTTTTGCTGGTAATTTATTTTAATCAACATATTGTTTTTAAATGTGAAAATATGTTATGCACCTAAAATTTACTGTCAAGTTACATCATCTTTTTAAAAATTGGAGTAAATGGACACACAAAATAGATTTGGAGCCATCATAGTAAAACAACATGTACTTGTGAATAACAATCTGTCATTTCTGAGAATGTTTAAATTGACATTTTTGTGTCTCAGCAAACATCCAATTTGAACAGAATTATGAGTTAAAAAAATAACATATCCAACCTGAGCCATAATTTCTTATTTGCAAATATAAGAACTCTGCCATTTGAAATAAAACTAACTTTATTATTTCAAGAAGTGCCCTTACTTATCCAAAAGTAGTACAGAGAATAAATAACCACGGCCACAAAACAATCCCTGTGGGATTGCCAATTTTGTAACAAAATGTTAAATATTAACTTCTAAACATTAATTCTCTTTTTGAATGTTTCTCAAATTCATTGTGTTATTACATATTTTTCTACCACCATAATTTGTATAATTGTATCTTCATGTTTAAACCAAACACATAAGTCCATTTTATTGTTGAACATAGAAATACGTTTATGGTATGACTATAATGCTTATAAGCACACATAATTGCATTCACTAAAATATTCTGTATATTTTGCAATGAACAATAAATATTTGAAAAACAATTCAAGTGGATGTACTTAAGATCAAAGTCTTCAGCATTTCCATAAGGTCATGAAATACTTATTGGATAAGCTCCAAAAAGATCTCAACAGATATTGATGGGCAATTAAATCATAACTCATAAAGTATATTGCTTGGTCTTTTATTGTACAAATTCCTTCTTTTTTCTTTTTATATATATAAACCCACGTTACCTCAAATTTCATATATTTTTTTAAAAATTCTTTATAACTTTGTCATTTCACACCATGAAAAATGCTCATTCTTAGCAGCCTGTAAGTATGTGCTATCTAAATAATTGAAGAAAAATTGATTCAGATATTTTAATCAAATACATTAGTTATAGGTAGCCCATTCAGTAGGGTAATTGAGAGAAAACTTAAGATTTGTTGCTCTGGAAAGGAAAAACTACCTGCAAAACTTTGACTGATGTTGGTGTCCAAATGGTTCTTGAAATTGTTTGTGATTATTCAGAAAGACATTCACCAAGCTGACATAATCTAAAGCAACACTATAGAGTGAAAAAAGCACTGCTTGTGAATCAGAGTACCTGTTTGACTCTCTTATTGCCATGTCCTCATGGATAAAATGATGACGATAATAATGATCCCTCAGGATTATTGGAGGTGGTAAATAATGCACTGGAAACTGCCCACCACATAATCAACTCATATTAGATGTTAGTTTCCTCCCCCTTGAACAATAAATATAAGTGGAATATCTACTGATTTTCAATGTAATAGTGTACCATGCTCAGTACGGCCAGGGGTGAACCTGAGGGGTGGTGGTGAAGGATTAAAGAAGACAGACAAGAGAATAAAGCTGGGGCTAGGTGGGACACTGCTCTCTGATGGAAAGACAGTGCCACAGCTTGCAAGCCAAGTCTTTATTTTATAGCCAGCTCCCACAAGGCCAAGTAAGGGCATGCTCAAGATGTTTACAATGTTCTCACGGGTTTCAAATTTACTCAATTACATGCACCTGAACTCTATCAAGCTTTGTTCTGGCAACCTATATCACTTAGCCACCTGGGACCACAGGTTCGGACTATAAGGTCAAGCTTACAACTATAGCCTTTGGCTATAATTGTGCTGGGAGGGCTTTGCCCTCCAAGCTGGGACCTTCACGTGGCTTTGCCATGAGAGGACCATGCCCCCTCATTAGTCCAAGGCTTGAACCTATTCAAAATGCTGTAGCCACTCTCCACATAATAGAACTGTTTTTCTTTCATTCAGCAAATATTTCTTGAACCCGTCAGTCAGGGTTTGGGCATGAAAACAGACACCACTTAATATATTTCCAGTATTAATGCCAGCAATTAGAGGCTTGCAAAATGGTGGGAAGTATAGGGAAAGCTGCCAGCTTCCCTATACAAGGCCAGGGAGGCTGCCAGCAACAATCAGTCTGTAGCACCAAAAGATTCTCAAGAGCTTGTGCAAGATACTTCTTAATATCAAGTACCTCTGCGAGGTTCCCTGTGACCCCTCAGGCTGCAGAACTACTGCAGATGATTTTCAAGGAGGTTGCCTGGAAGCTGCTTGGAACCTCACAGCTGCTCCCTCACCTGCCTGCAACTGCCGCCAGAAAATAATGGCTCCCTTCTGTTCTAAAACTTGTGATGCCTCTAGTTGCAACAGGATTCTGGGAAATGTAGTTCTCAGCTTTTCCTGCAATGGAGACCGTGGGAGAGATGGGGTGGGAGTGATTCCAAATTGACTTCAGATAATCTAGCACACCTTCTAAATGCAAGGCTCAGTGCTCAATGTTGCGGGGAACACAATGATGATTTAAATGTGGATCTTGTTCTCATCTCGCTCCTAACCTGCCAAAGATGGTAAGCCATGTGAATAAAAACAGTAGTTCAAGTCAGAAGACTTGGGTAGAAGTAGAAGCAAGGCCAATGCTGCCAATTCAGAGAAAAAGATGGTTTCCAGCTGGGGGAGAGAGAACCAGAAAGGCCTCATGGAATAGGTGGACTTTGAATTGAGCTGTGAAGAACCAGTAAGTCAGAAGTATAAGTGAACATGGAAAAGCAAGGAATTCCAGGACCATGAAAATGGTATGAAGAGAGGCACAGAAATAGAAGAAAATGTGGTGAGTACTAGGAACACTAAGTGATTTTATTAAGCTGAAGAAAAGTGTTCTTGAAAAGGAACAAGACAGAGGGGGAATCCCAGAAAGTAGTTTTTATTTAATCTTAGGACATTATTACCAAATATAAGTTTGACACTTATTAGAAAATGGGAAGGAATGTAAGGTTTTGAGAGTATCATGATTGGACTGCCCTGGAGGGTGAACCTGCACCACAACTCTGTTATACAGTACTAGAGGCCCAATGCACAAAGATTTGTGCAAGAATGGGCCTTCCTTCCCCTGGCTGCCGGCACCGCCTTCACTCTGGCTGGAGCCACCTTTCCACCTTCCCACGCTGCCCAGAGGCCCGGAGAGGCTGGGGCGGTGCAGAACGCCTGCATCCCACCCCTGACTTCTCAGTGCATGCATATGCAAATTAACCTGCCATTTTTTGTTGGGTTAATTTGCATACTCACTCCTGATTGGCTTATGGGCATCGTGAAGGTATGGTCAATTTGCATCTTACTCTTTTATTTGTGTAGATATCCCTATAGGACCTCTACTAGCACAGGTGAGCTCTGCCTTCCAGAGGTATGCAGGATTCAGTGTGCACAGGGAGACAGACAGAGATGTGGGCATGAATACAGATGTGTGTATAGTCAAAAGTATACATTTAGATAATTTTTTATCCTTACCAAAATAATTAATGAAAAGCAAATTGACTCCAGACATGTTAACAAAGAGACAGAGTAAAAGGAATCACTGGAAACAAAGCCTCTATTTTAGATCTAAGCTACAGTCAAAGTCTTTGCAATGCCCCAATTAAAGTAAATGTAAGTAAAATAGCTTAAGAAAAAATAATATGTGCTTATGAAAGAATATTGATGATGAAAATTTCATATTCTGAATCACTAGCACAGTTGGCAACGCAAGTACAGTCTTAATGAAGCAAAATTGTGAAACAGTTTCCTGTGCAGAAAGAAAAGATTCTTTCATCCTCTTAATAAGAGCCAGATGAGGTAAATACAGCTAATGAGGAAACTGAGAAATTAAGTTGCCGGCACCGCTGACAAGCAGTGGAGGCAGGACTTAAAGCCAGACAGTCTGTTTCCACAGTCTGTGCTGCATCTCCCAGTGTCCTCCACACCACTCACGGTTAGGGTTTTACGTAATGGCTGAAAAGATCCATCATTATATATATATATGTTATTTTGCTCAAACCTTCCAGGCCCTTTCTAAGTCCTCTAGTTACCCCTAGCCAGTTTGGTTCAGTGGATAGAGCATCAGCCTGCAGACCGAAGGGTCCCGGATTCAATTCCGGTCAAGGATTAAAACAAAAAAAAGTCCTCTAGTTATACCAAGGATTTTGCAGGACCAGTTATGTCCCATGCACATAACACGTTTAGCTGCTCTGTTAAATCCACCTTTTTCTGTAACATCCCTGTCCTGGTCTCGTTTCCCCTGACGTTATGACCCCTGAGTCAGCCAAGCCTTGTGAAGGCACTGGCTGTGGACAGTGCTGCTACTCCACAGCTGGCCTGGCCTGCCCAGGTTCCTCCTTGCTGTGCTGTGGCTGCCAGCCCAGATGTGTTCACTGGCACCCAGCAGGGCCAGTGCTGCCAGTGCTGGCAAACTCTTGTGTTGCCAGCGGATGTCACAGCTGCCAGCAGGAGCGCTGAGCTGAGCCAGGCCTCTCTGTCTCTCCCTCACCCCACAGCCTCCGGCAAAGGTCCAGGCAGGCCAGCTGAGCAGCGTGACAGACACTGCTGTCTTCAGAGGGCCTCCTCCGCCTCCTGATGCTGAGCACTGGTCCAGAACACACCCAAGCTTCCTACTGGCTTCCTTTAGGATGAATTTTTCTTCAAGAGGTAACTCAATCCAGATGTAAACAGACTCCTGGCAGGTCTGCCCTACTGGTGCTTAGTCTCCCGACTCCCTGAGATAAGTTCAAAAGCTTTAAGTTCCATTAAGTTTAAGCTGAGATCCTCACAATAATCATTTCAGAACCCATCAGTGTATGGCATACACATGTCTATATAAACTGGGTCAATACATTTGTACCAAACTCCCAGGTAACTAACATTATTATTTGTATTATCCAAATATCAACAGTTTTTTAAAGTATTTTTCTAGTGATTCTCATTCTGATAAATGATATTTTCATATACGGGAGAAAATTACTTTTATGAAAAACATTACTCTGACTTTTACCTTGGTATTCTAAAAAAATTCTTTTTATATTGAAGCTTGGAATACTTCATTTTGGGGAACTGCCTTTTTAGTACAATTTTGCTACTTCAGTGTGATTTTCAATATGTTGTTTTTCCCTGGAGGTTAAAGCATAACCTCTTGGAATAGTTTGTATTTATATTTTAAAAGTAAAGATGTTTGACAAGTATAATTGTGATTTTTGTTTTCTTTTCTTGGTCATATTTTCATGAGTGAATAGGCTATTTCTCAGGACAAAGTTAGCTTTTTAATTTTTCCTAATGTTGCATACACTTTTCAGAATAGTTTCACTTATTACATTAGGGTTGAATCTTAGTAAGTGAACTAAAGGAGTGAATATACCTCAGATCATGATTTATCTTTTACCCATTAAGTAATCTTCTTTTTTCTTTTTATTGAATTTATTGGGGTGACACTGGTTGACAAATTTATACAGGTTTCAGGTGCGCAATTCCACAACACATCATCTGTACACTGTATGGTGTGTTCACCACCCCTAGTCAAGTTAAGTAGCTTTCTAACTGATGGGTTCTGGCTCTGATGAGGACTATAAGAAAAGCACGCAGAATTGAATACTTAAGTTTTCCCTTGAATATTTTTTTATTATTATTATTGTGTGTTCACCACCCTAAGTCAAGTCTCCTTCCATCATCATTTATCTCCCTGTATCCTCTTCTACCTTACCTCCCTCCCACCCCCACAACAGTCACCACACTGCTGTTCGTGTCCATGAGTTGTTGTGTGTTTTTTTTTCTCTCCTTTTTGCTCAAACCCTCCAACCAATTCAACCCAACCCCGCAACCACCCCCCTCAATAGCCTGCTCTCTGTGAGTCTGTCTCTATTTTGCTTGTTGGTTCATTTTTGTTCATTAGATTCCAATATGAATGAAATCATATGGTATTTGAATTACTATATTCCCTGATTTTTTAAACATGATCTATATCTGTATAAAGAGTAGCTACAGATAGGTACAGTTACTTAAGAATTATTATATTCATTTCTTTCATTAAGAATAAAATTATTTTTAAAAGATACTTCCAATTTCAGTGTTTTATGAAAATAAAACATTTGATATTAAAAGTGTAATAATTTGAGACACACACTGAAGAGGTATTTATTTTAAAAATGCAATTCACCAGGAACCCAGACCTGTTGATTCTCAAATATTAGTGTATTTGCTAAGTTATAGTGTTTTTAGTTCTCATGCTTTTGGAATTATTTATACAGAAAGCTATTCTTTGCATACAAAAGAACACTGAGAATGGTAGTTTTAAAAAGACAAATAGCCTGGCCGGAGTGGCTGCATTGGTTGAGCGTTGTTGAGTCCTGGTCAGGGCACATACTTGGGTTGCAGGTTTGACCTGATGTTTCTCTCTCTCAAATTAGTAAAAAACAAATAAAAGCAAGCATAGTTGACATTTTTGCTTTGTAGTACATATAAAGTTATATAAATCAGCCGAAACCGGTTTGGCTCAGTGGATAGAGCGTCGGCCCGCGGACTCAAGGGTCCCAGGTTCGATTCCGATCAAGGGCATGTACCTTGGTTGCGGGCACATCCCCAGTAGGGGGTGTGCAGGAGGCAGCTGATCGATGTTTCTCTCTCATCGATGTTTCTAACTCTCTATCCCTCTCTGTAAAAAAAATCAATAAAATATATTAAAAAAAAGTTATATAAATCATAACTAGGGAGTTTGGAAATGTTCTTTTAATTTACAAAATGGTTGGAAACAATTTTCATTATAAAGAAGCAGAAGAGACTGCATATCAGCAAAGTGATTTATTGGAGAATGACTTGTTAGAATCCTTGAGATTTGCGTGCATGAGCACTTCTGTTCAGATGGGTGCAATCCCTTCCCACCACTCCCTCTTAGTCTAATTTCTTTCATGTACACTTTAGGGAAAGAATTTTTTAAAATATATTGTATTGATTTTTTACAGAGAGGAAGGGAGAGGGATCGAGAGTTAGAAACATCAATGAGAGAGAAACATTGATCAGCTGCCTCCTGCACACTCCCTGCTGGGTATGTGCCCACAACGAAAGTATATGCCCTTGACCAGAATTGAATCTGGGACCCTTCAGTCCTCAGGCCGACGCTCTATCCACTGAGCCAAACCGGTTAGGGCAGGGAAAGCATTTTTATAGACCTACTGGAGGCCTAGTGCACGAAATTCATGTACAGGTAGGGTCCCAGCGATCAGGGCCAATTGGGGCCTTCTGGCTGTTGGCCCGGGTATTCCTTCCCTGGCTGCCAGCTGCTGGCCAGGGCCTTCCTTCATTCCATGCCTCCCCCTGGTGGTCAGCACACATCATAGCAAGCTATCCAACTCCCGGTCTTGCGGTTGAACTCCTGAGGGGACACTTTGCATATTAGCCTTTTATATATATAGATTGTGTTAATGGCCTTATATTTAGTTACAACTATCTTTGTGTAATAGGCCCTAAATCATTACATTCAAGGGTAAGCATGTCTGTGTGTCTGAATGATAAGGTTTTTGCAGATGGCAATCCAAATAAAGTTTTATCCCATGATATCTGCAGCTCAGTAATTTTAATTCCACAGCAAGTTAAGTCTTGTACAGGCAGCACTTATTTTTACTATATCTCATATTTTTTCCATAGGAAATGTATTACATTCTAATGATTTTTATGCCTAGAGAGGGCTAGATTTGAGACTTAAGTGAACTTTATGTAATGAGTTAAATTGATGGGTAGAACAGTACAAGGCACATAAAAAATCCATATATGTAATTGATATAACCATTCAGAATTGTGGTAGTAGAGAAAGAAGGGTTTTAGAATTACATATTCACTTTAATAACTTTCTCCTTTGTCACTCAAAACAAAGGATAATAATATGTGAAGTTTAGTAGAAGCTTAAGGTGTAGTTTAAACTGGGAAGAATTTCCAAAAATCTCTATTCTGGAATTACTCTTATTGTATGTTGGTGCTTATTTCTAGAAATGGTTAACACATAAAGAGATAAGAAACACACCTTCACTTCTACATAATTGGAGTGTCCACATTTAATTTGCTACATAATAACTGTCTCTGAGGAGCAACCCAAAGTATAACAGTCACGCCCACATTAACAGGAAGATCATATTCTCTTCTCTACTATGTTCTCCCTCCCTTTTATGTCCCGGAATTCCTTGGAATGCTTACTTGTGCTGACTGACCAGTCATGTTTCCCTTTGGCTTGCTGCTGAAACCAGAACTCAGATTGTTCTCTCTCTGAGAATGATGCGGTCCACAAATGCTGTGAGAACATGCTACATTGCTTCTGCCAATACAGCCGAAACCTGTGCAGCCCAAGGAAATTCTCCATTCATCACAGCCAGTACCGGGTCCTGTTTCTGCTGCCTTCATGGCGATGGTTGCTCCCGTCACCACAGTGGTTCTTCAAGGTGCAAGAAAGGATAGTCATTACCACAGCTATGAATGTCAGCATCAAAATCGGTCTGAGTTCCAATGTGACAGTTATCAATGTCATTCCGATCACCACTCTCTAAGGGCAAAGGCCTCACCCCCAGCCCACCAAGCTGGGTGACTAATTTTAGAGGAGCTCGAGTGTCTGCCATCCCATTGACCCAAGTCCACTGTTCCCTCTGACCACACAGAGCAAGGCTCACCTCACCAATCCTGTCTCTTTCTACCCTCATGGGAACTTTTTTCCTCAGGTACTTCCATGCTCTTCCCTGAACTAGTCAGAGTACCTGGAGCCATTAATTTTTAGATAGTTTCTATTTTTGTGCGCTCAAATTCACTAATTTTTTATTCTGCAATGTCTAAGCTACTGGTAATGCCATCCAGGGTGTTTTGTAGCTTTTATATCCACAAGTTCACTTTGGCTCTTTTTATTCTTTTCATATCTATTTAACTTTTTGAACATAAATTATACAGTTATAATCATTGTTTTAGTGTTTTGCCTGCTAATTCCAACATGTGTGTCAATTCTGGTTTCAATTGATAGATCCCCCCCCCCCCCCCCCCCCCCCATTTTCCTGCTTCTTTCCATGCCTGGTAATCTTTGATTGGATGCCAGACATTGTAAATGTTATCATGTTGAGTGCTGGATATTTTTGTATTCCTGTCGATATTCTTGAGCTTTGTTTTGGGATACAATTTAAGCTTGTAAAAAAAGAGTTTGATCCTTTTGAGTTTGCTTTTTAGATTTATTAGGTGGGACCAGAGCCGTGTTTAGTCTTTGGTTAATTGTTCCCCACTGCTGAGGCTAAACCCTTCTGAACAATCAATTCAATGCCCTGTGAATACTGAGATTTTCCAATGTGGTTGGTGGGAGCAGGAACTAATACCCAGCGCTCTGTGAGTTCTCAGACTGTTTCCTGTAATCCTTCTGAGTGGTTTTATCCCTTTGTCTCTGATAGTTTTCTCACATACAAGCACTGGTGAGTACTCCACTCCATAATTAGGGGACACTATAGCTCTCTGGGTTCCTCTCTCTCCTCTGTGGTGCTCTGTCCTGTGAACTCTAGCCAGTTTGGTCTCCCTGGATTCTCAAGAACATCTACTCAACTCAGGGAGTTGCTGGCTCCTCTTGTGTTCCACTCTTTGCACCACAGCCTGGAAAGCCTTTTGAAGCAGTATACTGTGGTAAACTCATCTAATTTGTTTTCTGTCTTTAAGGATGACTGTCCTAGATTGCCTGATGTCTGATGTCCTGAAACCACGCATTTTATACATGTTTTTCCAATTTTTTGGTAGTTTGAGATGGAAGGATGAATCTGATCCCTGATACTCAACCTTGGCTGGAAGTGTAAATTCACCCAAATTATAAATATCAGACAAACTTCAATAATTTTCCATCTTGGGGGTGGGAGGTAAGGGGAGGGGAGAAGTAGTGCTTTGAAAATCCTATATAATAAAAGCCTAATATGCTAAGTGTCTGACAGTTCATTCGACCATTTGACCAGTTGCTATGATGTGCACTGACCACCAGGGAGCATACACTCTGACTGGTAGGTTAGCTTGCTACTGGGGTCCAGCCATTCAGGACTGGGTGAGACAGGCCAGACACGTTCTGGACCCCTCCTGTGGTCCCTCCTCATCCCCAATTGTGTACCATTGGGGTCCCTTGGCCTGGCCTGAGCCCTCTCACAATCCAGGACCCCTCAGGGGATGTCGGAGAGCCAGTTTCGGCCAGATCCCTGCAGTCCAGGCCGAGGGACCTCACCAGTGCATGAATCCATGCACCAGCCTCTAGTGTCTAAATAAGAGACATTTAGAGGTGGCCATCATATTGGAAGAAGGAACTTAAAGTTGTGTTTGCATAACACTTTACATAATATTGAAAAAAATTCGTAGTATATGCAAGAATGTGGAAGATTATAGGGAAGGGGCTAAACCTACTCTTGGTGCTGCCACTGAATTGGGGGTCTCAATACTTTTCAACCAATAAGTCTTTTGGGATTTTTATACAAATCTGTCTTAAATCTTGACAGCAGGTTTAAACACCATATCTGAAAAATTTTTACCCACACAGGATTAAAAGTCTACTCACCTCCTCTCATCAATTTAATCTATGAGAAGGAGAATGCCTAGTAGAATATGAAAAACCCAGCAAGTCCTTCTGCTCTGGAACTCTGCATAGTCTGGCCATTTTCTTACTGACCTGGAATCCTATATAATAAAAGGGTAACATGCTAATTGACAGCCAATCAGGGCGCTATGCAAATTAACCAAGATGGCGGCCCCCACTCGCTGCCCCGCCCCCCATCGCTGAGCGGCTGATGGAACTGGGTCGGTGGGAGGAGGCTGAGCTGCTGAGGGACCCGGCCAGTAGGAGGCGCCCAGATCGCTGCCGCTGCCGTCCGGGGTCAAGCCCCGACCCTGAAAGAAGGCGGAAGATGGTGGCCAGAGCCACGGCCTGGGTACCCCCAGTGCCAGCGGAAAACTGGTGCAGGCAGCCAGGTGAATGAATGTCTTGCACGAATCTTCATGCAAACGGGCTTCTAGTCTATGCTAATAATAGAGGACTATTCAAATTGTCCGTTACACCGTCACTTAACGACTGGATCAGCAGGCTGCATCCCCGCCCCCTGCACGGCCCAGTAGGAGCCCAAATCTTAGCCTACGTAAAACGTGGCTGTGTGCCATCATATCAGTAAGAAAGGGACATCCCACACTTGTCTGGGGCATCTAAGTCACTAGCCTAGAGAACTAGGGTTTCAGATAAGGGAACGCAGCATTCCACTGCTATGTTGAGTTTGTGGTTTCCAAGGAAACAGCCAGAAGGGATGATAAACCCTCCGCAAATGGCTCAGCCGGCACCTATCTAAGCAGTGGCTTCATTTAAATCAAGCCTTTCCTGCAGTGAATGACCCCAACCCTCCCTGGATCAAGCACAATCTCCACACAATACAATGGGGGCCCCAGTTTCATTCAGGCGATCTCATGTATGTTAGCTCAGGGCAGCGGGGAAGGAAGGGAAAAGGCATCATGTGGGGCAGGTCGGGCGAGCAAGCAGAAGGAAACCATGTCTGGCAGACGACACCCTTGCCAACTGCTTCAATCTTTAAGAAAAATCTAATAAACCAATACAAACACCCCTCCCCCACCGCGGGAGAGATCCGGGACTAAGAGGCGTCTTGCCCAGGCATTACGTACCTGCTTCCCATCCCCTTCATCCAAATGGACAGATTAGGGGGTTAAGGGGAGGGGGAGGAGCATCGCAGAAAGGGGATCCCTGGGAACTGTACCTCTGCCCTCCCTCCGTACCTGACCTCTTGGAGCGGAGGGCCTGACCCCGGCCCCAGCAGATATGCCTATCCAAGACCCTCCGGTGCTTCCAGGCACTGGGCATTCCCGCATCTTCCCTACCTCCCAGCTGCTGACCTTCACTGTCTCCTACCCCAGAAGCACTCTGTCCTCCCCAACTTTTGGTCTTTATAGCCTAAATGCATGGTGGGCATAGTTGCTTCTCCACGGATTTTATTTGATAAGAACCCAGTGAAGTCGCTTAGCAACTGAGCTGCTCAGCCTTCATCAGCGACAACGAATGACACACCTTACTTGGCTTTGATAGTAAAGCAATCTTATTCTTTTACTTTTTAAATATGTTTTTATTGATTTCAGAGAGGAAGGGAGAGGGAGAGATAGAAATATCAATGATGAGAGAGAATCATTGATCAGCTGACTCCTGCATGCGCCCTACTGGGGATAGAGCCCAAAACCCAGGCATGTGCCCTTGACCAGAATTGAACCTGAGACCCTTCAGTCCTCAGGCTGAAGCTCTATCCACTGAGCCAAACCAGCCAGGGCAAGCAATCCTATTTTTAAAGACTTGATTTTTGTCATAAACAAGTGAATTTGAATCATATCAAACCAATATACATTTTTAAATGAAATTGTCCTTCATTTCTACTAATGCAATTCTACCTTAAAGCTTACGTTGTATAATCTATCTATCTATCTATATCTATCTATCTATCTATCTATCTATCTATCTATCTATATATATATATATAGAGAGAGAGAGAGGTAATATGCAAATGAGGCCAGGAGGCCATAACGGGTCACAACCAGACCATTAGCTCTTTATTAGCTCCTATGCACGCGGCGGAGGCGTTGCTCTGGAGATGAGGCAGAAGTGGGGAGGTGCCAGGAGAAGGCGGGACCAGCCTGAGGTGACTCGAGGGTGGGCCGTGCCGCAGGAGAAGGCAGAAGGGAGGTGAAAAGGCTAGTGCTGTGCACAAGAAGGCAGAAGGGAGAAGGTGAAAAGGCTGGCAACGCGGGAGAAGGCAGAAGGGAGAAGGTGAAAAGGCCGGCGCTGCAGGAGAAGGCAGAAGGGAGAAGGTGAAACGACTGGCATCGTGGGAGAAGGCAGAAGGCAAAAGGTGAGAAGGCCAGCGCCATGCACGAGAAGGCAGAAAGGAGAAGGCAGAAGGGAGAAGGTGGCAGTTAGGCAGGGTGATCAGGCCAGGAGGGGAGAGCAGTTAGGCAGTTAGTGGGATCAGGCCAGAAGGGGAGAGCAGTAAGGCAGTTAGGGTGATCAGGCTGGCAGGGGAGAGCAGTTATGGCCATCAGGCCAGCAAGGGAGCAGTTGGGGCCATCAAGCAGGAAGGCAGGTGAGCGGTTAGGAGCCAGTGGTTCCGGATTACGAGAGAGATTCCGGATTGGAGAGGGTGCAGGCCAGGCTGCGGGACCCACCCCTCCATGTACAAATTTCATGCACTGGGCCTCTAGTCTATACTAATAAAAGGGTAATATGCTAATTAGTCCGGACATCTTCCGGACATCCGTCCAGACATCCTTCCGGACAAAGCCATGGTGGCGGGGGCTGAGGCAGAGGCTGTTAGGGGCAATCAGGCCAGCAGGGGAGCAGTTAAGGATGATCAGGCCAGCAGGCAGAGGCGGTTAGGGGTGATCAGGCAGGCAGGCAGGTGAGCAGTTAGGAGCCAGCGGTCACAGATTGCGAGAGGCATCGGGGATCGGGCCTAAACCAGCAATCAGACATCCCCTGAGGGGTCCTGGATTGAAGAGAGTGGAGGCCGGACTCAGGGAACCCCCCGCCCTGTGCACGAATTTCGTGTACCGGGCCTCTAGTGGAATATAAAAGAAAACGCAGTGTGGGGTAGCACAGGAGTTCCCCTCCCCACCTGAGTTTTTACATTTTTTAAAATAAATTTTTATTGTTCAGATTATTACAATTGTTCCTCTTTTTCCGGCCCATAGCTCCCCTCCACCCAGTTCCCCTCCCACTGTCCTCATCCATAGGTGTATGATTTTTGTCCAGTCTCTTCCCGCAACCCCCACACTACTTTCCCCCGAGGATTATCAGTCCACTCCCTTTCTATGCCCCTGATTCTATTATGTTCACCAATTTATTCTGTTCATCAGATTTTTTATTCACTTGATTTTTACATTCACTTGTTGATAGATATGTATTTGTTGTTCATAATTTTTATCTTTACCTTTTTCTTCTTCTTCCTCTTCTTAAAGAATACCTTTCAGCATTTCATATAATACTGGTTTGGCGGTGATGAACTCCTTTAGCTTTTTGTTATATGTGAAGCTCTTTATCTGACCTTCAATTCTGAATGATAGCTTTGCTGGGTAGAGTAATCTTGGTTGTAGGTTCTTGCTATTCATCACTTTGAATAGTTCTTGCCACTCCCATCTGGCCTGCATAGTTTCTGTTGAGAAATCAGCTGACAGTCGTATGGGTGCTCCCTTGTAGGTAACTAACTGTTTTTCTCTTGCTGCTTTTAATATTCTTTGTCTTTTGCTCTTGGCATTTTAATTATGATGTGTCTTGGTGTGGTCCTCTTTGGATTCCTTTTGTTTGGGGTTCTCTGTGCTTCCTGGACTTATAAGTCTATTTCTTTCACCAGGTGGGGGAAGTTTTCAGTCATTATTTCTTCAAATAGGTTTTCAATATCTTGCTCTCTCTCTTCTTCTAGCACCCCCATAATTCAGATGTTGGTACACTTGAAGTTGTCCCAAAGGCTCCTTACACTATCTTCATATTTTTTTATTCTTTTTTCTTTTTGCTTTTCCAGTTGTGGGTTTTTTGCTTCTTTGTATTTCAAATCTTTGACTTGATTCTTGTGATCCTCTAGTCTGCTGTTGGATCTCTGTATATTATTTTTTATTTCAGTCAGTGTATGCTTGTATGCTTAATTTCTAGTTGGTCCTTTTTTATATCCTTGAGGGTCTCACTAAATTTATCGGCCTTTTCTAGAAAATTATTGAAAAACCTTATAACTGTGGTTTTGAACTCTATATCCAGTCATTTGCTTTCCTCCATTTCTTTCATTTGTGACCTGATTCTTTGTCTCAGGAGCCCCAACCAGGGCCTGGGCCAGGGAGGAGCCTGCAACCGAGGTACATGCCCTTGACTGGAGTCAAACCCGGGAGCCTTCAGTCCGTAGACCGATGCTTTATTCACTGAGCCAAACCAGCTAGGGCTTGACCTGAATTCTAAACAGACTCATATCAAGTCCTTCTGACCAATGTTGCAGAAGAATGCTCTGATTCAAGGTCAGGGCACAGGTGTGATAGATAAGCAATAGTCAACTGAAAGCAAAAGCCCTACTGATGATGGCATCATAGTTTCACCTTTGTAGACCAAAGGACAACACCGAGATGATTGAGGCAACTTTCCATTACAGAATCTAATTGGAATCTTTCCAGGAACTTGGTGAAAGCCAGAAGATGGAAGTGGAGTCAGGACAATGGCCCTTTTGGTGGTGGCCTGAAAGGCACTGACTGACAATGGTGACAAAGAGACACAGAGGACCTGGGAGAAAGGACTTTCTCTACTCAGAGATGGAAGGTGTGCTCCTCACATCCTGAGCAGCAGAGTCTGGGGCCGTTTTTAGGAGCAAACAAAGCACAGCTCCTGTGTATTATTCAGAGACAGCTTTTATTTAAATCCCCAAACAAGAGACACTTATTTTGTGCCTACTCTGTACCTGGCATACTTCTAGGCCAGTGGTCGGCAAACTCATTAGTCAACAGAGCCAAATATCAACAGTACAACGACTGAAATTTCTTTTGAGAGCCAAATTTTTTAAACTTAAACTTCTTTAACGCCACTTCTTCAAAATAGACTCGCCCAGGCCATGGTTTTTTGTAGAAGAGCCACACTCAAGGGGCCAAAGAGCCGCATGTGGCTTGCCAGCCGCAGTTTGCCGACCATGGTTTTAGGCAACAGGAACAAAAGAAAAAGTTCCTGTCTGGTGGAGCTTCCATTCTAGCTGGGAGACAGATAATATGCATTAATGGACAACTAAGGGAAATAACTTCAGATGGAGAGAAAGTTATAAAAACTGAAATGGTGTAATGGAATAGAAAATGCGAAGGAGGAGGAAGAAGGGCTATAACAATGTACCTAGGTAGTTGTTGAGGTCCGCTCTGAGGTCAGGGTGGGTGTGAATGGTGAGAAGGAGGCAGCCTTGTAAAGGTGTTGGGAAAATGTGTTTTAATAGCCCAGAAATGGGACTCTAGAGTGTCCAAAGAACAGAAAGAAAGTGCATAAGGATGGAGCCTATGAGGTAAAAAGAAAAGACATTTTGCAGGTTCTAGCAGGTCATAGAAAAGAGTTTCAATATTGTTTTAATTGAGAATTTCAAGGAGGGAAGTAATACTATTTATGTGTTTAAAAAATTGCTATGAGCCCTAACCGGTTTGGCTCAGTGGATAGAGCATTGGCCTGCGGACTAAAGGGTCCCAGGTTCCATTCCGGTCAAGGGCATGTACCTTGCTTGCGGGCATATCCCCAGTGGGGGGTGTGCAGGAGGCAGCTGATCTATTTTTCTCTCATTGATGTTTCTAACTCTCTATCCCTCTCCCTTCCTCTCTGTAAAAAATCAATAAAATATATTTAGAATAAATAAATAAAGTAAAAAATTGCTATGGCTGCTGTGTATATTGTGTTGTTTGGGAATGAAAAAGGAAAAAGTAAACTTCATATTGAAAAATTTTGCCCAAGTTTTCTTTAATAAAAATATAACATCAGGTTTTAAAACATGAAACATTTGCTTTATCCTCCTCATGTGTATCTGAATGTCAGATGTCTTTAATAAAGACTTAACACAGTGTATCTGTTATTTGACTGTTCTTTAATTCATGTTGTGAAAATATCTCCGAGGGAAGGAGTAAGGTTTAATAAAGCCTGAGCGAGGGCCTCAGCATGGGCAGGGTGGACGGGAAGATTGGAGGGGAGTGGATAACACATGGAATGTAAATATCAGCACAAATCAGAGGTCAGCAATGAAAACATGATTTATGAAAAAGTGTTTAAAGGGGGACCCAGATAAATAATTAAACTTATCCTAATAAAACTACAATTATGAAATGATGACAGGAAATAGATTTGTATTTTTTAGAGATGGCATAAACATCTTGTCTTGATTTATTTAACTTAATAGGTCAAGATTTAGAAAGGGATGGTCATTTAAATACAGGGAAGTAACAGATGCTAATAAGCATCTAGATTTTTTTAAAATGAAGAACTTGACCCAGTATGACATGTATGTATGTGTTTATTTTTCATTAAATACTAAAGTAACATATCTTTCAGAAAATACTCTACACAGGCTTGACCAGTCGTGGCTCAGTGGTTGAGCATCGACCTATGAACCAGGAGGTCATAGTCTGATTCCCAGTCAGGGCACATGCTCAGGTTGCAGGCTCCATCTCCAGTGGGGATGTGCAGGAGCAGCCGATCAATGATTCTCTCTCATTATTGATGTTTCTATCTTTCTCTCCTTCTCCTTTCCTCTCTGAAATCAATAACAATATATTTAAAAAAAAAATACACAAAACAAAATAAGAACAATACAAAAGGGCAAAATATTTTTTTCTATGTCCTATATATTACCAAAGAAACTGCTGTTTTTAACATTCTGATTTATATTTTTCAGTCTTTGGAGGAGTTTTATATTGTCCCTGTCATTTTGTTGACTGCTTTTATTGCATAATGTATATACACATATGTTACTTTATGTGCATTTTCTTATTTTTCTACAATAAGCCTATATTAGTTAGTAATTAAAACAGTTAAATACAGTGGCAAAATAAAATTGATTACTATTCTACAATGAAAACCTGGTAAAATGCTGCTTTTTAAAATTAGTTAAACTTATAAATTTCTAAGTAAAAGAGAAAACAAGTTTTTCTTTCAGCTTAAGTGTTATCCGAGCACCATTTTATCCACTCATTCCATGTGTATATCTTCTATGAATTTGGCACCATGCAATGCAGTGTGGGGGACACAAAGGGAGTAGAACACGCTATGCCTTGAATCTCAGGAGAAAATTGGTTACTGATGAAATTTGAGAGTTCTCAGAAAAAAATGTGATGGTTGAGTTATCCAATGGAGGAAGAGAAAGTGTCTGTCTTGTGGAAGAATTACGTTTAGAGGACAAGAGAAGACACGGGGAGAGGAGAACCAAAGCAATGTGGCATCACAGAAGCTAAGGGAAAGGACAGTCAGGGCAAGGAATGACTCTTTTCTTTCCTCTCTGCTTTTATTTACTTTCATTCCATCTTTGCTCATGAAACATTTATCAAACACCTACTCTCTGCCAGGTGTTGCTGGGGACATAGCAGTGAGAATTGTGTAAGGGAGGACAGGGTGAGAGGGCTATGGAGATTACAGAGCTTTGCACAAATAACAATTAGTGATCAATTGCTATCAGTCGATCACAGCATCAAAATAAGAATCTAAATTAATCAAGGACAGGATCAGAAGATTACTAAATTAGGCATTGTAAACATTTCTCTTTTCCCCATCCAGGGTGGCTAGAGAGTGTTCCAGTTCCTGAGTAGGGGCTGCTGGGGATTGAGAAAATGAAAGAAAGAAACAGACAAGAGACAGACACAGAGATGGAAGGAAAAAGCTGGGGCCAGGTGGGACCACTGTCCTCTGATGGAGAGACAGAGCCAATACAGTGTGTTTATTTTATACTGCAAAACCCAGAAGTTTTACTAAAGGTCAAGACAAAGGAGATTATGCACATTCTTGGGTGAGCCCGAGTCATATTCATTCCTGGTGCTTGGCTGGATTTAGATAACGAAACCCACCCCCTGGCACCTGGGCTGAAGGTCAAGTTGACAACACTCCTGCCTCTGGCAAAGCGTGTTTCCAGGACGTGGCTTTGCCAACACCACTGGATTCAGCTGACAATAATTAAAGAAATGCCCATGTGCCTTTTTAGACGCTCTCTACAAGGCATTTGATAAAACTAAGCAAATATTTAACGATACTTATATTTGCCATGTGGATATAGCCTAGAGCAGGGTTGGTCAACCTCAGTATGACTGGCATTTGGACTAGGTGACATACGGGGAGCTGTCCTGTGCACTGTAGGTGCTTAGCAGCATCTTAGATCTCTACCCACGAGAAGCCAATAGCAAGTGTAAGTATTGGCTTTTGTTCCCCAAGTCCTGACAATCAAAGATGTTGCCAAATACTGCCAGGTGTGCCCTGAGGAAAGCCAAAATTGTCCCTGATGGACAACTACCGGCTTGAAGTAAACATTCAGCAATTAAATAAAACTAATATGAATGGTAAATAATATTAGAGCCATGCTAGAGGAGAATTCTTCCATCTTTTGATAAATAAAATTTATCTTGTTCACATAAGAATCCATTGGTGATGTAGAATTAGGGAGGGGATATAGTCATTGGAAGCCCAACTCCTGCCACCTTTACCCTCTTCAATGTGTGCCTTTCCAGATTTCCCTCGATGCCAACATCTAACTGGCAGGTAAAGGAAGAGAGAGTATAGGATCACACAGGTGGTTTTTGTGGACAAGGTCCGAAGAGAATATAGCACTTCTTTTCACATTCCATGAGCCAAAATGGACTCACATTTCCACTGCCAAGTAGGCTGAAAAACATTGGCCAGCTGTGAGTCCAGGAGGAAAAAGAAATATGCTTCCTGAGCAATTAGCTTGTCACTGCCAGTAAGCCAACAGTTACCTTGGACCTCAAATGTAACTTTGTCCTTAATTATCAGGTTTGCATGTCTACATGAGTCAAGTTGATAAAACTGTTATATGAATCTCCACATATCTTATTGCCATGTAAACCGCTGCTTTAGAGATAGCAGGATTGAGTTTCAGTTGCTAAAGGAAAGCAACAAAATGAATAAGGGATTCTGTGCTGAGAGACACATACTTATTATGCAAATAACTTTATAAGCAGTTGCTGGGAATGAACAATGCTGGCCTTCAGAGAGACGTGGAACAGAATGCTGAGTGTTAGGACTGAGGTCACAGATTGGTTCGGACTGTGCTGCCCGGGTTTCCTCAGACTGACGTGGGTGACTCTGAGTGTGGATGTGGGTGCAGTTACTTCATATCTATGGTGTAGTTGAGACACACAAAACATCAGTCATCAAGAGTGATCCCACTTCTAGGAATATATCCCAAGAAACTAGAAACACCAATCAGAAAGGACATATGCACCCCTATGTTCATAGCAGCACAATTTACCATAGCTAAGATTTGGAAACAGCCTGAGTGTCCAACAGCAGATGAGTGGATTAGAAAACTGTGGTACATCTACACAATGGAATACTACACTGCTGTAAAAAGGAAGGATCTCCTACCATTTGCAACAGCATTGATGGACCTGGAGAGCATTATGCTAAGCGAAATAAGTCAGTCAGAGAAAAATAAATATCACATGATCTCACTCATTTATGGAATATAATAAACAACATAGACTGATAACAAAAACAGATCTAGAGTCAGAGAAGCATCAATCAGATGCTCAAATCTCAGAGGGAAGGCAGGGAAGGGGAGGGAGAAGGTGGAGAAAGAGATCAACCAAAGGACTTGTGTGCATGCATATAAGCCTAGTCAATGAACACAGACACCAGGGGGGTGAGGGCATGGGGGGATAAGGACATATATGAAATACCTTAATCAATAAAGAAAGAAAAAATATATAAAAAATCCTATAAGCTAAAGGGAAAATACTCAAAAAAGAAAAAGAAAATGAAAGAGTCTTCATTAAAATCATCTGAAATAACTCAGTTTCTCAAATCTATGATTTACTTAAAAAATAGAATAACAATCAGTTTTTTAAACAGCATTAGTGCATCACACTTCCTGTTCTTTTTTGTTGTTGTTCTTTTGTTATTTGCACTTTTATCATCATTTACCAAATAAACTAGGCAGTACTTACATTGCTTAGATTACAGGACCAGTTTCTGCACACCGTAAGCAAACAGGAACACCCTCCAAGAAATAATGCAATAGCCCCCCAGCTCGGAGCATATTGGAAAGGGGCCTCTCCCAGGGCACTGAGAGAACTGAAGACCAGATAAATAATAAGTATTATATTTGGATCTTCTAGCACATTCTTGCTTGGAAGCAACATTATAAATGTGATTTGTTGCCTAGCCTAGATGCAAAGATCTATGTAGCTTGTAATGTAACTAAAATACAAAATCATTCATGGAAAAGTCTGGATTAGCCCATAAAATATTACTAAATTTCTTCTATTAGATTTGGAGGCAGAAAGACATGATTAAGTAGCAACTGGGGTTCATGATAATGAATTCAGAGCATCGCTGGATGAATCAAAAGACAGCAGATGGAAGACATCTAGCCTAAGTATGACTAAGGAGGTTGGTTCTGTCACTCCGTTTCCTTCCCTTTCCTTCCAGCTCAATGCAATTACCTTTACTTACATGTGTTTCTATGGTGTGCTGAAGTGCAAATACAATGGCATTTTGCAAAATGAAATAGAGAGTTGCCGTATCTAGGCCATTCTAGAAGCAGTGTGGGACCTGGAAAAATTCCTTTGCGTGTATTCCCCTCTCAGTGACATGACTGTAAAGAGAAAATCAAGTCAAAATAATTTTTTGGATCAAAACATTAGTGTATTGATCATGTAGCTGAATAGTTTTTATACATGTGTGAGAAGACCACTTTGCCTTGGGTATATAGCCTTAGACATCTATAAAAGTTTTAACAGCATTTCTTTCTTTCTTTCTTTTTTGAGCACTGACTTTTATTTATTTACTAGAGACCCAATGCACTTCATGCAAGAGTAGGCCTTCGTTCCCCCGACTGCCGGCACTGGCTTTCCTTGCAGCCCCAGCTTCATCCAGAAGGTGGTCCAAAAGGATGGCCTGGTCTAATTAGCATATTGTGCTTTTATTATTATAGATTTTAAAAATATTTTTATTTTTATTGATTTCAGAGAGGAAGGGAGAGAGATAGAGATAGAGATAGAAACATCAATAATGAGAATCATTGCTTGGCTGCCTCCTGCACGCCCCCTACTGGGGATCGAGCCAGCAACCCAGGCATGTGCCCTTGACCTGAATCAAACCTGGGACCCTTCAATCCACAGGCTGAGGCTCTATCCACTGAGCCAAACCAACTAGAGCTCTTTTTCTACTTAAAACCTTCTTTTTCTGACTCACTGCCCTACACCAGCAAAATAAATCCTAAGATGAGGGAAGGCCAGCCTGGGCGGACATGGCTAACTGACCAGCAAAGACACGGCAGAGCTGTTGTGGCCTACATGTTCCAACCTCTTTGATTTTTTTTTTTTAATATATATATTATTTCTTTTTTTTTATATATATGTTTTTAATTGATTTTTTACAGAGAGGAAGAGAGAGGGATAGAGAGTTAGAAACATCGATGAGAGAGAAACATCGATCAGCTGCCTCCTGCACACCCACCACTGGGGATGCGCCCGCAACCAAGGCACATGCCCTTGACCGGAATCGAACCCAGGACCTTTCAGTCCACAGGCCAACGCTCCATCCACTGAGCAAAACAGGTTTCGGCCCAACCCCTTTGCTTTTAAGAAGACTCCTGTGACTAGTTCTGGAAAATGGTTGTGAGTGAAAGTAATGTGAGTGACTTCAGGCCAATGTGATTAGAAATTCAGCGTGAGCTTTTCATGCTACCTTCTCTTTCTGGAGCCACATATTGAAGAGGGCAGCACAAGCCAGACGAAGCCTCAATCTGAGTCACTGCTTGGAGGAGAGCTATCTAGGAAAGTTCTTTAACACATTCACTTTAGATGCTGCCTGATTGAAAAATAAATACTATAGTACAGAAATATTGGTACAGCTTGTTTGGGTTGTTAGAATACCCTTACTGATACACAGCATAATTGGCTAGATTGGGACTGGTCTGAAGATGACTGTCAAATAAATAATATCACCTATAAATGTTCACAGGTGTTTATAGGA
This sequence comes from Eptesicus fuscus, assembly GCF_027574615.1. Lineage (NCBI taxonomy): Eukaryota > Metazoa > Chordata > Mammalia > Chiroptera > Vespertilionidae > Eptesicus > Eptesicus fuscus. Next base: position 40,381,116 of record NC_072474.1, on the reverse strand, counting down.
GGATCAATCATTGTGGTCTGTTTGGATCAGTGAAGTTTTACTTGAGGAGATAGGTAGCTGGCTCCTGAGAATGAAAAAAAAAAAGAGAGAAAAAGAAGGAGAGAGACCTGAGCAGGAGCATTAGCACAAGCATTGTGTTCGAACTGTGCAATGCATGTCTATGATACAACCAGTGGATCCGTTTGGCTTGGGGGTAAATTTGAGAAATGATTTTGAGAGGGTAGGAACTTTCTGGAGAGAATGGAAGTGGGGCTTTGAATACTACGCCAAGAACCTGATTCAATTGGTGAACGAGACTCGCTGGAGACTTTTACACGGTTCTATGGCGACATGAACGATGACTTTAGGACGAAGCGAGGAGACAGGTAAGGTACTGGGAGGATGGGCAGCAGGTGGAAAACAATAGGGAGCACAGACTCTCTGCTGTTCTCGGATCTGTTCTCCTCTCCACCGAAAGGATGTGCTCGGGCAGGCTTGTGCTCTTTGATATGTGCACCAGTCTTTCTTGTCTACCCAGTGGCCTTTGCCTCCTTCTTACTTGCTAATAAATATCTGAGTTTGTTAGTGGCAGGAATGTGTGTTGTTCTGGAGATGGGTTGGAGTTGTTTCAAGTCAGTCATTTCCGTAACATTCCTCTGTAACTACGGAGGTGAAGTTACAGAGGGACCGTGAGAAAGGACTGCAATGCCAGGAAAGCCTGCTGAGGGTATCTGGGAACTTCTTTCCTTCACTGATAGAAGGAAATAAATCTTAAAGAGAAAATCTTTACTCTTCCTCACTCCCTTCTCGTTTTTCTTTTTGAAAGACTTGCTTTATAGCCAGGTGCAAACATTTTACAGTTTAACCAAATGTTTGTGAAGTGTTTTCACATGTTTCATCTCATTTGATCCTCACAGAAATCCTGGAGTAGGTGGATAGGAGACTCCGTAGAATCCTATTTTCTTTTCATTAGCTGGAAAACAGAGATTTATTGACTATATTCCATGTACTGAACTTTACTTGATGACATTATGGAGAGGCCAAACCATGGGGATACTCCCTACCTCCAGATTTATTGTTATCGGAGGTAATTAGATGTCTTTATAGGTTAAGTCACAGTTAGCTAAGTTTTCTTTACTTGGAACTAAAAGCATATCTGATTTATAAATTCCAAAATAAATTATTTCTCAAAAGGCATTGAAAATTTTCATATGCTCCAACCCACTGTAAGCTGCACCTGATGATTTCACACATGGACACATGTCTGAATCCTGAGAAAAGAGATTTTAAGCAATCAAGCTAAAACCCTGGCAAGACATGCATATAACTATTTTAGGCCCAAATTAAAGAGATATCAGACAAATCAAGATTAAAAGAGTCACCTGAAAGCCCTTTAAAAGCTAATAGAAATCAAGTCATCAAAGAAACATTTCTAGCCCCAGCCAGTTTGGTTCAGTGGATAGAGCTTTGGCCTGCAGACTGAAGGGTCCTGGGTTTGATTCTGGTCAAGAGTATGTACCTTGGTTCCAGGCTCCTCCCTGGCCCGAGCCCCGGTCAGGGCATGAGCAGGAGACAACCAATCAATGTGTTTCTCTCACATTGATATTTCTGTCTTTCCCTCTCTTTGACTCTCTCTAAAAAATCAATGGGAAAATATCCTTGGGTGAGAATACTTATCACCAATGACAAGAGAAGAAATAAATGAGGCAAAACATTCAGAGGATAGAAAGGAATCACTATATCCCTAAGAAATAGTATTATTTTGCCAAAGATTTGTAGCATCATTAACAACAACAACAACAACAACAACAAATACCACACTTAGAATTAAAGCTTCCAAATAAGAAGTATGTAAATTTTTCTCCAGACATAAAGTTTATACATAATGTAAATAAATTCAGTGGGAGTAATAATGTTCATACAAAAATATAGTCTGTTCACTGAAGAAATAATTTATCAACCTTGTTAACAAATAAATATCCTATGTTACATAAAGGCAATTGGAAAATGACTGCATAAAAATCCTTTAGAGCCTTGAGTAAAATATGTATATTTCCTGAACAACAATAACAGTTGTTCTGACGTTTATCTCTAGAAAATAGGAAGTGAATGCAAAAATGAGAGAGCACTATGGTGTAAAAACCCAATATTCTGATTCTGACCCTCTTTCTAATTGAGAAAAACTTCTGTTCTGACTGTTTTCATTTGTATTTTTATTTAGTGCTTTCCCATCATTTGAAATACCTGGCAAGATGTGGTTCCCAATAAAGGTGTGTGGAATGAATACATAAACACTACTGTATTCATTTTCTGTGGCTACTATAACAAATTACTACAAGCTTCATGGCTTAAAATAACAAACTTATCCTAACACATTTCTTGAGTCCACAAGTCCAAAATCAATATCACTGTGCCACAATCAGGTGTCAGTGGGGCCACACTTTTTTTCAGAAACTGTAGGGGAGAATCTCTTCCTTGCTTCTTCCACCTTCTGGTGGCTGCCAGCATGCCTAGGTTTGTGGATGCATTACTCCAATCTTTAAGACGGTCATCTTCAAATCTCTCTCTGCCTTCCTTTTATAACAACTCAGGAGATTGTGTTTAGGACCCACTCTGATACCAGATAATTCCACTACAGCGGTGGTCGGCAAACTCATTAGTCAACAGAGCCAAATATCAACAGTACAACGATTGAAATTTCTTTTGAGAGCTGAAAATCGACTTCTACGCACGGGCCACGAAGTTTCAATCGCACTGTATGTGCGCGCCCACACGTGGTATTTTGTGGAAGAGCCACACTCAAAGGGCCAAAGAGCCGCATGTGGCTCGCGAGCCGCAGTTTGCCGACCACTGCACTATAGTATCCCCCTCTCAGGATTCTTACTTTTTTTTTTTTAATGTTTACCCAAGGGCATGCTTCCCCTGATTTTTAGAGAAAGAGGGAAAAAAGAGAGAGAGAGATTCATGTGAGAGAGAAACATCGATTGATTGCCTCTTGCACACACCCCAACCTGGGATCAAACCAGTAACGCAGGCATGTGCCCCAACCAGGAACTGAGCCCTGTACCCTTTGGTGCATGGGACATCGCTCCAACCAATTGAGCTTCTCTGGCCAGGGCTCAAGATTCTTAATTTAATCTGCAAAGACCTTTTTAAAAAAACAAAACCAAACATGTAAAGTAACATTTGCAGATTCCAGACATTAGGATGTGAATGTCTTTGGCGAGGGGACAATTTTTCACCATAAGACAAAAGCATACTAAAAAGTGATAAATGAAAAATGGAAGAGATGCCAAGAAAAGAGTACACCAACAGAAGAAATGACATTCCTTATACTCCCATGGAAGACTTTTATCATCATATTACAGTTAACATCTTTATTACCAAAGAAAACAAAAATTAAAGACAACTTTATTTGTTAAGATTAATGTGGCAAAAAAAAAAAAAAAAGATTAATGTGGCAATAAAGACATTTTCAAATAAAACAGCCAGTGCTAATAAATGAAGACTGGAAAATTACAGGCCTTTCCTCGGAAAGAAATACTATCATTTAATGTGGAGAATGTATCTATTAGAAACTTTGTGGGAAACATGATCCAAAGTCATCATTGCTAGTATAATGCTCTTGGGCTCCTTGTGGGATGAAAGAACACTGGGTGGGTTATTTTCCCCACACCAACATTACATTTGCAGACTGCTGCAGATAGGAGAAGAGAGAAAAGCAATATTGCCAAGAATTTTGATACTACAAAGGCTGAGAGAAAATGTTGAGTGGATTAAGCATTTTAGAAAATTTTATAACTCAAAATATAGAGCACTAATGAAATTTCTAAATATAATTTTGAAAAGAAAAAAGATAAAATTGAAATTCTTTAGAACTATGGAAATCTAGACTACTATTTTTCTCCTGCTGTTTCTCTATCCTGCCACTGTCTCCACTGTATTATTGCACATTAGAGAACCCAATAGAGAAGCAATTTAAAATTATAGGAAAATAAATCCTTTCATTTTATTTTCCTTGCTTTTCTGAATATTTCAAAACCTCTACTTATAAGGAGCAAAGCAGAGATTTACATACATGCGTGTCAGAGCACTTACTAACATTTCCTTTAATGTCCACATTTTAGTTTATCTTATAATTTTTTGTCCAGTATCCTACATTATAATAGAGAAACATGCAAATTGACCGCACCTCCGCTATGCCCATGATTGGGCCTGCCAGAGGCTGGGGGCGGGACTCCGGGTGGCCTAACTGGCCATTGAGAAAACCAAGATGGCGGCGCCAAATCCTCTTAGTTCCGGGGATCCTGGTGAGTGATGGCAACCCTAGAGGGGCGTGGTATGCACAGCCAGCAGCCTCCCGGGGGTCCCTGGACCCATCGCGACCCGGGGGGGCGTGGCCGGGCACGGCCAGCAGCCTCCACGGGGTCCCGGGACCCATCGCGACGGGGGGGCGTGGCCGGGCACGGCCAGCAGCCTCCCGGGCGTCCCAGGTTTATTGGCGACCCGGGGGGGCGTGGCCGGGCACGGCCAGCAGCCTCCGCGGGGTCCCGGGACCCATCGCGACCCGGGGGGCGTGGCCGGGCACGGCCAGCAGCCACCCGGGGGTCCCGGGACCCATCGCGACCCGGGGGGGCGTGGCCGGGCACGGCCAGCAGCCTCCCGGGGGTCCCGGGACCCATCGCGACCCGGGGGGGCGTGGCAGGGCACGGCCAGCAGCCTCCCGGGGGTCCCGGGACCCATCGCGACCCGGGTTGGCGTGGCCGGGCACGGCCAGCAGCCTCCCAGGGGTCCCAGGTTTATTGGCGACCTGGGGGGGGCGTGGCCGGGCACGGCCAGCAGCCTCCCGGGGGTCCCGGGACCCATCGCGACCCGGGTTGGTGTGGCCGGGCACGGCCAGCAGCCTCCGCGGGGTCCCGGGACCCATCGCGACCCGGGGGGGCGTGGCCGAGCACGGCCAGCAGCCTCCCGGGGGTCCCGGGACCCATCGCGACCCGGGTTGGTGTGGCCGGGCACGGCCAGCAGCCTCCACGGGGTCCCGGGACCCATCGCGACGGGGGGGCGTGGCCGGGCACGGCCAGCAGCCTCCCGGGGGTCCCGGGACCCATCGCGACCCGGGTTGGTGTGGCCGGGCACGGCCAGCAGCCTCCGCGGGGTCCCGGGACCCATCGTGACCCGGGTTGGTGTGGCCGGGCACGGCCAGCAGCCTCCGCGGGGTCCCGGGATCCATCGCGACCCGGGGGGGCGTGGCCGGGCACGGCCAGCAGCCTCCGCGGGGTCCCGGGACCCATCGCGACCCGGGGGGCGTGGCCGGGCACGGCCAGCAGCCACCCGGGGGTCCCGGGACCCATCGCGACCCGGGGGGCGTGGCCGGGCCCAGCCAGCCGCTCCAGGGGTGATGTCCCTGGGTAATTGCCACCCTCGCCTAAATGGCTGGTGCTGAGAGGGATCAATGGGGCCAGTGGAAGGATCAGGTGGTAGTTGACCACCGAGGCCATCTGCAGCAGCCGGATGCAGAGCTGGGGTCCACGTTCTCCAGGTTGGCCTCCGTGGGGGCCCGAGTCGCACCCATAGTAGCCGAGTGGGCATGCTGGCATCGTAGCCCCAGCATGAGGCCAGCTTCCCAAGCCAGGCTGCGGAGGGAGGGAGGGCCTCTGGGCTGGGAGCACTCCCCCACCCCAGTGGACAGGGCACAGAGAGGAAGCAGCAGAGAGCTACTAGGGGTGGTGGGTGTGGTGGCCTGGCTTCCAAGAGGCTGGCTTCAGCTGCTGTGGCCTGCGCTGAGGTGGCTGGTGGTGGGGGCAACTGCATGGGCGCATCCGAGGCTGGGGCACTGGGAGACGTGGGACTGCAGCCCAGAAAGCGAGGCTCCGGAGGACCTGGTCACCGACCCCGGGCATTAAAGCCGCCTCCTACAAGATGTATCCTAGCCTAGGTGTGTGGGAAGCAGGTTCAGGAACCTCTCCCTTTGCGGCGCCAGAGCCCAGGCCTGCCAGCACCCCAGAGGAGACCCCCACCAGGATCGGGGGCGTGACCAGTCTCTAAACCAGGGTGGCCATTAGCCTAGGCCTGCCAGCACCCCAGAGAAGACCCCCACCAGGATCGGGGGCGTGACCGGCCTCCAAACCGCCAGTGACCCTAACCCAGGCCTGCCAGCCCCCCAGAGGAGATCCCCACCAGGATCGGGGGCGTGACCAGCCTCTAAACCTCCCGCAGCCCTAGCCCAGGCCTGCCAGCACCCCAGAGGAGACCCCTGCCAGGATTGGGGTCATGGCCAGCCTTCAAACTGTGGCGGCCCCTAGCCCAAGGAGGCCTCCTGGCCGAGGACGCCTGAGTCTGTTCTTGACCTAGGGCCGGACTCTCCCCACAAGGGACTCAGAAGCCACCAGAGTCTAACTGCCAGTCTCTGGGAGTGCATCCACTGTCCACCAAAAAGTAGGGCCATCAAAGCATTCAGTCTCAGTGCAGGCACAGGTCTGTGGCTGACGGGGTGGAGGCCAGACCAAAACAAAACAGCAGAAACACCCTGCCCACCTGGGCGGGTACTGCTGTAGTCCACGTGGCCTGGGCAGTGTAGAAAGCGCTACCTTCTCCCAGGTCCTGTGCTGGCACCGCCGCCTCGCTCACCCTCAAGCCCCCCTGAGTCTTGACAGCAAAGTGTGTGGGGCATTCTGCAGGAGTTGTGCCGTTCTGGGTGCTTTTGCCCAAAGACACACTTTGGGATGAATTCAGAGCCACATCTCATTTCCCATGACACTGGAAGAACCATGTAAAAGGATTTTGACAAAAGCTTTCCACATCTCTGTTTATTCTTTTGAATCCATAAAACGACCTTAAAAAAAGCATCCGGGCCACCTAAGAAAGAATGCACTTTCTGGCCAGAGCACGCAGGATTCTTTTGCCCAACAGGTTAAAGGGAGCAGAGCTGGCACAGTGGGAATGGCCCTGGTGCCCTATGAGGAGACCGGGGGAATGGGGTTGCCGAAATTCCATAAGCCTCTTGCCACCTTCTCCTTTGCAAACCACACCATCCAGATCCACCAGGACTGGAGGCAACTGGGAATCACAGCCGTGATTTGGGACATGGTGAGCAAATCTTGAGGGGCCTCTGTAAACATCTGCAATTGATTATAAGACTGGTCTTTATTTAAAAAGAAATAAAAGAACAGCTTTGTTGAGAAATATCCATATACTGTACATGTCACCTAAAGTGTACAATGAACTGGTTTTTTAAAGTAAATTCAGAGTGGTACAACCATCACCATGCTCAATTTTTAAATATCTTCATGACCCATCCCCTCCAAAAAAAACTTCTACCCATTGGAATCACTTTCCTGATCATCTTCCCCAAAATAGATTGCACTTTAAAGGTGGGTAAAGGAAAGTTGAGGGAAGTTAAAACACTGCACAAAGGATATTGTAAGATGACAAAGCCCAAAGTGAAGCTCATGTGTTTTCTTTAAAAAATATATATTTTTAAAATGTCAGAAAGGGAGAGGGAGAGAGAGATAGAAACATCAATGATAAGAATCACTGATCAGCCGAAACCGGTTTGGCTCAGTGGATAGAGCGTCGGTCTGCGGACTGGAAGGTCCCAGGTTCGATTCCGGTTAAGGGCATGTACATTGGTTGCTGGCACATATCCTGGTGGGGGGTGTGCAGAAAGCAGCTGGTCGATGTTTCTCTCTCATCAATGTTTCTAGCTCTCTATCCCTCTCCCTTCCTCTCTGTGAAAAATCAATAAAATATATTAAAAAAAAAAAAAAAGAATCACTGATCAGCTGCCGCCCACAGGCCCCCTACTGGGGATTGAGCCCAAAACCCAGGCATGTGTGCCCCTGATCAGAATCAAACCTGGACTCTTCAGTCCACAGGCCGATGCTCTCTCCATTAAGCCAAACTGACCAGGGCCATGTGTTTTCTTCAAGTTCTGCGTGGTTTTAATGGTCCCCAAATCTATACTAATAAAAGGATAATATGCTAATTAGAGTGGTTGTCTTCCGGACATCTTTCCAGACAAAGCCGCAGTGGCTACAAAGGCCAAGGCTCAGGCAGCCATAACCAGCTGCAGTGGCAGCAGCATTGGGGTTATGGGGGTCGTGCCTCCAGAGGGAGGCCAGACTGGGGGCCAAGGCACAGGCAGTTTGGGGTGATCAGGCTGATAGGGGAGGACAAGGTAGGGGCAATCAGGCTGGCAGGAGATCAAGGTAGGGGCGAGCAGGCAGGCAGGCAGTGGGGTTAGGGACAATCACGCAGGCAGGCAGGTGAGTGGTTAGGAGCCAGCGGTTCCGGATTGTGAGAGGGATGTCCGACTGCTGGAAGTTGGACATCCCCTGAGGGGTCCCAGATTGAAGAGGGTGCAGATTGGGCTGAGGGGCACACCCCCCCACCCCCACCCCCAGTGCACGAATTTCGTGCACCGGGCCTCTAGTATATATATATATATATATATATATATATATATATATATATATATATTGAAAAGTAAATATTAGGCTTCTGCTTTCTTCTCCTCCCACAACTACACCAAAATTACAACTAAATTACAAAACAACCATCATTGAGAACCACCTATAACTGAATTCCTATAACTAAGGATATAAAGAAGAAGCCACATGGAGACTAATAAGATGGTAAAGATAGGAGCAGACAGGTTTCCCATTCACAGTGTGGTGGTTAAGAAACAGGAGGGGTGTCTCGGCTGAGGAGGTTTCCCCTAAGAAGTGAGGGGACTCCATATTGGGGTCCCCTGTCTGAGGCATCAGTGCTGGGAAGAAAATTCCTGATGACATCTGGCTGTGAAAACCAGTGTGGATTGCATCTGAGTGAGATGGAGGGCTGCTGGATACCTGGGTGCTGCAGGTATTAAAGGGCCTAAGCACAGATTCACTCACTCTGAGCTCCAATGCTGGGGCCATAGTTTGAAAAGCCGCAGGGACATATGGGAAGGAACTGAATTGACTGTATTTAGAGCAAGAGCTGGAAGGGAAAGGTCAGGGCATCTCTTTCTGGGGACAGAAGAGCTAGCAGGTGCCATTGTTCTTTTGCTGAGCCTTCTCCCAACCCAGCCCATATGGACACCAAGTTTGAGCTCTCCATTAACTTGGCTGACACCATTTGCTACACCCTGGTGATTCCCTGAGACCTACCCCACTTAACTTGCATGACCAAACTGAACTACTTCCAGCAGCTTTTCCACTCAAGTGACAGACTTTCCTAAAATCAGTTCAAGCTGCAAACTTTCCTAAAATCTCTCAAAGGTCCCAAAACACCAAACAAGCAAAGACTGCCCTAAGTGTGCCCCATACTACTTGCAAAGAGGCACCAAACCTTGATACTAGCCCAACACAGGTGGAAACCAACCACAGGTCACTTTGTAGCTCCTACCAGGTGGCCCTGGGGGAGGGGGCACAGACTGGCTGAACTGGGCCTGCACAGGAGACACTCCCAAGAGGCCCCAGAACCAACACACATAGTGGCCAGCTTCAGACCACACCAGAGCACAAGCCAACCAGCTCCACAAATGAAGCACCCAAAGGGCAGACTCAGCAGGCACCAGAAGCCCTCTGAAGTGAATCCTACTTTGTAGGGTCCGCTCCTGTAAAAAAGCTCGTCCACTGGCGTCAAGGCCATTCCGCCCAGCCAGTCAACCTGAGGGTCAATCCCACCTGTTGACATGCCAACAGGAATCGAAGCTAAACTACAACATGAGGGCACACAGAACCCCCACACAAGGGACATTCCTGGAACACCTGGCCCAGGTGACGAGAGAGACTGCACCAACTGACCCCACAGGACACCTACTACATAAGGCCACTCTGCCAAGATGAAGAGACGTGACAGATCTACCTAATACATAAAAACAATCAGAGGGAGTCAGCCGAATTGAGGAGACAAAGAAACATGTCCCAAATTAAAAAAACAGGTCAAAACTCCAGAAAAAGAACTAAATGAAACGGAGCCAAGCAATATTCTACTAGAGGCAGAGTTTAAAACACTGTTATAAAGATAACTCTGTGAACGTAGGCGAAGAAAAATGAACACATTGACAATTTTAACAAAAAAATAGAAAACATAAAAATGGAGATAGAAAAACAAAAAAGAATCAGTCAAAAATGAAGAATACAATAATGATGATGAATACATTGGAGGTAATCAACAACTGATTCAATGATCAGAACAAAGCTATCATGGTTAACAGAACACGATTAATATTTCTTATAACTATAGTTGGTTCCCTATATTCTATTTCTGCCCCTAACATTTTCTCTTAGTCATTTTCCATCCACTGCCCCTACCCTGATCCTTGGCTATCCATCTCCACTTAACCTCATTGCATTTGGGGTTGAACCTGATCTGTCTCCCCTACTGCAAAGCTGCACTGTTAGTCTCTCTTGAATAAAGTCTTCTTTACCATCTTCAAAAAAGAAGAAGTAGTAGTAGTAAAAAATAATGACAATAATATAAATGTGGATGGGATAAGAGTCTAGCTATTTTAGAATGTGTTCAAACTTAAGTAACCATTAACTTTATATATATAGACTGATATAAACATAGCTTGGTATATAGGAAGCACAAGACAATCACAAACCAAAATCTACAAAAGATATCAAAGAAATGAAGAAAAAGGATCCAGACACAATGCTATAGAAAGTCATCAATATGAGAGAAAGGAGCAAGAGAATAAGAAAGGAACTGAGAAAAACTACAAAAAAAATCATAAAATAATTAATAATAGGCAATACTACATACCTATTAATAATAAATGGAGTAAATGCTTCAATAAAAAGACATAAGGTGGGCCCTTAGCCAGTTTGGCTCAGTGGGTAGAGCGTCAGCCCACAGACTGAAGGGTCCCTGGTTTGATTCCAGTCGAGGGCATGTACTTCTGGGTGGGGCACATGGGGGAGGCAACTGAATGATGTGTCTCTCACACATCAATGTTTCTTGTCTCTCCCCCTCCTTTCCACTCTCTGGAAATCAGTGGAAAAACATCCTCAGGTGAGGATTAACAACAACAAAAAGACATAAGGTGGCTGAATGGGCAAAGAAAACAAGACGTGAACATCTGTTGCCTACAAGAGACCCACTTCAGATCAAAAGACACACAGACTGAAAGTAAAGGGTTTGAAAAAGAGATTTCATTCAAATTGAAAGGGGGAAAAAGCTGAGATAGCAATATTTATATCAAACAAAATAGACTTTAAAACAAGGGCTCCAACAAGAGACAAAGAAAGGCAGTTCAAAATGATAAAGGAATAAATTAAACAAGAGGATGTAAATATCATAAACATTCATGCACCCAACCTGGGAGCACCTATATATATAAAGCAAATTATGATGGCCATAAAGGGAAGGAAGGACAGTAATGGAATTACAGTTTAGGACTTTGATACCCTATTGATATCAATGGATAGATCATCCAGACAGAAAATCAGCAAGGCAACAAGGGCCTTAAATAACACATTTAGACCACAGGAACTTAATTGATATTTTAGGACCGTGGTCGGCAAACTGCAGCTCGTGAGCCATATGCGGCTCTTTGGCCCCTTGAGTGTGGCTCTTCCACAAAATACCATGGCCTGGGCGAGTCTATTTTGAAGAAGTGGTGTTAGAAGAAGTTTAAGTTTAAAAAATTTGGCTCTCAAAAGAAATTTCAATCGTTGTACTGTTGATATTTGGCTCTGATGACGAATGAGTTTGCCGACCACTCTTTTAGGACATTTCACACCAAAGTAGCAGATATACATTATTTTCAACTGCACATAGAACATTTTCAAGGATAGACCTCATGTTAGGCCACAAAACAAGTCTCAATAAATTTAAGAAGACAAATCCTATAAAGCATCTTTTCTGATCACAATCATATGAAACTAGAAATCAACGATAAGAAAACTGAAAAATGCACAAACATGTGGAAGCTAAATAACATACTACTAAACAATGGGTTAGCAACAAGATCAAGAAAGAAATCAAAGGATACCTTGAGACAAATGAAAATAAAAACACAATGATCCAAACTCTATGGGATTCAGCCAGAGCAGTTCTAAGAGTGAAATTCATAACATTAGCAGCCTACCTTAAGAATCTAGAAAAATCTCAAGGAAACAATCTAAACTTACACTTAAATAAATTAGAGTCTAAAAAAGAAAACAATAGAAACAATCAATGAGCCCTAGCTAGTTTGGCTCAGTGGATAGAGCGTTGGTGTGTGGACTGAATGATACCAGGTTCGATGCCAGTCAAGGGCACATGCCTGGGTTGCAGCCTCTATCCCCAGTAGGGGGCATGCAGGAGGCAGCTGATCAATGATTCTCTTTCATCATTGATGTTTCTATCTCTCTGTCCCTCTCCCTTCCTCTCTGAAATCAATAAAAATATATTTTTTAAAAAAGAAAGTAACAATCAATGAAACCAAGAGCTGGTTCTTTGAGTAAACACAATTGGTAAGCCTATACAGACTCCACAAGAAAAAAAGAGGGAGGGCCCAAATAAAATCAGAAATGAAAGAGGAAATGTAACAACTGACACCAAAGAAATGCAAAGGATTATAAGGAAACTCTATAATTATACACTAACAAATTAGACATCCTGGAAAAAAATGAATAAATACCTAGAAACATAGATTCTTCCAAGGCTGAGTTAGGAACAGAAATTCAGAACAGACTTATAACTGTTAATGTAAAAGATTCAAACCTGTAAAGAATTTTTGTGAGTTTATTTGAGTCAAACTGTTAATAATTGCTGGGAAGCAGAATCTCAACGGATTGGAATAATGCTTCAGAGAATGGAGGTTTTTCATCTATTTTTATACATTGCTATCAAAGGAGGAGATGTAATCATGAAATCAATTGGTGATAGATTAGAGAGGCAGGAGAAAGCAAAGGGAGGAAACCTCTGGGATTGGAAAAAGAGTAAAATGATAAGATACATACTTCTTTTACTGAGGTGAGTACAGGATAGTTAACAGCCAACAATTAACATGATAATAATAACAATGAAGGAATTTGTGGTATCTGTCCTGGCACCCAAGGCATTTGGTTGTGCCCTGAGGAGTGCAGAAAAAAGGGAAGTTGTTACCCCGACATTTCAATGATATGTTATCATAGATGCAAAAAGACAGTAAGCTCAGTTAAGGTAAAGACTGACCTTGTCAGGGAAGATACCAGCCTAGGAGGTAACTACCCATCATAACTGCTTTAGTTAAAGTTTAATTTCAGACCACCCTTTGTGGTAACTTTAGGTCTTTGAGTTTGCAAGAATGCCATAAAGGCCTTCCCTTGTTAGGGAGTGGGAATTTTTGAGCACTCCAGAGAGGCCGTGGACTATGCCCCAGATAGCGTTGTCAGTGCTGACACCAGGCCAGGCCTTGAGATATGGTCTCATGGCCCCTTCCCAGTTGCACCTCACAAAATAGCCTTGCAAGATAGAACACTGTCAGCTTTCTAAAGAACAGGATAACCCTGTAAATAACATGGTCGTCAATAGCATGGCCCTGACATTATTTGGGAAAAACTGTTTTGTCTTGGGTTGCTTACTCTGCAAAAACAGGATGTGGTTAATGTGCTTAAAAGTGGTCTTGCACAAAGGGTTGGGGCTGCTCTCTGACCTCCCTGCGTGGAGAGAGAACAGTCGCCGGCCGGCAATTAAAGGCTCCCTAAATTTTAATTTGGTCTGGACTCCAGTGGTCTTGACTCTGTTCCCTCCACAACACCCTGAGCTTGTCAGGTTAGCATGTGGCCCCTTTCGTCCACATAACTACTAATGAAATGGAACTGGTAACCAAAAAAAACCTCCAAAAAACAAAAGTTATGGACCTGATGGCTTCATAGGTAAATTTTACCAAACATCCCAACAATTAATGCCTATACTTCTCAAACTATTCCAAAAAATTGAAGAAGGGGGATGGCTACCAAACTCATTTTATGAGGCTAGCATTACTATATACCAAAACCAGGAAAAGACACTAAAAAAATATCACTGATGAACTTTGATGCAAAAATTCTCAACAGAATATTAGCCAAATTCAATAATACATTTAAAAAGACATATGCCACAATCAAGTGGGATTTATTCTTGGGATGCAAAGTTGGAACAATATTTGCAAATCAATTATTGTGATACATAACATTATCAAAATAAAAAAATATAAATCATATTATCATATCAATAGATATAGAAAAAACACTGACAAATGTTTCTACTAAGTGTAGACACTACTCAATAGTACATCCTGCCTGGGACATTCACAGTATGTGTAATACCATCTGGAGGCTCTGAGAGAATGGAAGGTAGTGAAAGAACTTATTAACTTTTCTAACCCAGCATTGCTTGCTCTGTAAGTGAAACCGGACAACCAATGGGTCTGTGCTGCCGGTCACTACTTGAGCCAATTAAGCAGAGACAGGGTTGAATCATATATGAGCATTTATTCAAATACTGCCAGCAATATGGGAGAGCAGCGGGTCAGCCACAAAAATCTGCTCTGCAGCCCCCCATAAGCCAGCTGCTTATATAGGATAGGACAAAGATTACATGGGGAAGTAGGGAGTACAGGCATGGGGAAGTAGGAGGGTGGGGTAGGACTCCATCGTTTGGGCAACAAGGTTGTTAATCTTTCATGGTAATAGGCAGTTCTTGAATGAGAATGGTTTCAAGGTTGACTCCCAGGTCCAAGGTTGACTCCCAGGTCCAAGGTTGACTCCCAGGTCCAAGGTTGATTCCCAGGTCCTGGGGACATACAACTTCCAGCCAAGTTAGAATGTCCTTTCTTTTTTTAAAAAACAAAACAACCCACATATTTTTATTGATTTCAGAGTGGAAGGGAGAGGGAGAGATAGAAACATCAATAATGAGAGAGAATCATTGATTGGCTGCCTCCTGCACATCCCCTAGTGGAGGTCAAGTTAGCAACCTGGGTATGTGCCCTTGACTGGAATCAAACCCAGGACCCTTCAGTCCGCAGGCTGATGCTCTATCCACTGAGTCAAACCAGCTAGGGCTAGAATGTCCTTTCTTTAATCAGAACAAGGCAATCATGGTTAATAGAGCATGATTAATATTTCCCATAAGCATAGCTAGTCCCCAATATTTTATTTTTGCCCCTAACATAAGTATATCTATTAATACCCACGGATTGCACTTTGGGAAATATTGATCAAGTTTTTCATAGTTACTTACCCTTTAAACATTTCTCCTCTTCAGAGAATGGAGGCAGTGAGTTAGATATATGGACTTTGGATTCAGACAACCTGGGTTCCAACCTTAATTCTGCTATTTATCAGTTGTGTGACCCTAAGCAAATAACGTAACCTTTTTAAATATCAGTCTTCCCATTTTTAAAATGAGCATCATAATCGTACCACTCTTATAGAGTTGTTGGAAAGATTTAAATAACTTCTATGAAGTTCTTAGTATAGTACCTGGCATATAGAAAGTTTTCAAAATTTTTATAATTATTGCTACTAATAGAGAAGGCTCAGGTGTCTACATTTTAACAAGGGAGGTCATTCTTGTGATTTCTCCCCTTGACCTTATCATTCAGAAGCAAGAATGAATCTCCCAACAGGCCTCCTTTCCCATCAGAATCTGTTCCAAATGTGATCTACCACATCAAAATCTAAAGGAAGTCTCCCTTGCAGGCAAAGTGCAGAGATAAATTTATCTAATCCAGTTCGAGTATCTAACCTAACAAGATTATCTACCAAGTTTACCGTCCTTATAGTTCTGACTTCCCAATCCTCTCCCCTTCTGTCTCTTGGGCTTTTCAGGTCCAGTACTGCTTTGGCTAATTTCTCCGTGTTTCCCCTTCTCTTTCACCCAGCATCCACTGTACTCCGTTAGGGTTACCTGGCTCTGCTTTACTAACTCCCCCGTTCAACAAATACTCACTGAATACCTAAGCGGTCCTTGAATTTATGCATCACTCTGAGCATCCGATTCCAGGACGTGACTCTGGCAAAAAGGCAGGATCTGAATGTTTACAATAACAGGAGGAGAAGAATGAAAAGAAAACACTTAGCTTCTTTGGCAAGCTACCTGATAAAACAGCTGAAATTCAAGAAGCCCTTTGGTGAAGAGAGAGAGAGAGAGACTGTGAGCACAGCAGGAAGAAGGCAGAGACCCAGTGACAAAGGTTGAGTTTTTCTATGGCCAGCACACCCCTTTCCCAAATGTTCTCCAGAAAGCTGCTGACAGAGCTTTGGCAAAGCACCATCCTCCCGTTGGCTGATAAGCTCAGCCTGTTTTATATTTAACTCCCTCCAGCGCCCGAGGGGTGGGGTGGGGATGCACTGTTTATAAGGGAGCGGGGGACAATTTTCTCTCGTCAGTCCTCTCCCTCCCGCTCAGCTCCTCTTCCACCCCACCCCCGCCTCGGCATTCATCCTTGAGTGGCTGGGGGAAACGTGCCGGGAGAGAAGAAGCCAGAGAGAGAGAGAGAGAGAGAGAGAGAGGTGGGGGGGAAGTGAAAACAGGCTGCCCAAACCAGGGCATTCCTTCCCATTTAAAAAAGGAAGTCTGCCGACGTCCGTCCGTTCACGGGAACATCCTCCCCAGAGCAGCATTGGACTTCGGAAACCACGATGAACTTTGCGGAGGGGGACGACTCCAAGAGATACTGCATTCGAGGGAAACATGTGGCGGCGATCTGCGCGGTGGTGGTGGGGGTAGGGGTGATAGTAGGACTTGCTGTTGGCTTGACCCGATCGTGTGACCCCGCGGAAAACGCCTCCACCCCCACTCCTCCCACCGCGAGCCCCCCCCAGGACCAGGGCGTCTGCCCCGCCAGCGACGATGCCAGCGGGGGCTGGAGGAACTTCAGGCTGCCGGACTCCGTCAGCCCGGTGCACTACGACCTGGAGGTGAAGCCGCTGCTGGAGGAGGACACGTACACGGGCACCGTGAGCATCTCCATCAACCTGAGCGCGCCCACGCGGCACCTGTGGCTGCACCTCCGCGAGACCAAGGTCAGCCGGCTGCCCGTGCTGACGCGGCCCTCGGGGGCGCCGGTGCCGGTGCGGCGCTGCTTCGAGTACCCACCGCAGGAGTACGTGGTGGTGGAGGCCGAGGAGGAGCTCCCCGCGAACCCCGGCCAGGGCCCCTTCTACCTCCTGAGCCTGGCCTTCGCCGGCCAGCTGAACGGCTCGCTCGTGGGCTTTTATAGGACGACCTACGTGGAGAACGGACAGACCAAGTAAATACTGATTTTATTTTATTTTATTTTATTTTATTTTATTTTATTTTATTTTATTTTATTTTATTATTTTATTTTATTTTATTATTTTATTTTATTTTATTTTATTTATTTTATTTTATTTTATTTTATTTTATTTTATTTTATTTTATTTTATTTTATTTTATTTTATTTTATTTTATTTTTTTGCTCTATTTCCCCTAAATGCACATGCTTGCTTTCCGTTTCCTTTTCTTTCTTTCTCGCTTTCCACCTTTTCACTAGTTTGCTGGTCTCACATGTAATCCTTGACGTCAGGGCTGCCCGTTTCTCTGGGAATCACCAAGGCTTGCCCTGGTGTAGGTTCATAATCACCACATTTGAAAGTTTTGAGTGAGCTGCACAGAGTGTAAAAAAAGAAAAATCAGTGTGAGTCTTTTGTTCCTTTGGGGAAAAAAAATCATTCTATGCTAAGCCGTATCCTTTTTATTTTTATTTACTTTTGTTAAACCTCACTGGAGGATTTTTTTTTTTTCCCCATTGATTTTAGAGAAAGTGGAAGGGAGGCGGGGAGGAGAGAAGAGAGGGAAACATCGATGTGCGAGCCGTCACGTTAATAAAGTGCCTCCTGCACGTGCCCCGTTCTGGGAGGGGAATCCGAAACCCAGGCACCTGCTCTTGACCTGAATCGAACCCACGGCCCTTGTTCTCCGGCCGACGCTCTAGTCACTGAGCCACGCCGGCCAGCGCCGTATCCTTAATATTTAGTATAAACGAACTCAGATTTTTGAAATACACGCACTTGGCAAATTTCACTGGTGATACTCTTGGGCCCCAGGGCGATGGTTTTAAACTGAACCTTTAAAATGCTATTACACTCAATTTAAGTGAAAGTCTGTACATGTCCATTATAATTTTGACTACTTTACTAGAGAAAAGACATTGAGAGAGTATGTAAAATTCATGGAGTTGTCTTTGTGACTCCATCTAGGAATGAAGACAGGACGGTGTCCTTTATCTCACTTAGCCAGAATCATTTACAGATAAGCTTTCAATAAATACGGAGTCCACACTTCAGTGGCAGCACATAGATAAATCTTTGGACTTACTGCCCATAATGCAATATGCATGGTAATGCCTTATAAGTTTTTTGCAACATGAAAGATGTATAATTAAGGACTTGAAAACATTTTCTTCCCCACAGTCTTCCGTGTGTGTGTGTGTGTGTGTGTGTGTACACAATTTCATTTCCTGAGTCCAACAAAGATGTTATTTTTTAAAAAATATATGTTTTGTTGATTTTTTACAGAGAGGAAGGGAGAGGGATAGAGAGTTAGAAACATCAATGAGAGAGAAACATCAATCAGCTGCCTCCTGCACACCCCCTACTGGGGTTGTGCCCGCAACCAAGGTACCTGCCCTTGACTGGAATTGAACCTGAGACCCTTCAGTCAGCAGGCCGACGCTCTATCCATTGAGCCAACCCGGTCAGGGCCAAAGATGTTACTTGCCTTGACAATCAATCAGAGACTGCCACTAGAGTTGTACTAAAGGTATAAACTCAATGATCTTAAAAAACCTTCACACTGTGGGTGTGGCCCTTGTATCAAGGAGAAAGGCTACACCTGAAGTGTCACTGAACTTGAAACTGTGTTGACCTTTGCTTACTTAGATTCTGAACAGGTAAATGATTAAGAAACTGTAGTATCACAGTTCAGAAATGTGAATCTGGGGCCAGCTCACTGTACATCCCTTTCCCATGTTGTTTTAAACATCTTATAGAGCAAAGTGAACATTTTGCCCCAAATTCTTCCTGTTTGTCAGAGAGACCCAAGTACTAAAGTAAAAAATGTCAATATCCCTATCTTACTGTGTAGTACACTGATACATTGAGTAGAAATGCCAGTGTGAAGGGAACATGCTCCTATAGATGACGTATCTTAATACCAATAGTAAGCAAACGTCTTTATTGTTTACATTTTTCTGTTTATAAAAATTACAAATGTTGAATGCATAGAAAATTATTAAAAAGGAAAATCAAAAGAACCAATAAGCACTTTCACCATTCAGTGGTAACTCCATTAACACGTTAATGTAATTCTAATATTTTTCTAGGCGAACAAAATGGCAATCCATCTATATACCTTTTTAACTTAACATATTATAAGCATTTCCCATTCATTCTTAAATATTTTTAAGAGTCAGATTTTTTTAATTGTATAATATTCCCCTGCACGAATGCACTATTTTTTAAAACCAATTCCCTGATGGACATTTGAGTTGTTTCCAGAATTTTATTACTATAAAAAAGTCAGAAAAGAACATAAGTGTAAGTACACATTGCCACAGAAAACTTGGAAGACAGGGAACATTTTATAGGAAAATATAAACCATTTATAAGTCCATCACTCAAGTATAGTCATTGTTAATATTTAGGCAAATATTCTTTTAGCATTTTTTTCTGGACACATAAACATGGCATTATTATGCTGTGCATAGCGTTGTGCAACATGCTTTTAGGATATATCAACACTTTAACATGTCATTTGCTATTCTTCTGTATGATTTAATGGATACATGGTAGTTCATTGTATGAATATAATTTATTCAATTGTTCCATTAAAACTGAGCATTTAAGTTGCTCCTATGTTTTACCTATAAATACCTATAAAAACGTAGTTAATGAACATCTCTATAATAATGTATAACATTTTCTAAGATTTCTTTAGGAAAATGGTCCAAACTACATATGTATAAATGCATGCACATGTGTATATATACACATTTATGTATACTAGAGGCCCTATGTACAAAGATTCGTGCAAGAATGGGCCTTCCTTCCCCTGGCTGCCAGCACCGCTTCACTCTGGCCAGAGCTGCCTTTCTCCTCAGGCCCAGAGCCGCCTTTCCATCTTCCCACGCTGCCCAGAGGCCCAGAGGCTGGGGTGGTGTGGAATGCCTGAATGGTTGCCATGGCGACGATGCAAGCGTCCTGCCCCACCCCCAGCCACTCGGTGCCTGTGTATGCAAATTAACCCACCATCTTTGTTGGGTTGATTTGCATACTCACTCCTGATTGGCTGGTGGGTGTCACGAAGGCATGGTCGATTAGCATGTTACTCTTTTATTAGTGTAGATATGACACACACACATATATATATGATGTGTGCACATACATGTGTATGTATGTGTGTCTCCAAACCAAATTTCAAAAAGTATGTCCCAAATTACATTTCCACCAACAATGCATGAAAGTACCTACTTTTCTAAGACACACTAACAGTAACATAATTTTCTAAAGTGTTTGCACTTTGGTGGAGGAAAAGGCATACTATTCTGAAGAACATCCGCCTTCAAGAGATTCTAAAAATTCATTAGTGTAAAGTGAGTCAAAGCTTTAAAATTACTATTTCTCAGACTTTAAAACTGCTTCTTAGGCTGTGAAAATAAATAGAAATTTCATCCAAGTAAAGCCATCAAAATATTTCATTAAAATTCTATATACTATAGGAAGGCCAAAAAATATGAAATAAGGTTCCATTAATAAATTTTTGTTACATACTTCATAAATTAAAAAAACACACACTGTGGATAGAGAGTCACCTTGCAGACTGAGGGGTCCTGGGTTCAATTCTGATCAGGGGCACATGCCTGGGTTGCGGGCTCGATCCCCAGTGCGGGGCATGCGGGAGGTAGCTGATCAATGATTCTCTCTTATCATTGGTATTTCTCTCCCTTCCTCTCTGAAATCAATATAAATATATTTTTTAAAAAAACCCACACTATATACTAAAATATATATTACTTACTCTGATTCTTTGGATTATGTTACCGCACCAGTTAATTTTACCATAAAATATATATGTGAGAGCTGACATTCGGAAACCTAGCTGTCTTAATTGTTGGGCAGCAAATACTATGCGACGAGCAAGATTGGTGAGGAAGGCCTGTGCTGCTAGGTTCTCAGGGAAGATTGGTCTTCCCGAGTTTGTTTTCATTGGTAGCTTTTGAGGCTCTCATATTACACAGGATGCTGCCAGTTGTGCACTGCAAACACGCTTTGGAATAGTCCTGGCACATACTCAATACCTTCATTTAGGCTCAATGGAATACTTTTGGTTTGGCTTGTTAGGAAATATCTCAGACATATGAGAAAAAAATGCATTTCTTTCAAGCCATTGGACAATGCAGGCCTCTAGGGTTTCCCATGACTGTCCATATAAAGATGGCAAGAGTGAATTCACTGGAGCAACACTATGCTTTCACATTATAGAGTGAGCTTTGTAATATTCGAAGCTCATGAAATTTAAAGTACCACTGTGGTAATACACTTGATGCAATCAAAATCATATTCTCTGACTTTTTTGCCTTAATGTAAAATTTAACTCCAGGATTGAGTATAAGCAGATTGGGAGATTATTGTTGCAGCCATGATGCAAGCTAAACATGAATGAACTCAGTAGCTTCTTTCCCTCAAAATGCTAAGGTAAAGGAGAGTTGTAGAAGAAGGGGGAGCCAGCTGAGAGTTCTCTATGTCAAGCTGTCACCTTGCTGGGGACAGACTTATAGTGAGGCTTAGGAGGAGAAAGTGTGGAAAATTTAAGTCTCTTTTCCTACTACTCTCTTAAGGTCTGAGAAAAAGCACTTAAAAGAATTGAAACTTTTGAAATATTTCCCTGCCCACACCACCCAACCCCCCCCCCCCACTCTTTTCAGTTGTTCTTTTCCCAGACAGAGTCCCCTCTACTCAAATCTCCAGAGTGTATAACAATATTTTTTTTCTCTCCCAAGTGGAGCATTTCTTTCTCGGCATTTAAACTAATCTTACACAGTATTTCCCAAAGTGTGTTGCACAGAGCTCTAGCTGCATGGGATAGCAATAGATTTTGCCAGGACAAAAGTAGGGGAGGGATACTGTGGCCAAATTAGTTTGGGCAATAACATTAAATACAATATGATTTCTTGTGTGATCTGACAGTGTCCATTATGAATGGACTGCCAGAGTTGTAGTTTCCCTACCGTATGTGACTGTGGACTCTTTGTGGGTCTCTGAGAGTAAGCCAAGTCTCTCTTGTTCACTGTCTGGCATACACTGAACACTCAAATATTACTGAATGCATATATGGCTTTTCCACTCCTGATGTCCTCTGGCACAAGCTGGGCCAGGCCGCATGGCTACGGCGCCTTTCCCAGGAAGGAGTCCAGCTTCCACCAATGACATCTCTACCTTCCAAATCAGGGTGGAAACCTTCCTTGTTCCTTTTCTGCCCATCTTGTTGAAGGGAAGTGGAATTGGTATATATTTTCTTTTTAAATTTAGGAACCCAGTCTTTATACTTTAAGGACTGAGATTATTGCAATTGATAGAAATTACAAGAATTTAAAAGGAGGACAGATGGTTTCTAGTTTGAGTTTTCTGGATCATCTTCATAACATTGGTAGGATTGACACTGACTTTAATATTATGGTGGGATTTTAATAGGCAAACTGAGAAGGTAAAAGCAAGTAAAAAGGAAAGGCGTCAAGTCAGAAGAGCAGAGTGGGGACAAAATTAGTTTGTGGGAGAGGTTTATAAGAAGAGGTTAGCTAGAGGTAACTCTGGAAAACCCATGAGAAAGAAAAGGAAGGATAGCTGATGAAAGGCATTATGAAGGAAAAAGTAACTGGTGACCATTTAGAAGTGGGTGTTGAAGGAAAGAGCCAAATCCGTACATGGGTATACGGGAGACAGTGCAATGACCCAGGAAAGAAGTGAAGGTCAGGTAGGACAGTGGCTTCAAGACGGACAGAAGATGACACAATGGAGAAGGCAGTTTGGAGGGAAGGAATCAGGATTTGCAAACTGACTATGCAGAGGGTTAAGGCAAACTTATGGGCCTAGGATGCCCCAGATACCTGATCTGAGTAAGAGCCACACTGTAATTGGAAATAGAAGAGAAGAACCAGATTGAGAAGGGAAGGTCTTCAGTTCAGTGTCAGATGTGTTGAATGCCTGTCAGACATCTAGGAAGGCATATCTAGGAGGCATTTGGATAAATACGTCTGCAGCACAAGGTGAAGGCTTCTGATAAAGATTTAGGAGTTAAGTGGAAATGTGGTAAAAAGGGAAATCAGTGGGATGGTCTTAGGTCAGTGTGTGTGGTATATTCCCACATGCGTGGATGTGTGGGTCAGTTTATTCATTATATTCTTAAGATTGATATGTCGAGCTATCAGCATATCCACTATCAATAAAGAATTGATTTTTTTGTCTTGTTTACTTGTTGCAGGAAGCTTAATAATTTATTTTAGGAGCAAGGAAACAAAAAAGATTTCACTTGACCTTGCATGTCTTCTATATAGGGGAAGATAATTGGAAGAAAAAGGTAAATAATTAACGCTTTCATTCAAACCACCAAAAGCATGTTGGAATCTGAGTAAGCGGGATGGGCTGTCTTCCACGGATCAACTTCCCTTCTTACAAGCGGAACACTCGCTTTGGTCTGCACTGACACGTAGCAACTGTGGCTGCCCCATTTGTGTCAGAAGCCTTTTGTTTAAGGTTCTTACCTAGACCTTGCTATTTATTTTGCTGGATTAAGTTATCAAATTGCTGAATATAGCCTGAGAGTCTTCATTAGAAATAGTCTGCCAGATGATTTATAGGATAGTAGTGGGTTTTGTGTGTTTTTTAAGTTGATTCAGAGTGTATTGCATCATCACCTCCTCTTCTCTCCAGCTTTCTCTAAAGTCACCTTGATGTGACTTATTCAGAGAGAAGTCAGAGGGGTATTCTGCTCTTTTATAAATTAACTAGAGGCCCGGTGCACGAAATTCGTGCATGGGGTGGCGTGTGTCCCTCAGCCCATCCTGCACCCTCTCCAATCAGGGACCCCTCGAGGGATGTCCGACTGCCCGTTTAGGCCCGATCCCGTTAGGATCGGGCCTAAACGGGCAGTCGGACATCCCTCTCACAATTCAGGACTGCTGGCTCCCAACTCCTCACCTGCCTGCCTTCCTGATTGCCCCTAACCACTTCTGCCTGCCAGCCTGATTGATGCCTAACTGCTCCCCTGTTAGCCTGATTGCCCCTAACTGCCCTCCTCTGCAGACCTGGTCACTCCTAACTGCCCTCCCCTGCAGACTTGATCGCCCCCAACTGCCCTCCCCTGCTGGCCTGATCACCCACAACTGCCCTCCCTTGCAGACCTGGTCCCTCCCAACTGCCCTCCCCTGCTGGCCATCTTGTGACGGCCATCTTGTGTCCACATGGGGGCAGCCCTCTTGTGTGTTGGAGTGATGGTCAATTTACATATTACTCTTTTATTAGATAGGATAGAGGCCTGGTGCACATTTGGGGCCGGCTGGCTTGCCCTGAAGGCTGTCCCGGATCAGGGTGGGGGTTCCTTTGAGGTGTGGGGTGGCCTGGGTGAGGGGCCTGTGGTGGTTTGCAGGCCAGCCATTCCCCCCCCCCCCCCCCCCCCGGCGACCCAAGTGGAGGCCCTGGTATCTGAGATTTATTTATCTTCTATAATTGAAACTTTATAGCCTTGAGCGGAGGCCAGGGCGGGTGGAAAGCTTGGCTTCCTCCATTGCCGGGGAAACCCAAGCCTCCTGCTCACTCCATGGCTGCAGCCATTTTTGTTGGGATTTATTTATCTTCTATAATTGAAACTTTGTAGCCTTGAGTGGAGGCCTGGGCTGGCCAGGAAGCTTGGCTTCCTCCATTGCCAGGGGCAACCCTAGTCTCCTGCTCTCTGCAGCTCAGTGGCTGCCGCCGTTTTCTTTGGGATTTATTTATCTTCTATAATTGAAACTTTGTAGCCTTGAGTGGAGTCCAGGGCTGGCCAGGGTGTGTGGGAAGCTTGGCTTCCTCCATTGCCGGGGAAACCCAAGCCTCCTGCTCGCTCCGTGGACACTGCCATCTTGATTGGGTTAATTTGCATACTCGTTCCTGATTGGCTGGTGGGCGTGGCTTGTGGGTGTAGCGGAGGTATGGTCAATTCGCATATTACTCTTTTATTAGATAGGATAAGCTACATAGAATTATATTTTTAATGTGCTGGGCCTGGAAAAAGGCTTATTAACATAGCACAGCAAGGCCCCCAGGGAAAAGTGGTTTACCTCAGCGCCTTTGCCTGGCGTGGTAATTATTCAGAACAGACCCAGCAGTCACTTTTGAACGTACTGTGCTATTAGCCAGGCTTTCCACATTAATTTGCAACACAATTCAGCTGATTTTAAAAAGGAAAAGTTTAATCACTGAATAAAACCTCCCCAAAGAAGTTGTGATCTAAAATTGTTTTATACTGCTCTCTCATATATCTCCTTTTCAAATTTGCATATATATAAAACTTTAGTAACTTTGGATGGAATTTAACATATATATATATATATATATATATATATATATATATATATAATTGATTTCAGAGAGGAAGGGAGAGGGAGAGAGAGATAGAAACATCAATGTTGAGAGAGAATCACTGATTAGCTGCCTCCTGCATGGCCCACAACGCAGGCATATGCCCTGACCGGGAATTGAACCGTGACCTACTGGTTCATAGGTTAACACTGAGCCATGCCAGCCAGGTGAATTTAGCATATTTAAATAGGAGCTATTGAGTCATACAGGAGTTCATGAGAAAAATGTTATTTTTAAAAATTGTTATATCACTTATAGCATTGACACACAAATTTTAAAAAATTAATTGTGTTCTAGTACAGATATTTGTGTCTGAATGAATTTTGAAGTCTATTGGTTGTGGAAGGTGCTACATCATAAAGCATAGTCAGGCTCACCTAAGCCTGGACCTACCATGGCACCCTGGTTGAGACTCTGCTTCCTGATCTTGGGTTGGTTTATAGCCCTTGACTTTGGAGCACTCTGTGCAAAGCTGTTTTGGGGACCTAGGCATCTGGTGTGGTCACAGGATGGAAGGATCTTAACCAATCGAGTGGAGCCTACATGGTCTGAATGCTGGATTCACAGTGTTGTCAATCCTAGAATGTCCTTTTTTGTAAGATATGCGAATGAAGTGTTGGTGTCTCCACCAAGAAGTGACAAATACATTTGGGACTTTTTCTTTTGGTTGATTAAAGTTGCATGTACTATGTGAGAAAGGAAGGAAGGAAGGAAAGAAGGAAGGGAAGGAGAGAGGGAGGGAGGGAGGAAGGAAAGAAGGAAGGAAGGAAAAGAAAAGAATAGCTAGCTTTCCAGAATTTAAGAAAATAGAATGAGGTGTATCCTAATCCCATTATGTAAATTTCAAGGGAGTTTCAAATATATTACTACACATGACCTAGCCCTTCTGTCTCCTCCCAGCCCTATGAAGAGGCCCGATGTGCTTTGGTAACCAGGTTTCATAGATGAGGGCACCGAGAGTGGTAGGTTTTGTAATTTGTGCAAGTACACAGAAGAGGCTAAAGACTAATTAGAATCTAGGAAGTTTTACTCTTAGAAGGGAAATTCCCCCATAAAATCATATTGGTTCTACCATTTAGAAATAACAGTGCACATTCTGTAACTCTTCTTGTCAATTCGTGTCGCTTGACCTACACCAATATCTGTCCAGATTACTGTAGCTGCATGGGTTTGCCGTGATTAACACTCACTGACAGGACCAGCAAACACACCACACAGAGACATTTCCGACACTGTTACGTTCCATTTTTAAAGTACAGGATCTCTGAATTTTCAAGCACAACCTCTTGTAAAGAGAGATGGGGAAAGGATTGAAAATTCTCCGCTCTCTTGGGCGCTGGGGCATAGAGCAGAGAGTGGTAAAGTGTTTGGAAACCTAGCCCACGGCTATTAGGAACATGTAATTCAACTCCCTCCTCACCCTCACCTTCCACACACAGAGGCGCGCGCGCGCGCGCACACACACACGCACACACACACACACACACTTATATTCCCAAATTAGTTAACTGGCTTATTTCTGAGGTGAGACTAAGCTGCAACATCCTTGCAGAGTGACTTTTCCTTTTCCTCTGCTTCTGGAAGAAATCAGAAGCCAGAAGAATCCAGAGGAAATGGGGCAGCTGACAAAACATGGGATTGGAACTTGGTGCAGCTTACTAGAAAACCTTAGTACCCCAGCAAGGTGTACAGGTTTCTTTAATCCTGGTGTATTTGCAATTCCCTGCAATCTGCACGGTGTTAGAAATTTCAATGCACTAGTTAAATTATGATCACGGAAACTCATCTGTAATTACTTATTGAAGAATAAATTCTTGGCTGAGACTTTTTTGAGTAACTTTTTATTTTGAAATAATTTCAAACTTACAGAAAAGTTACATGAATAGTACAATGAACTCCTAGAAACACTTTACCCAGACCCACCAATGGTTTACATTTTGTCCTATTTCCTCTCTCTCCCTTCCCCCTTCAATGTCTCTCTCTCTCAAGTATATTGAAACACTGTTTCCCTTTACCTCAGCATTCAGTATATATTTCTTAAGTACATGAACATTCTCCAACAACCACAATGCAGTTATCAAAACCAGGAAATTTAATATTGATATAATATAATTACCTAATCCACAGTCATAATCAAATTCATCAATTAACCACAAAATGTCCTTTTTTAAAAATAAATCTTTATTGTTCAGATTATTACAATTGTTCCTCTTTTTCCCCCCCAAAGCTCCCCTCAACCCAGATCCCACCCCACCCTCTGTCCTAACTCCTCCCACTGTCCTCATCCATAGGTGTACGACTTTTGTCCAGTTTCTTCCTGCACCCCGCACACCCCTTTCCCCTCAGAGAATTGTCAGTCCACTCCCTTTCTATGCCCCTGATTCTATTATATTCACCAGTTTATTCTGTTCATCAGACTTTTTATTCACTTGATTTTTAGATTCACTTGTTGATAGATATGTATTTGTTGTTCATAATTTTTATCTTTACTTTTTTCTTCTTCTTCCTCTTCTTAAAGAATACCTTTCAGCATTTCATATAATACTGGTTTGGCGGCGATGAACTCCTTTAGCTTTTGCTTATCTGTGAAGCTCTTAATCTGACCTTCAATTCTGAATGATAGCTTTGCTGGGTAGAGTAATCTTGGTTGTAGGTTCTTGCTTTTCATCACTTTGAATAGTTCTTGCCACTCCCATCTGGCCTGCATAGTTTCTGTTGAGAAATCAGCTAACAATCATATGGGTGCTCCCTTGTAGGTAACTAACTGTTTTTCTCTTGCTGCTTTTAATATTCTCTCTTTGTCTTTTGCCCTTGGCATTTTAATTATGATGTGTCTTGGTGTGGTCCTCTTTGGATTCCTCTTGTTTGGGGTTCTCTGTCCTTCCTGGACTCGTAAGTCTATTTCTTTCACCAGGTGGGGGAAGTTTTCTGTCATTATTTCTTCAAATAGGTTTTCAGTATCTTGCTCTCTCTCTTCTTCTGGCACCCCCATAATTCAGATGTTGGTATACTTGAAGTTGTCCCAGAGGCTCCTTACACCATCTTCATATTTTTGGATTCTTTTTTCTTTTTGCTTTTCTGGTTGGGTGTTTTTTGCTTCTTTGTATTTCAAATCTTTGACTTGATTCTTGGGATCCTCTAGTCTGCTGTTGGATCTCTGTATATTATTCTTTATTTCAGTCAGTGTATACTTAATTTCTAGTTGGTCCTTTTTCATATCCTCGAGGGTCTCGCTAAATTTATCGGCCTTTTCTAGAAAATTCTTGAAAAACCTTATAACCGTGGTTTTGAACTCTGTATCCAGTCATTTGCTTTCCTCCATTTCTTTCATTTGTGACCTATTTCTTTGTCTCCACATTTTGGCTGCTTCCCTGAGTTGATAGAGTGGCTTTGTGTGCTAGGTGTCCTCTAGGGCCCAGTGGCTCAACCTCCCCAGTTACCTGAGGTGGACACTCTTGGTGCACCCCTTTGTGGGCTGTGTGCACAGTCTTGTTGTAGTTAAGCCTTTATTGTTGTTGGTATCACTGGGGGGAATTGACCTCCAGGCCAATTGGCTGTGAGGATCAGCTGTGTCTACACTGGGAGAACTTCTGTGCTGGAAACACCCTTATGAGACAAGACTTGCAAAAGCCTCTGTGCTCAGCTTGGATGGGGCGGAGTCTCAGGGCAGAGCCAACAGCGATGACTTCCCATCAGCCCTGCCCTAAGAGGACCCCATGTCTCAGTCTCCTGCAGTAATTGCTGCAAGCACCTCTGAGAGAAAGCCGCCCTCGAGTTTCACCCACTGCCAGACAGTCCAGTTTCTCCCTGAATGAGTCTGGGTCCCCAGAGTCTTGCCTGGAACTGGAGTTCAGAGCTGTCGGGAGCTTTTGTCTCCCTCCTGCTTGAAAAAGCCAGCCGCATACTCAGTTTCCAGCCCTCTCCACGCAAGCCTCTGTACCTCTGCCTTCTGCAGCTCCTGTGAGTCTCAGTGTGCTTTTCTCTTTCCTTCTAGTTGTAGAATTTCCACTCAGCCAGCCTTCCTGTGGTTCTGGATGATGTCTGTTTTGTCTTTTAGTTGTAGTTTTGAAATTGTTGTGCGAGACAGCAGTTTAGGTGTTTACCTATGCCGCCATCTTGGTTTTCTCCACAAAATGTCCTTTTGAGCTATTTTTTCACAGTCCAGATCCATTATTGCTTTTAGTGTCATGTCTCTTTAGACTCCTTTAAACTAAACAGTCCCTTGGTCTTTTTTTGTCTTTCATAACCTGATACACACACACACACACACACACACACACACACACACACACACTAGAGGGCCAGTGCACGAATTTGTGCATGGGTGGGGTCCCTCTGGGTCGTCTGCAGGGATCGGGTTGAAACCTGCAGTCCAATGCTGCCTGCAGCTCCTACCTGCCACTCCTGCTAATTCCGGCCCCACTGTGCCTGCTGCAGGCTCACGCCCAATCAGTCCAGATAGGGAGAGGCTCGTGCTGCTGCAGCAGCGCTTGCCAGCCATGAGCCCTGCGTATGGCACCTTCCCAAGGGGCGTTGCCTGTGGGATCAGGCTGAAACCAGCTCTCTGACATCCCCCAAGGGATCCCGGATTGCAAGAGGGAAGGCCAGGCTGAGGGACCCCACCAGTGCATGATTGGGCCAGGGAGGGACTGCAGGAGGGCTCCAGGTTGTGTCTGTCCCATCTCGCTCAGTCCCGATTGTTTGGACCCCAGCAGCAAGCTAACCTACCAGTCGGAGCATCTGCCCCTGGTGGTCAGTGCACATCATAGTGACTGTTTGACCAGTTGACTGTCTGCCCCCAGGTGGTCAATGCACATCATAGTGAGCGGTTGAGCAGCCTTAGCATATCATTAGTATATTACGCTTTGATTGGTTGTTTGGTTGTTCTGCCCTTCAATCTAGTTGCATATTACTCTTTTATTATATAGGATATTTATATTTATTTTTGGTTACTTCTCACCTGAGGATATTTTTCTATTGATTTTTAGAGAGGGTGGAAGGGAAGGGGAGAGATAGAGAGAAACATCGATGTAAGAAAGACACATAGATTGGTTGCCTTCTGCAGGTGCCCTGACAGGGGACCGGGCAGTGCATAGAGCCTAAAACTTAGGTACATGCTCTTGATCAGAATTGAACCCATGACCCTTCAGTCCGTGGCCCAACACCCTATCCACTGAGCCAAACCGGCTAGAGCTATTCATTCATTTTTATCAGACTAAGGATTCATGGATTTTTATTTCATTCAGTGAGTTATAATTCCACTGTTTATTTTGATGTTCCAATTCTCCCAGATTTGGCTAGTGGTAGTCCCCTCAAGCAGACTCCTGTGTCTTTGTTACTTGTTCCCATGATTCTTTGAGAACTTTCTTACTTTTTGGCACACTGAGATGCTCCAGGATTATTTTGGACTTTTCCTGACCCCACATTGGAATCAGCCATTTCTCTAAGGAGTCCTGGTTCCTTTGAATGGAGAGTGATATTTAAAAATGATCATCTGGGAACTATCATATTTTTCCGTGTATAAGACGTTATTTTTTAAAAATCATTAGACTGAAAATTGAGGGGCATCTTATACACGGAAGTCAGCCGAAGAGGAGCCAACGGGGTGCGTAGCTGCCTGTACCTTGTCAGACAGGCTTCCTCCAATCACGAGCCTTATTGTTACTGATATCAGCTGATGCCGTAATTGGAGGTGGAGGTGGAGAGTGTGCAGATGGAACAGGGACCCGAGCTTTCTGAGCCCATAAAAATGTCAAAAAATAAAAAGATAAGTACCAGTAAGCGATTGTCTTACTCTGCAAAATTCAAACTGAATGTAATCAGCTATGCAAAAGAGCATGGAAATAGAGCTACAGAGAGACAATTTGGACCTCCTCCCACTGAGTGTATGATCAGACATTGGAGAAAACAGGAAGAACAACTCCTTAAGATGCCAAAAAAGAAGAAGGCCTTAAGAGGGGAAACCAGAAAAATGTTTAAAATATTGATTTCTTAATTTGGGGGGGGCATCTTATACATGGGGGCATCTTATACATGGAAAAATATGGTAATTGTGTTCATTGCTACATGCTTATCATGCATCCAGTCCTACTCAGGAGACAAAGCTAGGAAACATATGTCTCTGTGTATTTTTATATCTATCTACCTTATCTAGATGAAAATCATTGAATTTATCCTAAACCTGCATTTATATATTCTAAACTTCCCCCTTTACAAATTTAGAATTCTCTTCCCCAACAGTGAGAAAGCTGCTTTCCACTACTTTTTTTACTGACTCAAGCAAGCATATAGAGAAGGTTGTTCCTGAATTGCTAACCCATGCCCTGCAACAACACAAAACTACTTACTAGAGCTCAATATTGATTAACAGTTATTTTTAGAGAAATCTGTATACAGCAAATGCACAAATCTTAACAGGCACAATTCAATGAATTATGATCTTTGTCATCCACACTTCTATGAAGATAAAGATTGTTTTCAATCATCCCAGAAAGTTCCCTCCCTGAGTCAACAGCCTCTCCAGGCAGACACTTCTGGTTGTATTTCTTACATAGGTTAGTTTTCTTGGCTGAGTTTTTATCAAGTAATTTTTGTATGCTGAGAGATTTTTAAAAGAAATTCAAAAATATTTTAATTTCTTATAGCTGGATGTTGAGCTATGACATAGTATTTTTTTAAAATATATTTTTATTGATTTCAGAGAGGAAGGGAGAGGGAGAGAGATAGAAACATCAGTGATGAGAGAGAATCATTGACTGGCTGCCTCCTGCACACCCCCTACTGGGGATTGAGCCCCCAACCGGGGCATGTGCCCTTGACCAGAATCGAACCTGGGACTCTTTAGTCTGCAGGCCGACTGCTCTATCCACTAAGCCAAACCAGCTAGGGCTAAGACACAGTATTTTAAAAGTAAATTAATGTATATAATACACCCTTGCCCAGCCAGTATGTGTCAGTGGTTGAGCTTCAACCTATGAACCAGGAGATCATGGTTCGATTCCCGGTCAGGGCATATGCCCAGGTTGTGGACTCAATCCCCAGTGTGGGTTGTGCAGAGGGAAGCCAATCAATGATTCTCTCTCATCATTGATGTTTCTTTCTCTCCCTCTCCTTTCCTCTCTGAAATAAATAAAAATATATTTAAAAAAATACACCTTTGAACCAAATGAAATCCAGATCCTTACTATGGTCTCTGCTCTTGAAACTCCTTTTCCCAGTCTCTCTCTGGTTCACTAGACTTCAGCCACACTGGACACCTTTCAGGTTCTCAGCCACATGAAGTTATTCTCCACCTTAGAGGTTGTGCACCCTCTGCTAGAACACATTTTCCTTAATCTTCACCTGTCTTGGTTTTTCCTCGTCATTTAGATCTCAGCAAACCATCACCTCCTCTAAGAGATTGTCCTTGACTGCTATACTTAATGCTGCTCACCACTTTTCCCGAGTCATTCTCTGTCACACCCTGTTTTATTTTGTATAGAGCTCCCATCATGCTCCTAATTTATTTATTTACTTATTCAGTTATCTATTTGTATATCTATTTATTTATTTTGTCATTGTTATTTTCTCAGCACATAGAATAATACCTAGCAAGTGTGTGTGTGTTATTTGTTGGGTGAATAAATGATCTAATAATTTAGCTTGGTGATCTTTATGATATACCTTCCTTAATCCCTGAGGATCTCAAAGAACAACATATTTTCCTAACACAAATTATTAATGAATATAAGCCAACATTTTTGTCCTTTCTTTTATATTTTTTACTTTGCTTACTCTTCCTATCAGTAATACAATAATACAATAATACTATCATACTGTGATAGGACTACACATAAAAATTATATATTTATTGTTTTTTGTTCTTTTTTTGAGCAATTGCTCAGAAAAAGTACCTCCACTTTGAAGTGATGGAAATATTAAATGTAAACATTTTTGCTTACGTAAGCATATGCTAAGTTAGAGCCATAAAAAATGCTCTTCTCAAAAATGGGCCTTAAACTTGGCCAAAGGTTGCTTCACCTGGCAGATTGCTCAGAGCCTTCCTTTGCATGGAAATGAAACTGGGCTTTGTCCCTGGAGTAACATAAATAAGAAAGAATGTGCCATCAGGGACAGGAGCTGGGGCTCTGGGACATGCTCCTCTGCTCTGTGACGGAACACAGCTGCTCCCGCTCACAGGGGCAGTTCCCGACAAGCCCGGAGTTGGTTTTGTGATTATCGACTTGTTGCTCGACCACTTTGTGGTGAAGAGAGTGGTAGCTCATAAATGGGTTTATTTTTGCTCATCCACAGTTCACATATTTTTAATTATGGCACCTGAGTGTGGATGGAGACTCATTTTAAGAAATGTAACGGATATAATTACACAGTTGATTGTTTTCTGTGGGAGTAGAAACATAAGGGCTGTCAGAAGAGACAACATGGACTTTGTTTGTGTGTGTTTGTTTCCAAGGAGCATAGCAGCCACTGATCATGAACCAACAGATGCCAGGAAATCCTTCCCTTGTTTTGATGAGCCCAACAAAAAGGCAACTTATACAATATCTATCGTCCACCCCAAAGACTATAAGGCACTTTCAAATATGCCAGTACAGGTGAGTATTTTTGGAAAATTGTTTGTTTATGAATATAGTTAGTTTAAAATATCAGGTAAATTATCTGATTTGCTATGAAAGAACACCACTGAATTCTAAAATTAAATGTGCTCTAATAGCTTATTTAGAGGTTTCAGAGTACATTTCCTTTGAATTCCCAGAAGTCTTTATCATAAATATTCCTCAAAAAAACCACAAGAACAAACTAAAACAAACAAAATCTTAAGAGGATTAAAAGTGAACTGCCACCAGTTATCTATGCCCCAGTGTGAATTAGTTTATCAACTTTTCTTCCAGTGTCAGGCACCTGAGCAATTGAGTTTTGATTGGAGAAGAAAGATGACAGGATAAACTTAACGTTTGAAATGCCAATGCAGAAGACTGGATCAGAGTAAAATGTTATTAGAATGTCTTGGCATGGAAGGTAGAAGGTGAAGGTGGGAGAAAAAAGAATGCTAACTTTAGTAGCTTCTGCTGAAGACCTCCCCATGTGACCTTTAACTTTTGCAGAATATACTTCTGGAAATCCTGGAAAGAAGAGACTATTCTGAATCATTAGGAGATCAAAACTAACGCCAGTAGGTTTTTATTGCAGAGCTTATTACTTCCCTGGAGCTCCAATGCTCCCATACAAGCACATATGTACACACGCTTGCCCTGTGAACGACACATCATTTCTAATTCAGCCTCCCTTGCTTAATCCCTTTTTAAAGTTTCTCACTGGCCTGTGACTTACTGTGCGGCTGCAGGGCAAGTGGGAAAGTATAAACAATGGGTAGCAGGAGTTGGGCAAGGATTCATAGATGGAGTATTAGGACTGGTGATTGGCAGTGAGGGAAGCAAAGCTGGCGTGGAGAGAAAACCAGACAGATGGGATCAGTAGTTGCACCAAGCAATGGAATCCTCTCTTCCCACAGTGGGAAGTGACTTTAGTGACCATCCCTTGGGTCTGTGTTGTAGACAACCAGACATGAGAAAGAGAACCCAGCATCCTGCTATGCCTGGTACAGCTATTGCCCTCCTGCACATGCACAAATCAGCTAATACCTACTCAGTTCTTCCTCTCTGCAAGGCTTTGAACACTAGCCTTGTCTTCTTTAAGAAATCACGGTATCTCCTCAAATATTATGGTCAGTGGGGGAAGAAAGGGGAACATATGAATACTTGCAACAATAAAGATTTAAAAAATACTATGGTCAAGACTGTGTGCTTTATGTTGAAAGATAACTAACTCCTGTCCAGTTTATATCACAGCCAAAATTATATTTCCCTGAGAAGCTTTATACAGTGTATAGTTCAATCACTCTTTCACAGTAATGAAAATAAAATAAAATGTCCTATAGCCTTTTCAACAACACCATTTTACCCCTAAAAAGAAATTTTACCCCTAAGCTTTGACAAAGGACTTCTGAGGAGAAAATCAAGTTCGGAGCAGTCATTTGTCTTTGGACATGATTGACCTTTTGATAAATAAAATATTATCTTTTGTTTTCAACAGAAAGAAGAGTCAGTGGATGACAAATGGAATCGAACAATTTTCCAGAGGTCTGTTCCCATGAGCACTTACCTGGTGTGCTTTGCTGTGCATCAATTTCACCCCATAACGAGAACATCAAAGAGGGGAATACCTGTGAGTCACACATTATAGTTTTTAAAAATTTTATCACTTGTGCATTTGTAATTTATTTTCTACTTTTTTTTTTTTTTTCATGCGACAGACTAGAAAAGTTACCCAGGTCTGCGAGATTGATGGTACCCTGAACAACATAGAAAAATATAAACTAAAAGGATATGGGTGAAAAATAGACAAACACAACAGACATAGAAATGGGTAGCCTCAATTTATTAGGGCATGCCCAATTTAGTAAAATGGTTGAGTATCTGTGTGTGGGTGGGGCACCAGATGGTCCAGAGAGGGAGGAGGAAGCCAGAGGTGGACCAAAATCCTTTGAGTGACTAGCAGTGAGAGGTTGGTCGTGCCATTTCTATAAGCATAAGTGTCAATAAGCATTTTATTAAAGTTTAAGGAAATATAAATACTAAGCTTATTTTTAATCAAGATATCTAATTCAATACTTTCCTTTTAAAAAACCAAATACTTTTACCTAATCATTTTTCTCATTTTGGAGGCCCCCATTTTGCTTCTCTCCTAAACACTAGGCCTACCATTCCATGTCTGTGCTACATAATAATATATATTCTCACTAGTAGCCCGTTTGCATGAAGATTCGTGCAATAGACCTTCATTCACCTGGCTGCCTGCACCAGTTTTCTGCCGGCACCGGGGACCCAGGCCTTGGCTGTGGCCACCGCCTTCTGCCTTCTTTCAGGGTCCAGGCTTGGCCCTGGGTGGTGGCCTTGGGCTCGGCTGCACCCAGCGTCCCTGCTACCAATCGCAGGAGCCGACCCCCAGTGGTCTCCTGTGATCGGCGCAGGCTCCCCACTGGCGCCCAAGGCCGGGAAAGCTCGGGCGGCTTTCCTGGCCTTGGGCTCTGCCACACCCCAACGTCCCTGCAACGGTTTCCTGGTGGGCGTGGTTGATGGACGTGGCTTGGGCATAGCGAAGGTGCGGTCAATTTGCATATTTGTCT
The DNA here is from genome assembly GCF_027574615.1 of Eptesicus fuscus. Lineage (NCBI taxonomy): Eukaryota > Metazoa > Chordata > Mammalia > Chiroptera > Vespertilionidae > Eptesicus > Eptesicus fuscus. Next base: position 40,344,375 of record NC_072474.1, on the reverse strand, counting down.
ATTATAAGGTAAGATAATTTTTTCAATTTTTATAAGACATTATCACCCCATTTTAAAGATGAATTAAAATTTAATAATTTTAAGTAATTTGTTAATAGGCAAGTGGTGGAGACTCAAAATCCTCAAATCTTCCCAAATACTGTGGCCTGCTATGCCTTCTGAAATATGATATTCTGAAAATATCTTTATCCTGCCTGGCCATCACTTGAAGAAAGGAATGGATTTCTCTATTTACTGTAAAACTAGCTCCCAGGGAAATTTACCTTAATGTTGGTACAGTAGGGGTTGATACTAAGTTATCCTAAACCTAGGTTTTTAGTATGCTGCCTACACTGTATTCAAATTATAGCAAATGGAGGAATACTCATTTTTCAAAGGGACTTTGAAAGGCCTTTTCAAAGGGGTTGTCTACATCCGACTTTTGTCTTTCCTTTATCACGTATGTTGCTTTGATGCTCCCATTGGCTAAGAGATAATATTACTGTGTAGCTACGTATACTGGCTGGGGGAGCCATTAGAGCCTGTATAAGTTAGCTGAGCTCTAAGGATGGGTTTCACTATATAGAGAATTTGGAAGTATGTAATGGAAAATCTAGTTTGGAAAAGATCCCCAAATATCTTTTAAGTGGTAAATAGTTCTTAAATGGGTCTTCTTTCAAAGCTGAGTGCATAACATTTTATTTTAAACCAGTGAAGTTTTCCTCTTTTGGGTGGGAAATGAAGATAATACTGTCGTATTGCATTATTTTCTAGTCATCTGTTTGATAAGAGATGAACAGAAAGCCAGACTCTCTTTGGATACTTACCAGAGACTCGAGTCAGGAGAACTCAGGGAAAGTGAGATGCAGAGCTGAGAAGAATAGGTGCCCCCTCCCTCTGCCCCATGCAGAGAAGACAGAGTTTTCCCTCCTGCAAAAACCTGTGCTCTTTTTAATTATTTACTTGGACAGAGCATAGCCAATAGTAGTAGTTGAACCATTCATTATGTTAAAACTAGAGGTCCGGTGCATGAAATTCGTGCACAGGGCAGGGTCCTTCAGCCCGGTCTGCACCCCCTCCAATCCTCTCCAATCTGGGACCACTTGGGGGAATATCCAACTGCCGGTTTAAGCTCGATGCCTGTGGGATCAGGCCAAAAACCGGCAGTCAGACATCCTTCTCGCAACCCGGGACCACTGGCTCCTAACTGCTCACCTGCCTGCCTGCCTGATCACCCCTAACCACTCTGCCTGCCTGCCTGATCACCCCTAACTGCTCCTAACTGCTCTCCCCTGCCGGCCTGATTCCCCTAACTGCTCTCCCCTGCTGGCCTGATCCCCCTAACTGCTCTCCCCTGCCAACCTGATCGCCCCTAACTGCCTCTGCCTTGGCCCTGTCATCACAGCTTTGTCCAGAAGGACGTCCAGAAGGGCATCCAGAAGATGTCCAGTCTAATTAGCATATTACACTTTTATTAGTATAGATATCCTTGTTGCTCATGAGAAAAAAATTATATTGGAGGACCTTGTCCTAAAAAATTGTTAAGAAAAAAGGTAACTGAGTTGGAAAGTAGCTCAGAGGTATTTTAACTCTGCATATTTCTTTTTTTGAATGTTAGATGTATTACATTTTTATTCAATCCTGAAAAAAACAGAATAACTTGAAGAGTAATTTACAGTAATTTAGAAACAGTGGAGGCCAGCCATTGGTGGGTTTTTTACAGCTTTGTTGGCAAGAAATCTATGCCTGAGGTCTTTTTCAGGGTTAGTTGAAGTAAATAAGGGTTTTAAAGTAAATAAAATCACCAAATTCTATGCCCAAAAAATAAAATACCCTGAACTGTATAAAATGTAGAGATATTACATGATATTTTAGTTATGTGAATTAACTCTTGAGCTAAAATGTGCTTCTCTTGCTCTTGCAGGAGTCATATCATGGGAAAGAATATACCCAATAGGCATGTTATTAATTTTATAGTTCAGCTCAAAGTCTCTTATTGGGATATACTGCAATCCATTTTCAAATCCAGAATAATGTGAGTTATTAATATATTTTTAAGTTTTAAAAAGTATAGGTTTAATGCACATACATTTTAAAAAATTTGGAAGAAATAAAGCAAATAGGAAAAAGGAAGAGTCCTATATTACCATTTGTAAAATTATTTTAAACTAGAGGCCTGGTACACAAAATTCATGCATGGGTAGGATCCCTAGGCCTGGCCGGCAATCAGGGCTGATCTGGGCCTTCTGGCTGCTGGCCAGGGCTTTCCTTCTGGCTGCCAGCTGGGGTCTTCTTTCATTCTGTGTCACCACCGGTGGTCAGTGCATGTCATAGTGAGCGATAGAACTTCCAATCTCCTGGTTGAACTACTGTGGGGACACTTTGCATATTAGCCTTTTATATATATAGATTAATAGGTTTGTGATGCTATCTGAGGTACATTTGAACTACATCCTCAGCAACTTTGCCAGTGAAACTAGCTCCCAGGGAAATTTACCTTAATGTTGATATAGTAGGGATTGATACTGAGATATCCTAAACCTAGGTTTTTAGTATGCTGCCTATACTGTATCCAAATTATAGCAAATGGAGGAATATTCATTTTTCAAAGGGAATTTGAATTTTAAGCTTTGCACTAGTCTCCTAAGAACCATTCAGGACATGTTAAATGGCAAGGGCAATCCTTGAAAAACAGTAAGTTCTAATTAAGTCTTGAATTTCTTTGGGCATTTGACCTTTGTCTTCTGTGAGGAAGGATGTGCTAAAAAGAGCAGTTACCTGGCAGAAGATTATTCAACTCTTGGCTTTCATGAGAAGAGGAAGTTGGGAAGAATTGTTCACTAAGAGAATGCTGGTTGAAACTATCTTTTTAAATAGGTTTATGCTATAACCATATCAATTATAATAACCAGTAAAAGATTACATTGTACCTTCTTCCAAAAGGTCTCACAGGATGGTTTCTGAATAGTTACACCTATAATTATACCTGTGAATGAATCCCTCCAACTTGCCTAGGTCTTCTTACTTGCTTCCCTCTCACAGCCATTTTAACTCAGGCTTATTTTATTATTAAAAAAATATGTTTTTGTTGTGGTTTTGCTAAAGTTTTCTGAAGGATTTTGATTTTATAACATTTTATTGAGTTTTAAAATTCTTTCTTTTTTTTTTTATTGGTTTATTCTAAATTAAGGGCTCTAATTTTCTCCAAAGGAATATATTTAATTTAGGAAGCCATAGAAGATTGCTAGTGATTCTTATTCTTTATTTAAATTTTAAAAAACACACCCAAAAATAAAATATTAGTAAAATAATAAGAAGTTCTATGAGTAAGTTAGATTTTTAAATGTTATTTTTTGTTTTTAAAAAAGTCTACTACAGTAATAATAATCAGCAAGCATCAAACAAATTTTGACTCAAATGGAAAGTGAGCTGCCAAGAAATGCTTTGTATCTCCTACATGCCAGTGCTGGGTTTCTTCTCAAACAGTACTTCATAGCACTGAGTACTGAACTCAAAGTTCTGAACATGTTTTCAACATTTATAGTCACAGCAGAAAAATAGTTCTCAGTCACCCAAACATCAAACCCAGGTTGTACATATTTACAATTTATGGGTCAGGAGCAAATTAAAATTTAGAAGAAATATATCACAATCCTGTGATTAAGGCAGTCACCAACAAAACCTGAAAATAATGTATCACAATTCCTTTCTACCAAATTTTCTTCCCCCTCACTTCCTGCTCACTGCTGAAAACCATTTTGAAGAACATAAACTTTGTAAAATTAAACAAATAGATATTACATTCAGTAATATCAACTATGTACCTTAAATATGCATTTGTAGAATTAAAAGCAATATAAAATTATTTTTTCTTTCCCATCCTTCTACCTCAGCATTGATAATAAACAGATGGTTCCTTCAACCAGATTGTTTTATCAGTCTTTATTGAGCACCTACTATGTGCAGAAGGAAGATACTAAGCCCTAAAGCAGTGGTTCTCAACCTTTCTAATGCCGCGACCCTTTAATACAGTTCCTCATGTTGTGGTGACCCCCAACCATAAAATTATTTTCGTTGCTACTTCATAACTGTAATTTTGCTACTGTTATGAATCGTAATGTAAATATCTATGTTTTCCGATGGTCTTAGGCTCTACAGCAGCGGTTCTCAACATGTGGGTCGCGACATTAGAAAGCGGTTCTCAACCTGTGGGTCGCGACATATCAATGCTAAGATATCAGTACCTCAATAAAGATGTGAAAGAAACGTAGCCTTCACTGTCTGGTGTCATTCAAATATGTTTTCAGGTCTTTGTTGGTCATACCAGCCCTTTGACTACTAAAGCCCTCACCTGCAATTTTAGGGGCCCTGCAATAGGCCATTTAAAGAGATGTGTGAGCAGTTCAGATAAAACTCTGCAAAACCTCAACAGATGGACAGGTGCTAATTCTGCTGGATGAGAGGCAGTAGAAAGGCAAGTTGTTGTCGATAGGTAAAGTGACCAAACATGTTATCATCTATAAAATATAAATAATGAGGTGTTAGTAATTATTAAGTATGAGGAGAGGTGGAAACAGGTAAGCGACAGACTTGGGACATTCCTAGGCAAACCTGGATGGGTGATCACCTTTATCAGTCGGAGATGCTCAGCAGACGAGTACAGTGAGGACATGGAGCCAGCGCACAGCTGACCTGCAGTGCTCCCCAGGGATGGTGGGAATCCTGCAGGCCCCGGCCGACTTCTGACCAGGGGGATAGCAGCAGTGGGGCTGGCAGTCTGTTCACGCTCATTCCTTTCTGTTCGCATGGTCTTTCCAAGTTCAGTGCCACCTTCATCTCAGACCCTAACACACCCTTCCAGATTCTTGCCTCATCCACCTCACTACCCCCTCGCCTGCCCCAGGTGACTGTCATCCATTTTTTTGAGACAAAACCATCTAGACTTTCCTCTATTCTCTTTCCACTCTATCTCTACAACATACATTCTGTGGTTTGCTTTTTTTTTTTTTTCTTGGTCTTCTGTTTTTATTGCTAAAAGCCTTTCCAAACAGGCTCTTGCAAATCGAATAGTTTTGGTTTTTAAATTTCTTGTGGTCATGAAAAGCGTATTTTGGAAGTAAAAAACTTAGCTTTTCTTCCCCCCTGCATTCCCCTAATGTTTCTCATGGTAATGTGGATACCACAATCTGGAAATCACTAGCCTATGGGGAAGTGCGGACAGAGAAAATTGCAAAGGTTAATGATTCTACGGATTATCTCTGTTGATACCAGTGCTCTTGATGGGCCATATAAAACTCTTACTGCTTAGGCATTAGCTTAGTTAATGCTCACAAGAATTCCATGAGATAGTTGTTATCTCTATTTTGCAGCTAGAGAAAGTCAGGTTTCAGTGGTAGGTGTAGAGAAAAGAGGCAGTATGGCCCAGCCTGCATGGCTCAGTGGTTGAACTTCAACCTATGAACCAGGAGGTCATGGTTCAATTCCAGGTCAGGGCACATACTCAGATTGCGGGCTCGACCCCCAGTGTGGGGCCTGCAGGAGGCAGCCGATCAATGGTTCTGTTATCATTGATGTTTCAATCTCTCCCCATCTCCATTTCTCTCTGAAATCAATAAATATATATATATTTTAAAAGAGGCAGTATGATATAGTGAAAACAAGCTTTGTACTGAATTCTAGTGTCAGTTCTGCCTTAGACTTCATTTTTTTCTCATGTATACAAAGATGAAATTTATTTTTAAAACTCTTCAAACTAAGATTTTATTTAGAGGTCCACAACCTTATTTAAAACCCTGTGGCTAGTTGAATGTTGGAATTCATATTTGTGCAATGTAATAGAGTAAAAACACTGTATTATTAACTGCAGTGGCATCTGGGGCCTCAAATGCTAATCAAACGAATACTTCTGCAGCAATATTTTCATACAGAGAAAAAGAAAGATTATTTTAAAAACCTCCTATCAGGTCAGGATAGATGGTAATGTTAACTTGGTTTATTTTGAACATGTAAAAAGTTTTTATTTTTCAGAGCTCTTTCAATTTTATAATTGTGGGAGCTGGACTAGTGAAAGGATTGGGGTCAAGTTATCATCAGTGATGCAAAATATTCTATTACATTATCAATAATAATGTCAGGTTCATAGAATTGATGTGTAGAGTGAGACATTACCTGAGAAAAGCTATATTCCCTAGAAATTTTTCAAGTACTCCATAAGGCTACTAATTATTCATAATGATTACACTACTGGGTTTTCTGCTTGGTTTTGGTTTCAGAGACCTAGTAATCATTGAACGTACAGAAGGCACATGGTTTCATTAGGTTGTTCTGAGCGATGGAGAGCTAGTGGGTCTAACCATTGTCAAAGGGTCACATAAAGGGAGTGACAGTGGCCAATCATGAATCAGGACTTAGGTCCATTTTTCAAATTCCTGGAGATACTCAAATGGTAGGGAGACTATTAAGATTTCCAAAACCATTCTTTATAGTAGATCCAATATGATAAGAGAAAAGCAGAGCAACAGCAGTGATAACACAGATGTGCCACACCTCCCACAAGAACAATGAGCTGAATGTGGGCTTTAGAAAGCTACACTTTTATGTGGGACACTAGCTCAATAGATTCAGTGCTTCGAGGTATGGCAAATTGTATCCAACAGTGGTGTATCTTGGTAATTCAGTTTGCTTAGGCAATTTGCTGTTTTTAAAAACTGAAAATATATGCATACAAGTTAGGTTCCTAAAATCTAACAAACTTTATATTTATACTCGAGGCCCGGTGCACGAAATTCGTGCATGGGGGTGGGGGTGTGACCCTCAGCCCAGCCTGCACCCTCTCCAATCTGGGACCCCTCCAGGGATGTCCGACTGCCCGTTTAGGCCTGATCCCAGTGGGATCGAGCCTAAACGGGTAGTCGGACATCCCTCTCACAATCCAGGACTGCTGGCTCCCAACTGCTTGCCTGCCTGCCTTCCTGATTGCCCCTGACTGCTTCTGCCTGCCAGCCTGATCACCCCCTAACCACTCCCCTGCCAGCCTAATTGATGCCTAACTGCTCCCCTGCCAGCCTGTTTGCCCCTAACTGCCCTCCCCTGCAGGCCTGGTCCCCCCCAACTGCTTTCCCCTGCAGGCCTAGTCCCCCCCAACTGCCCTTCCCTGCAGGCCTGGTCGCCCCTAACTGCCCTCCCCTGTAGGCTTGATTGCCCCCAACTGCCCTCTCTTGCAGGCCTGGTCCCTCCCAACTGCCCTCCCCTGCTGGCCTGATTGCCCACAACTGCCCTCCCTTGCAGGCCTGGTCCCTCCCAACTGCCCTCCCCTGCTGGCCATCTTGTGTCCACATGGGGGCAGCCATCTTGTGTGTTGGAGTGATGGTCAATTTGCATATTACTCTTTTATTAGATAGGATAGAAGCCTGGTGCACGGGTGGGGGCCAGCTGGTTTGCCCTGAAGGGTATCCCGGATCAGGGTGGGGGTTCCCCTGGAGCAGGGGTGGCCTGGGCGAGGGGCCTGTGGTGGTTTTCAGGCCGGCCATGCCCCCTGACAACCCAAGCGGAGGACCTGGTATCTGGGATTTATTTATTTTCTATAATTGAAACTTTGTAGCCTGGAGCAGAGCCAAGCCTCCTGCTCGCTCCATTGCTGCAGCCATTTTTGTTGGGATTTATTTATCTTCTATAATTGAAACTTTGTAGTCTTGAGTGGAGGCCTTGGCCGGCCAGGGTGTGCGGAAAGCTTGCCTTCCTCCATTGCTGGGGAAACCCAAGCCTCCTGTTTGCTCCATGGCCGCAGCCATTTTTGTTGGGATTTATTTATCTTCTATATTTGAAACTTTGTAGCCTTGAATGGAGGCCTGGACTGGCCAGGGTGTGCAGGAAGCTTGGCTTCCTCCATCGCCTGGGGAAACCCAAGCCTCCTGTTCGCTCCGTGGCCACAGCCATCTTGGTTGGTTTAATTTGCATACTCGCTCCTGATTGGCTGGTTGGCGTGGCTTGTGAGTGTAGCGGAGTGATGGTTAATTTGCATATTACTCTTTTCTTAGATAGGATATAAAGTTTATATATAAAGTTATAAATCTTATGAATAAACTTTATATTTAGCCTTTAATAGAGTCCTTGAATAATAAAGGCGTATATGATTCTTTTAGAAGGTAAGGAGAAGAAAGACTATCCAGGCATGTCTGCCTCCTCTCTCTGTGCCATTTTAATATGGCTAGTCATATCCTTTTTCAAGTCATCTTGTTAAAGCAAGCATGCAAACTGGAAAGACAAGAATTATTACTAAAAAATGATAACAACTCAGCGGTAATTTTCTGATCTTTGTCATGGACAGAAAGCAGTGCTGAGGCTTAGCAGATGATGGAGGATCTTAGCCTCTGTATAAAGCCCACAGAGGAGAGGGGATGCAGATGGGGCCTGGGCTGAAGATGAAGTCTGAGGGCAGAAAGGCTGAGCTGAGGAGGATACTTTTTAAAATCTCCAAGTCTAAACATCACAGTAGTTCTGCTGTTGGCAGGTTGGCAGCATCTTTAAAGTAAAAATAGGGTTGTGATTTATGGCACATAGGACACACTCATGGATATGCTTTGGCTCATGACGTTAGGAGGTTAATATTCTGTGATTGCTTAGCTCATTTGATAAAAGCAATGGTCATAAAATATGATCTATGATCCTTCAAGATAAGAGTCGTAGCTCACAGGTGATATGCAGATTGGCCTGACCTTAAGGACAGAACATATTTCTGTGGGGTGGTGTTTCTCAGAAACAAAAGAGGAAGGGACTAGTTTTATCTCGACTGAATTTACATTAATATCAGTCCTAGTCAAGGACACTGCATTCCTGATGCTGCCAACAGCAGAAATACAGAGAGTAAGAAAACCTGACTATATGGCCTCAGCAGCCTTCTACTTCAGGAAGTGAGCCTACTGGCATGGGAAAGGAGGAGATTGCGTGGAAAGAGCGCACTGTCTTTCTCCCCCGCATTGCTCCGCGTGGGGTGGGAGGCCTCACTGTTATCTCCCCTTCCTCTTCCTCAACCCTCCCACTCTCCACACAGTCTGTGCAGCGCTGAGTCCAGAGGAGCTGCCCTTCCTGAAGTTTTTAATGGCGGCGAACCAACCTGGTGGAAATTCTGAGGGAGTGTTGACACACTAATTAGCTCACAGATGTAACATACCAAGAAGCTCCATTTGCAACCTAGGAGTCCTGCATGAACAGGAGGCTCTGGATTTCATACGGAGCAATTATTTTGGCTCTGTTCAGTGGCCCCCAGCTGGATCCTTAGTTTCACTTAACCTCCTGGAGAATGCGCATCATTGCACAGGAGGGCAGAGAAGAGATGTATCTCCACTTATGGCAAATTAAAAAAAAAAAAAAATAGAGAGCAAAAACCTCAGAGAATGTTGGGATGGTCATTGAGTGAGTTGTGTTGCCTTTGGAGATAAAGATGCTCACATTTTTACTTATGCAGATAAAACAAGAATGTCAAGTACCCAGTGGAAGTGGGCGCAGAGAGCCCGCACTGGCCATTTAAGGGGTGCCCTTTCAGACCTTGTCTTTTAAATTCCCGGTCTCTCCACTGTTCTTCTAAGCAAAGATGGCCCAGATGTGTGCCTAAGTGAAAACCAAAATTAGCAATGCATTTGAAATAATAAAGAAGGAAAATAGGCATAATTTTTCCCTTTCTTTTTTTAACGATGAGTCAGCCGTTCTGGTCAAGTATATGGGCTGGAACTAACCAGATGACTGCATCTTTGGTTTTGCTTGATGGTTTTGAATTATTTTTTTTTTAATTCAGCAAACATACTTTGACGTCTTCAAAATGTTGTTTCTTTCAAGATATTTTTAGAGCAATCTTTAAGTATAGTTTACAACAAAATCAAGGGAAGGTACCAAGATTTCACATATACCCCTGCTCCCACACATACATCGTTTCTCCTATTACCAATATCACTGCCCCAAATAATACTTTTTTTTTTTAACCATAGAAGAACTTACATTGACATACCATAATACCCAAGGTCTATAGTTTACCTTAGCAAACTTAGGGTTAATTTTTGGTTGTACATTCTATGGATCTCAACAAATCATTTACAAAGCATTTCCAATGCTCTCAAAATCCTCTGAGCTTCACTTGCTCATCTCTTCCTCCTCCCCACTACCGACCTCAAGCAACCACTGATCTCCTTATTGTCTCTATAATTTTGCCTCTTCCAAAATGTCACATAGTTGGAATTACTAGTATACAGGATATAGCCTTTTCAGATTGGCTTCTCTCATTTAGTAATATGCATTTATGTTTTCTCCCTATCTTTTCATAGTTCCATAGCTTATTTCTTTTTAGAACTAAATAATTTTCCATTGTCTAAAGGTACCACAATTTATCCATTCACCCACTGGAGGACATCTTGGGGAACTATGAATAAAGCTGGTGTAAACATCTGTGTGCAATTTGTGTGGACATGTTTTAAACTCCTTAGGTTAAATACCAAGGAGAGTGATTGCTGGATCATATGGTAAGAGTATGTTTTATAAGAACTGCCAAGCTGTCTTCCAAAGTGGTTTTATGTTCCCATCAGCAATGATGACAGCTCCTATCGCTCCTCATCCTCACCAGCATTTGGTGTTGTCAGTGGTCCAGACTCTGGCATTGTTGTAGGTGTCTAGTGGTATCTCCTTTTAATTTGCATCTCATTGATAACATATGTTATCAATTTTTCATATATTATTTCCCATCTGTATATATTATTTGGTGAGGTATCTGTTAAGGTCTTTGGTCCATTTTTTAATCTGGTTGTTTTCTTGTTGCATTTTCAGGGTTCTTTGTATATGTTGGATAATATACCCTTGTCAGATATGTCTTTTGCAAATATTTGTTCTCAGTTGTGGCTTGTCTTCACACTTGGCACTTTCACAGGGCAGAAATTTTTAGTAAAGTCCAGATTGTCAATTATTTCTTTCATGGATCATGCCTTTGGTGTTGTATCTAAGAAGTCATCTTCACATCCAAGATCATCTAAGTTTTGTTCTATTTTATTTTCTAGGAGTTTTATAGTTACATATTTTATATTTTAGTCTAGTTTCAAGTTTTGTGAATGGTATAAGGTTTGTGTCCAGATTTATTTATTTATTATTTTTTACATGTGGATATTCAGTTGTTCCAGCACTATTTTGTTTTAAACACACACACACACACACACACACACACACACACACACACACACAAAACTGTCTTGCTCCATTGTATTGCCTTTGCTTCTTTATCAAAGATCAGTTAATTACATTTATGTGGGTCTATTTCCGGGCTATCATCTTATGTTATATTGATCTATGTGTGTATTTTTTTTTTATTTTTTTTTTTGCTACACTGTCTTGATTACTGGTGCTTTGTAGTAAATCTTGGAATCAGGTAGTATTAGTACTCCAACTTTGTTTTTCCTCTTTCAACATTGTGTTGACTATTGTGGGCCATAGATGCTTAGAATTGGTGGTGGTGGGGGGTAACCTGTACTCGATTGGTTTATAAATGATGTCACAATATAATATCCTAGAGACTTATAGAATGGTGTAGCTTATCAAGAGGCCTCCCTCTCAGGAAAATCTTAAATCATTGTATTTTAGATTCTTGGAGTAGAATAGTTAAAATATCAAAACAGTCATTGGGATAGCGATGGATAGAATAGTGGTAAACATGTACCCAAGAGCTCTTTAGATGAGAAAAATCACACGATTGATTTCCTCAAAGACAAATTACACATAGAGGATACATAGCTGATAGATCGATAGATGACAGAGAGATAGGAAGGTGGATAGGTAGATATATTCTAGTAGATCGATACACAGATATTAAAATGTCAATATATGTTTGAAATAGAAAAGAGTAATCACATTTTAAAAATGTATTAAGCAGTAATGCCAACCATTGTCTCAAATGATTTTTAATCATTGCCATCACTCAGTGAGCCATGCAGTGTTATTTTGCTTTACACATGAGTTTCAGAGATGTGACATGATTTGTCCATGCAGAACTGAGATTCAAATTAGGCTTATTTGGCTCTAACGCCCACCTTCTTTCCACTGCTTCAAAAGTTTTATCAACTGAAGACTCATTTTCACTGAATGTCTGTGTTTTGTTTAATAGCTCACTGTATATGTCCAGCCAGAGCAAAAGCACACAGGTGAATATGCTGCCAACATAACTCAAATTGTGTTTGATTATTATGAAGAATACTTTGCTATGGACTATGCGCTTCCTAAATTAGGTGAGAATCATTTATTTTCTTATTTTTAATATTGCTTTTGTTTTCCCTTAAGTTGATTCACTTCCTCCAGCTTTATCATACTTAGTTAATACCCATCCCTAAATCTTTTTGTTGTGTGCCTACAGTATGTGTCTAATACTTAGTAGATGTGGAAGGATCTACTCTGGATTCCTCCAAGAATGTCTATACTCTGTTCTTACCTGATAAATATATAGTCTTTTCTCTCCAAATAAAAATTTAAAGTATTGTACTGCACAAAACTAGAGATGTTGATAATAAAGGAACCAGAAATCGCAACCTAGATCAATTGATTTCAATAGCTTACACTGCTTCCTTACCATCAATGAGTTGAGAAGTAAGAATAAATGATGCTGTTGAAGTCCCATGTGCAGCTAGTCTTTCTATTGTTACACAGGACTAATTCTAGATTCTTCAGCAGTTAAAATAAAACAATGGTGCTCCTTCAATAAATATTTTTTTTCTGATGGAGCAGTTTTATTTTTAAAATAAAAATAGAGCTATATCAAAATGATACTGATATGATACTTCTATCAATAGCAGAAATTCTTTATTGTAACCTCAATGGTATTAACAAAGACTCTAAATGGAACACCCATATCGATGTCTGATAATTCTTTTTTTTTAAATTTAGGTATTATAAGTGTACATATCTTACCATTGCCCCCCCCACCCCACTCCCATACATGCCCTCACTCCCAGTATTTTGCATCCATTGGTTATGCTTATATGCATGCATTCAAGTCCTTCAGTTGCTCTCTTATCTCGCCCACCTCTCCCTAACCTTCCCGCTATAATTTGACAGTCTGTTTGATGCTTTACTGTCTCTGTATCTATCTTTTTGTTCATCGGTTTATAATGTTCTTTATTATCCATAAATGAGTGAGATCATGTGGTATTTTTCTTTCATTGACTGGCTTATTTCACTTAGCATAATGTTCTCTAATTCCATCCAGGTTGCTGCAAATGGTAAGAATTCCTTCTTTTTTATGGCAGCATAGTATTCCATTGTGTAGATGTACCACAGTTTTCTGATCTAGTCATCTGCTGACGGGCACCTAGGCTGTTTCCAAATCTTAGCTATGGTGAATTGTGCTACAATGAACATAGGGGTGCATATATCCTTTCTGATTGGTGTTTCTAGTTTCTTAGGATATATTCCTAAGAGTAGGATTACTGGGTCAAATGGGAGTTCCATTTTCAATTTTTTGAGGAAACTCCATACTGTTCTCCACAGTGGCTGCACCAGTTGATATAATTCTTGATGTAAAGCAACTGGAATGCCAAATTCTCTACGTGGGAATGGCTGTGGTTCTAAGCAAGTGTATAAATTTTCTCTTCAATGGCAGTAGATCCGGTTTCTTTTTTGATTGCTTAGCAACTATTACCAATACAGGAGACAGGAAGAGAAACAACTTTTCATCAAAATCAGAATGTTTAATAAAATGTTCCGCACATCAATTTAAAGGACTTTTTTTTTCTCTTTATCTCACTTGTACCACCCAAGAAATCCTAGGAAGTGGAAATCTCACATATTTATTTCTCTCTTCTCTTTGCTTTGTTCCTTCCTCTCCACAAATACTGCTGCCACTACTACTACTACTACTACTACTACTACTACTACAGCCACTACTATTAATACTCCTACTTCTACTACTACAAGTGCTACAATTACTATTACTATCACAACTACTATGACTACCACCACCACTACTACTACAACTTCAACAATGACTACTACTACTACAATTATTTTTACTACTATAACTACTACAACTGCTATAAGAACTATCACTGTAACAATTACTACTACAACTTATACTACAACTTCTTTTCTTCCTTGTCTTCATCCTCCTATTCCTCCTCCTCCACATTTCTACATGCATTTCAACTCTAACTTTTTTTCCCAACCTTTTCAGTATTGACTCCATCTTAGGCTTTCCTTAGAAATAACTTCTGTGTTTATTAATTCCCCCCAAAAAATAATTAAATTCTTCATAATACTATGGAAAATATTGGCCCTTGTGGGGAATACTTCTCTACCTTTTAAGTGGTATTCTTGTGAAAAAGACAAACAAATAAAAACCAAACATAAGAACGAAGATAACATGAAAAGGAAACTATAGCCATAATCTTGACCTCCACTTAAGATCTATCCATTTTCATTCTTTTATAAAAAGCTTTAAGAATCTTTATTTTAACCAGGAAAGGCCTTTCTTATATGTTAGATGGAATTTTAATTATTTTCATTTATGTGCCTCAGTTAAATCCTATGTAATGATAAAGACATTCTTATTATAGTTCACTAACTGGACTGTAATCTGTCCAGTAATCAAGCTAAATATTTTCTGTTTTTGGATTTAACATAGAACTGATCAACATGTCTTCTGGTCAGATAGTATGTCTAAGATTATAAGACCCAGCAAAAATAAGGAATAGGAAGTTGTGATAAAATTCAACATTTTAGACCTGGAAGGGAATTTAGAGAGAATGGAGTCAATTCCATCTTTTTAAAAAATATATATTTTTATTGATTTCAGAGAGGAAGGGAGAGGAAGAGAGAGAGAGAAACATCAATGATGAGAAAGAATCATTGATCAGATGCCTCCTGCACACCCCCTACTGGGGATGGAGCCCGCAACCCAGGCATGTGCCCTTGGCCAGAATCAAACCTGAGACCCTTCAGTCTACAGGCCGAAACTCTATCCACTGAGCTAAACCAGCTAGGGCATCAATTCCATGTTGATCCAGCTACTTTAATACATACAAGCAGGTGGTAAATTACTCAATTCATAGGGAGTCGGGTTGACCTCAAATTATACAGAGTTAGGGACAAAGTAGAATTTCTATTTTCTCATATTCTGTAACCTTAGATAGAAGTATAATTTTGTGCACTTGGAAGCTCTGTACTTCTCTGTCCTCATTTGAAAACGTCGTTCTCTTAATTTTTCACAGCTTGTCTCCAAAACAGATACTCTGTGTTATCTAAGTGAAAATTATTTAAAAAGCTAATTAAAGTGAAGTCCAGAGAGAAACAAAAGACACAAAATTACAGACGTCTTGCAAAGAGCAGCCATTAGTAAACATGTATAATTAGTAAAATCGTTATTAAAACACATGACACATAGCTATCTGGAGCCAACAGGAAAAGGGCCATGGAAATTTTGAGTGCATGAAGACTGAAAAGTTATTTTTAGATTTTTAAAAATACATTCATTCAAAGAACTTAAGTTGTTAAGTTTTATGCACAAATGGAAAGAATGTATTTCTCACTGGACTCTTTCTTTTGCCATAGATAAGATCGCTATTCCAGACTTTGGCACTGGGGCTATGGAGAACTGGGGACTCATCACGTACCGGGAAACGAACCTGCTGTATGACCCCCAGCAATCGGCCTCATCCAACAAGCAGAGGGTTGCCGCTGTGGTTGCCCATGAACTTGTGCATCAGGTATAGAATCTTAGCATCAAATTAGCTCATTTTGAAATTGAAATAAGTTATAATTTAGCAAATTAAAAATAAGCCAACTTAAAAAATCCTGCTTGAAAGTCTTTCTTAGTGCTGATAAATATTGTACTATAGTGAAACTTTTTCTTTTATTTATTTCTTTTATTTTTATTTTTTATTTAATTCTTTATTGTTGCAACTTTTAAGACACATTGTTTTGCCTTTAGTAAATGCACTTCCTATAACTTTAAATATTCCCAGTAATGCCTAAAGAAAGGCAAGAAACTAAGGAAAATTTAAGATCATTTTAAAATCAGGAGATAAAGGCTAGAAGCCTGCCACTTCTGTGTCAAATGATAAAATTTACATGAACAAATGAATGTACTGAAATTTTCTACCGAAGGCACAAGACTTTACCTATGACTCTATTGCTTAACATTTCAGTGGTTTGGAAATACTGTGACCATGGATTGGTGGGAAGACTTGTGGCTGAATGAAGGCTTCGCTTCCTTCTTTGAGTTTCTGGGAGTAAACCATGCAGAAGGAGACTGGCAAATGGTGAGTCCTAAGCATACAAGCTCCAAATCTCTATTTTTCTCATGCAAAGCAGATGGAAGCATTTGGACTATGACCCGGAGTCTGGGGCCAAGGGAAGTGGTGAATTGGGAATTCCACTGTGAGAATGGGGTGGAGCCAGCTGGCTCTACTGCACTGGACCTCACTTAGAGCCTAGGCCCAGGCCCTAGAGGGCAACTGACCACCTGGATCTGAGGATGTCCTCAACAGAGTCACTCAAGAACATGTGTCAAGGCAGGAAAAAAAAAATAGCTACCTTTGACAATGCCAACTCTGTGTTCAAGAAAGTATCTGCAGGGCTAACCCTCTGAAAAATGTCTAAGCCTAATTTTGTGAATGACGTACCTTACACAGGTTGCTGAAATAGTGTGGTAGAGAGAGAAGAGCATAAACTTAAGTAGTTCCACTCAAGTTCGAATCCTAGATGCTTAGGTGCTTTACAGGGAATGTGACCTTGAGCAAGTTACATATCCTCTCTGAGTCAGTTCCATCCTCTATGAAAAAACATTGTTCTCTATCTTGTAAGTTTAAAAGCTCCCAAAATGCACATGCAATTACTATTATCATACTGTGTGTCCCTGAGGGGCCTGGAACAGAGGCTTCTATGAACTCTCCAGACATGTCTTTCCAAAAAGCTAGGTCTGTTTGTATTTCTATTTAGATAGTGAGAGTATTCTTATCTGTTTGTATATATGAAAGCGGGCGTAGATGTAGAATTAGAGAATTACAGTTGTGTACTGTATGGACTACTGCCCTCTAGTGGGAAGAATAAAAAGACAATGTTAAATGCTTGAAGCCCTAGTTTCCACAATCTACTTTAAAAAATGAAAAAGTTAATTTGTAACAATTGTTTATTTACAAATCTAATATGCATCAGGTTTTTTTACCCATGAAACTATTGACATTTTGGACTGAATAATTCTTCAGTGTGGGCTGTTCTTCTGTGTCTTGTAGAATTTTTAGCAATGTCTTGGGCTTATACCTACTATATCTACTAGATGCCAGTTATCCTTCCATTCCAGTTGTAAAACCAAAAATGTCTTCCCATATTTTCAGATGTCCCCTGGGGATAAAAATATAATCTACTAGTTGAAAACTACTCATCTATGCTGAAAATTGCTGATTTAATAATTTATTGAAATTAAGCTATGTAAATGAAAAAAATATGTCTTTTCTATAAAATAACCTGATGTCCTTCTTACATCAAGATATAATAAATTATAATATTTCACTATTGTTATGTATAACCCATTATGTTTTAACATTCCAATTTCAGTGTTTCAAAAGCACCAATTAAATTCCAGAAGAATTTAGTATGCAATTCTTAAGTAAAATCTAATCACACAATTGAACTCAATCATTCTTCATTCATTCATTCATTCATTTCTCGTTCAATGAACACTATAAAGAACCTAAACTGAATAAATAATATCTGCCATTAAGAAGTTCCTAAATCAGTGTCTTGTGGGTGGAAAGGGCAGATAAAGATGCACCATAAGAGGGCTTGGTAAGTACCACAATAGTGGAGCCTCATTTCACAGGTGAAAATGTGATGCTCAGGGTAATATAACATTCCATTGTCACACAGACGATGGGTAGCACAACTATAATAGAGTAAAATTTCCTGACACTGAGAACAGGATTCTGTCTACTTACCTAAAAATTGTACAGGGGCAGAAAAAATTGAAGTCCAAGTCAAAATTACCTTGATTGGCAGCCATCACTTCGCAGTCATCACTCTAATATTCTGTAACTTTGCATATAAATATATTTCTATGTACTTGGAAGCTCTGTACTTCTAAATCCTCATTTGAAAACTTTATTCTCTTAATTCCTCACAGTTTACCTTGATTGCCAATAGTACCTTGCTTATTATAAAAGGAAATCATAAAATCTGAAAATGTAAACTAATATTTTTAATTCAGCAAGACCAATAAATCTTTTGATTTTTTATTAGTAGTGATTTAACAAGTTAGGTTTTAGAATCTAATTGATTAAGAATCAAAATAATAGTATCTGTGTTAGGTTTTCCCTTTATGCCAGGTCCTGCCAATTGCTTACCATGCATTAGCTCATTGAATCAGCTGCACAATTCTAAAAAGTAGATGCTATCATTAAGGGAACTTGTTTGAACTTACATATTGAGGAAATGGAAGGAATGAGCTTTGAACCAAGAAAGACTATGGGGCTAGACCGCTCAACAACTCTATTTTGGTGAGAAAACAGGGCTGGAATGAGAAGATGATTATTAATTGAACTAAAGCAAAAGTAAATGTTTTCTTCAATTAATTATATATCGCCCAAATTCCAATGATTAGTTGACAAAATTTTTTTTTTTAAACTCAAACATCAATTTTTGGTAAATCAACATGCTTCCTCACTTAATTCTCAGAACAAATCCAGGAGGTGATGGTATCATCATTCTCATTGCACAGATATGGAAACAGGGATTCAAACATCTGGCACACATCTGAAAGCCACACAGAGGTAACAGGCAGAATCCACAGATGCTTGTGTCTTCTTGGCCTGTAATATGAAGGCAAAGTCAAAGGACTTATAAATAGGAGAAGGTAATGCAATCAGTATAGGCCAATTAGTGTCAGATGGGATTGACTTGAACACTGAATGCTTGCTTTAAATAATTGGAGTAATTTATATTTATTTCCCTCAATTTGTGTTTTTTACATGTTATGTTGAAATCTGAACCAGTGTAAGGGAAGGTACTATATTTCTTTGGTTCATTCTGTCATTTTAGCGGGACCAGATGTTACTTGAAGATGTACTACCTGTACAAGAGGATGACTCTTTGATGTCTTCACACCCAATTGTTGTCACTGTGTCAAATCCTGCTGAAATAACATCTGCTTTTGATGGAATATCCTACAGCAAGGTGGGGACACTGTGGCATTGTTTTTAGTATCTTCCTGCTTAGTGGCTTTTCTTTTAGTAAATGCCACAAAATGGTGGTCATGTGGTTCAGTGATGTTAATAGGCTTTAGAAACAGTGCAAAACCTATTCTGACTGAATATTCAAAAGCTTGTACTCTTCAGTGAAACTGATCAATGTGATCAATGTCTCAGGATTTTGAATCAGATTTTTAAAAAGTTCTCTTGTACTTTTGTTTATAACAATACTCATTCTGATAACTGAACATTTAAACTTGAAGCATTAAATTTCAAATTGCTTTATTTGATTTTTAGTTAATCCTCACCCAAGGATATATATATATTTTTTAAGAGAGAGTGGAAGGGAGTGGGGAGAGAGAGAGAGGGAGAAGGAGAGAGAGAGAGGAAACATGGATCATCAATGTGAGAGACACATTGATTGGTTGCCTCCCTAACACGCCTGGACTGGGGCTGGGATTGAACCTGAAACCCAGATATGTCGTGCCCTTGACCGACAATCGAACCTGAGATCCTTCTGTGTGCGGGCGGATGCTCTAACCACTGGGAAACACCAGTCAGGGTTGTTTTATTTATTTATTTTTTAAAGGCAGTAAATTTTGCCCATGTGGTCAACAAGAAATGCCATACATGTGGACACCTTTTCTAGTAGAATCCTTTAGTGCTTCTAATAAGTATTTAAATCCAACTCAGTTTGGAGGAATTACCTTTATTCATTTTTAGATAAGATTTAATGATGACTTTGTTAACATGTTGTAAAAGGGCAGTTTTATCCATTATAATTTTATGAAAGGTGACAGAAAATCTATAGTGACCTAAAGTTTTGTTACCCATTTTCTTCCACAACATGTCCTATAGCTTCTCCTCTAAACATATTCATACCCGAATGCGGCATAATTTTGTCATTTTCCACTCAGCTTCTTAGCGTTTACCCACTATGTTAAGTTGCTCAAAAGTCACTGACAACTTAACATGTCAATGACAACTAATACATTTTGTTATTCTGAGTGATACCTAAATTTTTATTTAAGACAAAATATTATAATTATTAAAGTGTATATTAGATAAAATTGACTTGAGTAAAAGAAAAAGCCTTCTATATACTAGTCTTTGAAATGTATAGCATTATCTTTTTAGTGATTTTATCTCATATGATTCCTATGGCACTTTTTAGGCTTCTTTCATTTATTTTTTCTTTCACATTGTCAGTGGTTCCTTTTAATTTTTCTGTTAAAACAAAAGTTTACAATCCAGAGTATATTCTAATAAGTCAGAAGAGGAAGTTTATATTTATTGAATCAGTTTTTTTCTGAGTCCTGGATACTCCATGGGCTTAAGATATTGGGTCAAAAACTAGATATTTATAATTCTTCTATGCACAAAAATAATTTATAGTACTCAAATTATAGTGAAAATACTAAATTAAATATTTTTCTGGTTAGTTGCTTGAAAATTGATTTAAAATTCTATTTAAGGGAATGTTAGTGCTAATATTATAACATGTGAAAAGGAATGTAGAGAGCAGGGGTATCCATCCAATTCTTCAGACTAAAGAAAACCCAAGGAAAGGATTTTATGCCTAAATTATATATCTATCTATATTAAACTATTTGACAAGATAATTTATAAAATATATACTTCCCTCTGTTAAATATAATTCTTTTTCAAGTATTTTAATATAAATTATAAGTAGCCAAAATTGTATCCTGAAACTGCTTTCCTTATTCATGAAAGAACAGTATTTATAAGCTGTTCTCTCCTTCTCCTTCATTTAAAAAGGCCCCCTCTGCTGGTTCATTTTGTGAACTGCAATAATTACTTGAACCTCAAGCCACTGTAATGCTGGCTATTTTATCTATTTCGATTTCTCTTTATCCATAAGTTATTTC
Organism: Eptesicus fuscus; assembly: GCF_027574615.1. Lineage (NCBI taxonomy): Eukaryota > Metazoa > Chordata > Mammalia > Chiroptera > Vespertilionidae > Eptesicus > Eptesicus fuscus. The sequence continues at coordinate 40,323,308 of NC_072474.1, read as the reverse complement.
AGAAACACCGATATAGGGGTGTGCAAAGTGGAATTTTTACCCGAAAGTAACAAAGCTATAACTAGTAATTTAGAAGAATCATCATGAAGAAATCTCACAAACATGATTATGAAATTAGAGTCACAATAATAATTACTGATATTTGTCCCTTACATATCTTTTATCAGTTAATTTCTCATTCTTTTCCATTACAGGGAGCTTCCATTCTGAGAATGATTGAAGACTGGATAACACCAAAGAACTTTCAAAAAGGATGTCAGGTATGGTTTATTATTTTTAATGATATTAAAAGCAAACTATATTATGTGGCTGATGAATGTTAAGATATGTAATTAATTAAGGGAAATTCCTTTTTTACTGTAACTTTCTTTACTCAGGGATAGGCAACATAGCAAAACATTAAAAAGTGACTTCACATCCACTTAAGTGCCTACTGTACATTGTATCAATAATTATCCTGCGGCAAAAGTTTCGTAGAGTATTTTAAACAACTTACTTGGTCGGTGTTGTGTGTGTGTGTGTGTGTGTGTGTGTACCTTTTCCATGTGAATGAGTCTGCTGGGCACACTGAGTAGCTTAAACAGCAGACACGTGTTTTCTCACAGTTCTGGAGGCTCTGGAGTGGAAGATGAAGAAGGACATTTCCCATCTAACCCTAAATACCTCCCCAAGGCCTCATCTCCAAACACCATTACTTTGGCGTTGAGGGGTCAGGGCTTCAATGTGTGAATGTCTGGGAAGATGATGTAGTCTGTAGCAACATGATATAAAAATATAAACCTATCTGTTAAAGTCTTCTCCTACAGATTTTAGAGAGACCATTGCCTTATGACTGGATTTGAAAATGGTTGATGTAAACATTCCTATTATGTGGAGTCAGTGAATAAACAAGGCCTGCTCCTCTTTGGAAATGGAAACGACAATAAACTTTCTAAATCATTTCACATATCCCACTCAAGCTTATTGCTCCCATTGGATGTTTCCGTTTGATTTTGTTCTCCTAGCCGACTCTAGGCCAGTTCTCCCAGGGTCTTAGATAATCAAAGTAGTGACAATGTGTCCCTCACCAGTCTGCAGGTTGGCCCCGTTGCCGCCTGGAGATGGTCCATCTTCCTGCTGTTTGCCTTCCATCTCCATCCTCCCTGCTCTGACATCCCAGGCAGTTCGGCAGAGCAGTCTGATGGGTGCCCAGCCCATAAAGCAGAGCACAGGTCAGAGCGGCGGCCCTGCTAGCCTTCCTGCAGAGCACCGTACAGTGACTTCCCAGGGCATTGCCTGTCCGCCCTGCCTGTAGCTCTCACTACCACCATGTCTGCTTGTGTGGCGTTAGAATTGTCTCGACTGCCCTGAAAGGAGATGGTCCCTTTCAACCCAATATTAAAATTCCCAGGTGACTATGAAAGTAATCAGCATTTAGGATATATTCAGACAGTACCCAAGTACCTCTTCCTCCTTTTGTCCATTAAAAAAGTGTTCTGTATGGACATTAGGTGGTAAGGGGAAGCTACCACCTATGCTTGTTCTTATATGTGCACTAGAACATTGTGTAAGTTTCCCATCAGCTTCAAACTCAGATTTCATATCTTCTCTCGCTGTAAGCACCTTTAGTGAGGAACTTGTCATCATATCTTTGCATAGACGCCAGTGCCTAGTAGAACGCATCATACGTTAGGACAGTGGCTCTCAACCTTTCTAATTCTGAGACCTGCTAGCGGTTCTCAACCTGTGGGTCGCGACAGACCATCGGGAAACACAGATATTTACATTACGATTCATAAACAGTAGCAAAATTACAGTTATGAAGTAGCAACAAAAATAATTTTATGGTTGGGGGGTCACCACAACATGAGGAACTGTATTTAAGGGTCGCGGCATTAGAAAGGTTGAGAACCACTGCACTAGGAGATCCCAAAAATGTTTCTTTTTAAAAAATTTTTATTTTTTAATATATTTTTATTGATTTCAGAGAGGAAGGGAGAGGAGAGAGAGAGAAACATCAATGATGAGAGAGAATCATTGATCGGCTGCCTCCAGCATACCCCCCACTGGGGATCGAGCCTGCAACCCAGGCATGTGCCCTTGGCTGGAATCGAATCTGGGACCCTTCAGTCCGCAGGCCTACGCTCTATCCACCGAGCCAAACCGGCTAGGGCAGTAGTCCAAATCAATGGGAACTTTGTAAGGTTTGCTGGAGAACCAGTGGTGCTCAATTATGAGATTAGAGGAAGACTGGGAATTTCTCTAGGGATAAGTCACATATCTGAAAACTCATATAGAGAGATTTTGTAAATAGAATTGCCAAAAGGGGAAGTCTTCTAATTAAAATTTTGTATTTTAAAAATATATGAAGACTTATTCTTCAAAGTGAATGATTTCCCCAATTTATCCACCACCACCACCATCATCATCATCATCATCATTCAAAAGGCTGTATATTTATTTTAAATTATAATCTGGCCTACTACTTATTTTTGTAAGGCCTGCAAACAAAATTATTTCTAAATTTTTAAATGGCTGAAAAAATTTAAAGAAGATTAATTCATGACATGAAAGTTATGTGCCACTCAAATATCAGTGTGCATAAATAAGGTTTCATTGGAAGGCAGCTCATTCACTTAGATGTTATTTATAGCTGCTTTTCTGCTACGGAGGTGGAGTTGAGTAGTTGCAACAGAGATTTTATGGCCCACAATGCTTAAAATCCTCACTATATAGCTTTTTATAGCAAAAGTTTTTTTCAGCCATTTAAAAATTTAGAAATAATTTTGTTTGCAGAGCCCTGGCTTAGAGCCAAGTTCACTTGTTTTATGTTTGATTATCACCTCAATCACCTATGTGTATGATGGGGTCATGTAGTGTCTGAGATGAGAAAACACCACTATAAATGAAGATACAGGGTGCAGCAGGCAGTGGATAAGTTAACATCACTAAATAAAGATCACAGAATTATGGCTCTCTGTTCAGAGTGGATCAGAAATGTTATGAACTATTGACTGTTTGCTGAAAACTCACTCCTCTTATATATCTTACTAGAGGCTCAGTGCACGAATTTGTGCACCGGTGGGGTCTGGCAAGCCCCTCCCCAATCGGGGCAGGTCAGGGCTGGGCCTGTCGGGAGGAGGAGATGGTGGGAGGGTGGCTAAGGGTTCAGCTCATTTTGTAGAAATATAAGAAAAACAAACATTGACTCCTAAAGTATTTGTTTTCTTTCACTTACAGATTTATTTGGAAAGATACAAATTTAAGAATGCAAAAACTTCAGATTTTTGGGCAGCACTTGAAGAGGTAAGGAAGAGTATATTCCCAAATACTTCTTTGTTTTATTAATAAATAGTTTATTAATCATTTATTTATCTGATTATTTATCCTTTTATTTCTTACTAGTTGCCTGGTGCACAAAATTTGTGCACATTAAGAGGGAATTAACTAGAGGAAATATTTTAATATTGCTATTTGCCCTTTCTCTATAATAGAAGTGTCAGAGATGAAAGAAAATTAGTAAAATGTATATGAAAATAATATATAAATTTATTAATAAATAAACAATCACAACATGATATAACAACAAAGACATGATATAAAAACAACAAAAAATTGATGTAAAAACAACACTGATGCAAACAATAATTTGTGAAAAAGCCAGGAGGTTACCAATAATTTGTGAGACAGCCAGGAGGCTCCCTCCTCCCTCCTGTCAGGGTCCGGGGTGCAAGGGAATGGGATTCCTGGCTGGGCACGCCACTGACAACAAGCTGTCCAATGGCTGATTCTGTGAGGAATGGGGCTCCCTCCTCCCTCCTGTCAGGGTCCAGTTTGAAGCCCAGCCATGCCCCTGATCACATGAGACCCAGAGTTCTACCACACCCTGGCTGGAGCCCAGAGATCCCTTCCGCCACTGTGCCCAGGCCAGGGCCTGGAGGGAACTTGCTGCTCAGTCGTCCGTCTGGTCGTTTAGGTCATGACGGCCCCTGGCTTTTTATATATTAGGATTTTTTTAGTTATTCTTAGTATTTTTTAAACCTTAGGCAAGTAATCTGCCAGTGGAAGAAGTGATGGACACCTGGACCAAACAGATGGGTTATCCTGTCCTTGATGTGAATGATATGAAGAACATCAAACAGAAACGCTTTCTATTGGACCCAAAAGCTAATTCTTCTCTGCCACATTCAGAGCTTGGGTAAGGATCTATAATGCATTTCAAGAGAAAAGCAGAAAGTTGATGGAAATATTGGTCATTTGCTTAGATCTTGCTCGTTGGTACAACATTGATGGGTGATAATATAAAAAGCACTAGAGGCCCAGTGCACGAATTTGTGCACCGATGGGGTCCCTCGGTTGGGGATAGAGCTGAAACTGGTTCTCCAACATCCCCCGAGGAGTCCTGGATTGTGGGAGGGCGCAGGCAGAGGGACCCCACCAGTGCGCGATAGGTGCCAGGGAGGAATGCGGGAGGTTGGCCAGCTGGGAAGGGACTACAGGAGGGCTCCAGGGTGTGTTCAGCCTGTCCTGCTCAGACCCGATTGGCCAGACCTTAGCAGCAAGCTAACTTACTGGTCGACTGTCTGCCCCCTGGTGGTCAGTGCATGTCATAGTGAGCAGTTGAGCAGCCTTAGCATATCATTAGCATATTACGCTTTGATTGGTTGAATGGCCGACCAGCCTGACTGGACACTTAGCATATTAGGCTTTTATTATATAGGATGGTGTCTTTAGGGAAACAAAGGCATTTAAAAATAGCTCAGTGGTCTCCAGGTTCAAAATGAACCCACGTCCTATTCTTCCTATGAACTACTGAATAGAGAAATAGAAGTGCTGAAAGAAATGAACTCATAAAAGTAAAGAAAATGGAGGGAAGGGGTTATATGTACCATCGAATTCTAGAAGACAAAAAGCGGGAGAAATATTGACAAAATACAAACTGAGGAAGATGCAGCCAATAAAAAGAGATTTGAGGTAGAATGAAAGCATGAAGAGTGGGGGAAAGTGTTGGGAGGCGGGGGGAGGAGTGACAAGTGAGACTGAAAATAGGGCAATTGATTTGAAATGAACTCAGGACATTGGGCCCTCAGACCTTCCCTTCCACTTTCCCTTTGTCTACTGCCATCCTTTCCTCTATACAGAGCTCTCAGACATTTGGCAATGACCCAAGGCAAAAAGCCAGAGGGCTTTTTTCCCCTAAAGAAATGAACTGAATCAGTGGAGAAGAGCTAAGGATTTCCCTTAGGCTGAGACATCCAGCATCAAGTGTCCCTCGTTTTGCAGGATGGATGGGTGCAGCTACCTGCACCCCTCATTCATCCACAGAGCTCCCAGCCAGACTTCTTGTTCAGTAGAGAAGACTTTCAAAAATAATACTCCCTTCTCAACAGTAGAGGGATTACATACAAAACACCAAGAATAATCAATTTAGTCCTTTCTTAAATATGAGCGGACAATTAAGCCTCAAAAACCACAAGAAAAGAATCTAAAAGCATAAAAAGGTAAAAATCCCACATGAACAAATAAAACACCTATATCTATAAGAAACATAGTTGAGGAAACAGAAAATAAACTTATAGAATAGAGAGATCAAAGAAACTATTATATCCATTAACTAAGAGCAGAATGTCTGTGAAAGGACAAACTGAGAACACAAAAGGTCTCTGGAAGATTAAATTTTTGGTTGTAGAAAATTAATAGACTAACTAGAAATAAATTTGGGGAATTCTCTAAAAATATAAGACAGGCACACATAGAACTGGAAAATAGCATATTAAGAAGATGTGAAAAATCTAGCACCCAACTAATAGAAGTCTCACAAAAAAGAAAACAGAAACTTGAGGGGCAAATTATATCAAAAAAATAATAAAGGACATCAGGGTTTTGATGAAAAGGCCCCATTGAATGCATGCCTTTTTGTATTGAGTACACACATGCCTAGCTACAACTTCAAAAAATTTTGAAAACAAGGATACATTAGTTAGTGTGGCATTAGTCTTTTTCACAGCAACCCTGAATGCAAGAAGAAAATGGAGCAATCATCCAAAATGGTGAAGCAAAACGTATTTTCAACCTCTCATTCTCTACCCAGTGAAAGTAAACGAAATGCAAAAATGCACAGTGAAGACATTTCCAGAAAGTGCTTTCCACACAGCACTTCTTTGAAAGTTACTAAGGCTGCACTCCAGGGGGCTTGGAGGAGAGAGAGAGAAAAAAATATGAATCAAAGTAATATAGAGGAAGAAATGGGATCCAGGCCACGGTGCATCCAATCGAGGAATGCCATGAAAGGAAATGCAGGCCCACAGCCATCCAAGGGGCTCAGTGTCGAGAGTCAGAGCAGGTGACTGGGGTAAAGTCTGTGATCTCCAGGAACAAGAGTGAATGGGAAGATGGAAAAACTTGGGGACTTTGTGAAGGCCCATCAGATCAACTACAAAGAGAAAAGTAGATAGATGATAGATAGATAGATAGATAGATAGATAGATAGATAGATAGATAGATAGATGGCTATATGTAACAATTGTGATTGAAAAATATGAAGCAGGTAGAATAATTTCATGCCACTGATAAAGTACAATAAAAAGGACTCCACTTGACCTTTTTATTAGGGTGTTAGGGGGAAATATTATTTAAGTGATTCAGGGACCATGAAATTAGACCATAGAGAAGGGAATATAACTCCAACACACTTCTTGGCCAACAATATGTGTATAGTATAATTTCATAAATGTTATTTATTGGCTCTCAATTTTTATAATCAACCAATGGATAACAAATACAGAGATTTTGTTATGGTGGCAGAGTAGGTTGTAAATATAAACAGTCAACACTGTCATCAGAAAATATTTGCTGACCTAAGAAAGGAACTGGAAAGGAGAGAAAGGTAGAAGACAGTGTTGGAATGCTAATTCAGTCATGTGCTGGCGCTGGCTCTTGTCCTACCTCAGTAACATCATGCTGGTAGCTTGCAATAATTGGCCATAATGCACATTAATGGGAGTCAACAAATACTATATCCTACCCACCCCCACCCCCAAGCTAGTTAATTACCAGCACTCCACAAGATATCCTTTTCCATTTGGGAGAGAGTGTCAATACTCATTTATGAAATAAAAATAGCAGAATGAGTGTATTATTTAAAGGAACAATTGTAACCTACAAAAGTCTAATAACAATAATAATTTTACTTTATTAAATTTTGACTGCTAAAAGGGGAATGGAAGAAAAAGTAATATAAGTAACTAAATCACCCTCTCTCGTGAGTGAGTTAATAAATACTATCTAAAAAAAATGGAGGCATTGAGCCCTGGCTGGTGTGGCTCAGTGGGTTGGGTGTCATCCTGTGCACAGAAAGGTTGCTGGTTCACACTTGCATAAATACCACTTGTACAGAAGTCTTAATACTCTATCCTATGTCTGTATAACTGAATGGTTATTTTGATCTATGTTTATGGAGTGTCAACCACTCCCAGCTGAAGAGAAGAAAATCAGGACCTCAGGACCTCCAGCCTCTGGTGTGACCCTTTGGAGTTATCACTCCAGACCCCTGTTACCCAGCTGGGCCTCTTCCTAGACTGGATCGTGCTGCATGGGAGCAACACAGTGTGGCCCTGGTCCCCTTGGATATCGTTCCATCTCACCCATGCTGATTTTCATTACTCCTTCTTTCAGCTTCTTAACATAGTTTGCATCCACCTCAACTCCAGTGGCCTCTGATCTCCACTGCCTGGTTCCCACTGAAAAGACCTTTGCACCCTCTCTATCTCTTTCTTAATAGTCTCAGTGGCTTTATTTTATAGTCACATATAAGTCACCACAGATCAATTATTCAGTAGCAATTAGGATAACACGAGGAAGGAGAATTATAGGGTGTGAAGGTGTCTCAGAGTTTCATTTAATAACTATAATCTCCTTTCTTTATAGTTACTGTTTTATATTCAAGCAAATTAGTTGGTCAAATTCAATACTGCTGGAGCCTTTTGATATTAAATTTTAAAAGTATTTGTCTCTTTTGAAACGGGCTTCCATTTGAAAGTTTCACAGTAATTATTCTCTCCTGTCATATGTATCCACTGATAGACTGAGCCTGAGTTAATGGGTGGGTCAGGACATGTGGTGGGGTAGGGAGGGCTACAGACGGTGTTCTTTCTTCTGGAAGGGATATTTAAGCTGAGTAAATGCGTGTGGAGGTTTGACTATCAGGGATGTTCAAAACAAACTATTACATGTGTGAGGTCTCTGGAGTTTAAAAAGGAGGAGCATTATACATATAATATGTGACACTCATTGAGCATTTTCTAAGTAGCTGGCACTATTTTAACTACTTTATGGTTTATTATTATAACACTAGAGGCCTGTTGCATGATATTCGTACAAGAATAGGCCTTCCTTCCCCTGGCCCTCCTGGGAGCTGGCAAGTCCCCACTCCCCGGCAGCCCGGAAGCTGGCAAGTCCTTGCTTTTCGGTGCTCCTTCCACTGCCCCGCTTCCCCTCAAAGCAGGTGTCCTGCCCCTCCGGGCTGCTCCACGCCTGCATATGTAAATTAACCTCTGTCTTTGTTGGGTTAATTTGCATACTCACTCTGATTGGCTGTGGGCGTAGCAGAGTGATGGTTAATTTGCACGTTTCTCTTTTATTAGGTAAGATGGGGAAATGGGGGCAGAAAATGACTCAGTAATTTATGCAAGGTTACATAGCATATAAGTGATGGAGCCGTGATCTGAATGCAGGTAGTCTGGCTCCAAGAAACGGCAGCTGAGAGGCCCTGGGAAAAGTGGTGGAGAGGAAGGCAGATGCCTGGCATGCAGACCACGTTAAAGATTTTGAACAATAGTGCTCAAGTTCGAGGACTTTAAGGAAAGAATTGTCGGATCACATTTACGTTTTTCAAAGTTCCCATCTGGCTGCACTGTGGAGGACAGAAAAGAGGGGCAAGAGTGGGACAGGGAGATGGGTGAGGACAATTCTGTAAAGAGATGGGAGAGAAAGTAAAGAATAAACAATGTGCAGGGGATTGAGTTGGATGGATTTGCAAAGGACAGTCTCCTCTTAGAATATTGTTTGTAGCCATGTTTCCAGAGAAATGCAGGTCTCTGTAGGCCCACTCTGTGCCATGTGCTCCGTGCTGGGAGTAGCAGAACCTGTTTTCTGGCTTCCAGTTCAGAGCTTTGGGAATGAAGTCACACTACCAGCACAGTTAGGTGTTCAAACAGCCAAAAAATACTTTCTGTCCAAGGCCTGGAAGAAAACTGAGGATTATTAAATTAGCGGGTGGTGCTCGCCTGTGGAGGCCCATGCCCGGCCTCTGCTCCTGAACTCTCAGACAGTCCCTTCTCCCAGAGTGAAGGGGATTCAGAGAAACTGGATATCTGACTGTAATCCAAGTTTTGAAAAATAATAGTTCTCACCAAAACAAAGGAAAATCTGAGTTCTTAGACCAAATGAGATCAGTCAGGGTGTGTCTGTATATACTTCTTTATCTTTTGTTTATTTTGGAAAGCAAAAAATTATGATGGCAAAAACTTCTTTTTTTCCCCCCACCGTTTTGTCTTCTTAATATATGAATGCATTGAAACAAAGAGGTGACTTGTTATCAGGTGATAATTCAGTGACAAAAAAATCAATATAATAAAGTCTGTGATTGTGCTGTTAACTATAAACTGTTTATTTTATAGTTACTGTTTTATATTCTAGCAAATTAGATTGGACATATTTAAAACTGCTGTTTAGCCTGACCAGTGTGGCTCAGTGGTTGACCATGGCTCCGTGGTTGAGTGTTGACCTATAAACCAGGAGATCACGGTTCGATTCCCAGTCAGGGCAATTGTCCCAGTTGCTGGCTTGATCCCCAATATGGGGTTTGCAAGAGGCAGCCAGTCAATGATTCTCTCTCATCACTGATGTTTCTATCTCTCCCTCTCCCTTCCTCTCTGAAATCAATTCCCAGGAAGTTTTTTTTTTTTATTACCCTGGTAAGTAATATTTTACCATATTTCCAGTAGATTATTTATAAAATAATAATTTATTGCTTGACCTCATTGGTAACCCATTCATTGTTTAATAATATGCTATTTTGAGTTTTTTTATTGTAGTTGATTTCTAACTTCATGCCATTGTGATATGAGAAGATGCTTTTAAAATTATGTTTACTTTGGGTATGTTTTTATTTTTTTAGTAATAAAAGTTATTTTTTTCTTTTTAAATCACTTTAGTTACACATGGAATATTCCAGTTAAATGGAGTGAAGATAATGAGTCACATATTACATTCTACAATAGGTCAGAAACAGGAGGTAAATATCAATTGATTTATTTCTTCTTTGGATTAATATAACACATTAAACTAATATAAATGTAAAAAATAATAGTAAAGATGGAATTTATGATGCAAATTTCTGCTAAAAGAGCTCTCTTAAATAATTTATTGATGAGTTCAAATTCTTATATACAACAATGAGAACTTTCTACCTTGAAATATTCTTTTTAACTGGAGGTCCGTTGCACAAAATTTGTGCATGGGGGGAGGGGTTCCTCAGCCCAGCCTGCACCCTCTCACAACCCAGGAGTACTGGCTCCTAATCGCTTGTCTGCCTGCCTGATCACCCCTAACCACTCTGCCTGCCTGCCTCATTGCCCCTAACCACTCATCTGCCTGCCTTATCACCCCTAATCACTCTGCCTCGACCCCTGCTGCCATGGCTTTGTCCAGAATGATGTCCGGAAGGTTGTTCAGCTGTCCGGTCTAATTAGCATATTATGCTTTATTATTATAGATGATTTATCATGACTGACACAATAATAAATACCCATATCCAAAGGAGAAAATTTTCTTCCTTTCTTTCCTCCATTCCTCCCTCCCACCTTTCTTTCCTTCTTTCCTCCTTTCCTTTTTTTCTTTATATCAGACTAGAGGCCTGTTGCACGAAGAGATTCGTGCAATAGGCCTTCCTTCCCTTGGCTTCCAGCACCGGTTTTCCTCTGGCACCTGGGACCCAGGCCTTCGCTTCGGCCAGAGTCTGCCTTCTTTGTCTTTGCTGCAGGCTCCAGCCAGAGTCTGCTGCCTTCATCTTCGCTGCAGACTCCAGCTGGAGTCTGCCATATTCGCTGCAGATTCAGGCCAGAGTCTGCCATCTTCGTCTTCTCTGCTTCACTGCAGACTCCGGCCAGAGTTTGCTGTCTTCTCGGCTTCACTGCAGACTCCGGAGTCTGCACTCTTCATCTTCGCTGTGGCCAGAGTGCTGCTCCTATAGATCCCTTTGCCCCTGCCCTCCTTCTCATAGCAGGTGTCCTGCCCCGCCTGGCCACTCCGCACCTGGAGCAGCTGGGCGGCTGACATCTTTCTCCTTCTAATTTGCATATTCCCTCCTGATTGGCTGGTGGGCGTAGCAGAGTGATGGTTAATTTGCATGTTTACCTTTTATTAGTGTAGATTAGTAAGTCATTGAATTTCTTAAACTGTTATGCAACAAGCCTGGTTTTTTAAATGCTGTCATTAAATTAGACCTATAATTTTCCCAAATCAACATATTAGAATCTTTAATTACTTAAAATTATCTTTTATGAGCTGTGAATTGTCATCAATAGTTCAAGTCACTCTCCATCCATCCATCCATCCATCCATCCATCTCCCTAAATGAATTACTTGGCATTTGCCTGTGTTAAAATTCAATTGTGACTATTCTGCTCACTTGATTTGAAATATATTTCTGTATTCTGTCTCCACTGATTTGTCTTTTTCTTTCTTGAAAGATTTTAGTTATATAAAAACAAGGAAACTATCACATGTTGTCTCCTTCAAATCACTGAAAAAATAATAATAAGGCATGTTTTAGCACCCATCCCAGAAGAATCCTGCTTTTTATACTTTTTCCACTGTACTTATTTTATATTTCAAAACCATTTATTATCTAGCACAAACCTGCAGGAGACTTAGAACAGGATATATAGACTGTTCTTCACACTATCTCACTGGGACTTGATATCAGAATAGCATGTGGCTTCTTAAGCATAAAAGTAGACCACCTATTCTTTATTTCCATATGCCTATTTGCTCTTGCAAAATATTCTAAAAAATTAATTAGGTATTATTTCCCCTGGTAAGTAATATTTTACCATATTTCCAGTAGATTACTTATAAAAACAGCTTTATTGATATACTAGAGGCCTGGTGCATGAAATCCATGCATGTGTGTGTTCCTCAGCCCTACCTGCACCCTCTACAATCTGGAACCCCTCAGAGGATGTCCTACTGACGGCTTAGGTGGGGAGCAGGCCTAAGCCGCAGCCTGGCCTCCCTCTGCAGGAGGCGACCAGGCTGATCAGGTGAAGGCACCGCCCCATCACCCCACTGCTGCTGCCACTGCTGGCCGCTGCAGCCGCCAAGGTGTTTTCATCAACACAGACTCTAGTCCCTTCACCACAAAAAAATGACAACTCTCTTTAGGCATTTTCAAGATGTCTCTTTCATAGAATATGACATTTCTTTCTTTCTTTTTTTTTTTTTTAATCCTCACCTGAGGATATTTTTCCATTGATTTTTAGAGAGCATAGAAGAGAGAGGGAAAGACAGAGAGAAACATCAATGTGAGAGGGACACTTCGATTGGTTGCCTTCTGCATGAGCCCTGACCTGGGCCCTGGGTAGGGAGGAGCCTGCAACCTAGGTACATGCCCTTGGTCAGAATTGAACCCAGTCCCTGCGGTTGGCAAGCCAAGGCTCTATCCACTGAGGCAAACCGGCTAGGGCAGGATATGACATTTCTTAGCCCCTCCAGCAGCGGACCTTCATTTTTCCTCCAGGAATGAGGTAGAAAAACCCTAGATCACCTTCTTGGATTCTTATTACCCAAGTTACCAAGAACACTGCCAGTGGTGTACGGGCAACTTAGCAATGAGCGGTCAGAAAAGGTGTTTCCTCTGCAGCTCACATGCAGAGGTGGGACTGAGCCAAACCAGTTAGGGCCACAATTTACCCATTTAAAGGGTGCAGTCCAATGGTTTTTATTATATTCTTAGATACATGTAACCATAACCAGTCAATTTTAGAGCACTTTAATCATCTTAAAAAGAAATTCCATACTCTTTAGTTGTTAACCCCTCTATCCTCCCATACCCCTAACCCTAAGCAACCACTAACCTATTTTCTGTCTTCATATATTTGCCTATTTTGGAGATTTCATGTAAAAGGAATGACATATGTAGTATTTTGTGATCCAGTCTCTCACTTAGCATAATGTTTTCAAGGTTCATCCATCTCATAGCATGTGTTAGTGTGTTTCACTCCTTTTTATTGCCAAATTACATTCATGTCATATCACTATACCTTTTACATATCTATCCATCAGTTGATGGGCATTTGGATTGTTGCTACCTTGAGCCATTATGAACAATGCTGCTATAAACACTTTTGTACAAGTTTTTGCGTGGATATGATAGGTTATTTTCAACTTTGGAGTTTTTTTCTTTCATTATAAGTTATTTTGTGATTTTTTTACTTTCAATATAATCTCTACCAGCTTTGCAATTGCTGAACTAAGATCCCTATTGGTTGCTTTTACAACAAAACTTTCTCTTGGTCATTTATGCTAACAATTACTTTAATTATTATGGTCAGCAGTTCTCTTGAATTCCTCCAGAATTTCTAGATCCATGTCGCTTTGTCTTGGTATTTTGAGTACCAAGGCTTATTTTTTCTAAGTTGTGTGCGAGTACCAAGGCTTGTTTTTTCTAAGTTGTCTTCTGACCATTTTCTTACTCATAAGCACATTTGCCAAAGGAAAATGAAGAATCAGAAAGAGAAAGAAAAACACCTTTAAAAATGTGTAATAGCACTGACTAAAGGCAGTCAGTAAGGCTAGGGTTCCATTGGGAGGTTTTCAATGGATTTGGTTTAACTATTGCTACATATTTTCCTCACCAATCACCATTGGTTAATTGAGTGTTGCAGAAATGTCTTGGAAGTTGCTTGATTTCCTGTTTACAAATTTAATAGCATGAATAATTCATCTACACTGACACAATTTACCCATCATGTTTATAGAGTGAAGTTTTCACACAGGTGAATTTTTCAGATAACTACAGCTTACTCAAATGGTTCATAAAATTTCAAGAGTTGACAACAATAAACACTTTCCTGTATGTATTATATGCATATTAGACAGAATATTTGAATAATTAATTTTATCTTTAATTAATTAGTTATTTCAAGCAAGTATTTACTGAGGACAACTTAGTGCCAGTCACAGGGGTAGGCATGGAGACAGTACCAAAGCGGGGGAGGGGGAAAGCACAGTCTTTATCCTGTGGCACTTACTATCTAGGGAGGGAGTGGATGTGTCAGCAGGCAATAGAATATTGTGTCACAAGTGCCTCCTGAGGTAATAGCCAGGGGCACCCCCTGGAGAGGCACTGGCCCAGATTTGGGGGTTCTGGAAAGGTTATTAAAGAAAAAGACATCTGGCCCTGCCAGTGTGGCTCAGTGGTTGAGTGTCGACGTATGAACCAGGAGGTCATGGTTCGATTCCCTGTCAAGGCACATGCCTGGGCTGTGGGCTTGATCCCAGTGTGGGGCGTGCAGGAGGAAGCTGATCAATGATTCTCTGTAATGATGTGTCTATCTCTCTCTCTCCCCCTCCTTTCCTCTTTCTGAAATCAATAAAAATGTATTAAAAAAAAAAAAAAGACATCTAGGCTTAGAGTTAGGGGAGCTAACTGTAGAGTTTAACTAGGTGATAGGCTTGACCTAGGGTGGACAGGAATTGTGCTCTGGACAGAGAATGCTAGTATAAAAGTGAGAGAGCAGAGAGGGCTCTCATAGCAATTCTATCCTTCGGTCATTATAGTTAGCACTTTTTTGTGTTGTTGTTGTTTTATTTGTATTTTTTGTTTTGTTTTGTTTTGCTATAGCTATTGACTTATCTGTCTCTTCCCTTACCACAGAATATTCTTATAGGAAATGGAGCTTGTGTGTGTGTGTGTGTGTGTGTGTGTGTGTGTGTGTGTTTTATATCTCCTGCAGGTACCTAGTAGTGGTTTATTGAGTGAATCAGTGAATCAATCAATGAATTAATCAGCTCTAATGTCCGCAGAGCTTTGATGACAAAACCTATTTTTATCTGAACTTCAGAATCATAACTGGTCACTTAGCCAGAAGCAAACTAGACTTCTCTTCCTACTTCAAAGTGCCGGCTCCATTCTTAGGCTATGCACTAAGTTCCTGTTTCCTGTTTAGGGACCTTTTGGGCTCTCAGCTCAGAGCACAGAGGAGATCATGTCCTGAGTATACTGAATGGGCAATCAGCTCAGGTTACCAGCCCTATCTCCCTCCTCTAGGTTTCTATGATGAGTCATCAGTCAGAAATTTCCCAGGCTAGAGTGGGACTTTCCCCAAAGTCTTTTATTTACATTTGTGTTTTACATAGTATTTCCAACATTAAAAATAAACATGCAATATGTAACAAAAGAGGAGAGCCTCTATCACAGAAGCTTCTCTGGTTACTCTAACTTGCCCTGAAAAATGTCTCTTCTTGCCATTTATAGTGTATTTTATGCTGTCAGTTTTATTAACCTTTATTCTTAGTCTTATTACTTTATATTTTAAACAACATAATTATTGTTTAAGTTTTATATGCTGTCTTTTCTTTTTTAAGTAAATTACAAGCTCCTTGAAGATACAAACTACTAGTACACGTCATGCTTCTTGTCCCTTGCCCAGCCTATTCTCAGCAAGGGGCTATGTGCATGCTAATACTTACTAAGAGTTGAGTAAGTCAATGCATAATGAAGGCTTGTCTGCCCCCATACTGCTGTGCTTTTAGAGATTACCTGTGTAGACTTTATGCCTCTATCCTTAGCAGCTACTGTTTTGGCTTTTATAAGTGCATCTACATTTAGTGGTCTATCACCTTCTTGTTTTTAATCTGCTGCTTTCTAACTTCTAGAAGAATTGAAGCATATCACATGAATCAGATCATCAATCTTATTAAAACATAATACTTTAAAATAGGCATTCCTAAACACATAGGGTCTAGGAGAGGATCTAGGGCATAATCCTTCATCATGACCTTGTGATGACTGTCCATAACTCTTTCAAGTTTGAGAATCCATTCTGGATAGTTTAAATCACCAAATTCTGACTATCATATAAATGAGATATTACTAAAATTTGATAGTAGTTATATTTAAATATTTAATCTCAAAATAATGATGGGAATATATTTTTAAATTTAATAACAAAGAGAGAACAAGAGACTTTCTTTTTTTTTTAATCCTCACCTGAGGATATTTTTCCATTGTTTTTTTTTTTAGAGAGAATGGAAGAGAGAGGGAAAGACAGAGAGAAATATCCATGTGAGAGGAACACATTGATTGGTTGCCTCCTGCACGAGCCCCGACCAGGGCCCAGACAGGGGAGGAGCCTGCAACCAAGGTACTTGCCCTTGACCGGAATTGAGCCCAGGACCCTTCCACTGAGCCAAACCAGCTAGGGCAGGAGACTTTCTTTATTCTTTCAAGTTGAGCCTCATGGGATGTTTGAATTTTGATTGGAGCATTAATGCTTCATTGTTGCAGGTTCAGAAGCTCAGTTTCATCAGTTCAGCCCTGGTCAACCAAGTCTTGGAAGATTTATTCACATAAGTCAAGCATATGAGAATGCTATTTGTTAATTTATAGAGCTAAAGATATACTTGCCAAAGTGAACCAGAATACTCCTGTCAGGTAATGAGGTTATCTCTTCCAGGAAGAAAGTTCACTTAATTAGGGTCAAAAGAGAACTAAGGTAGATAAGTTATTTTATTTAATTATTATTTCAATAATTCTTTATTGTTGAAAGTATTACATATGTCTTCTTTTTTCCCCTCATTAACCCCCTCCAGACTGCCCCTGCCCTCCCACCCCAAAACCTCACCACCCCATTGTCTGTGTCCATGGGCCATACATATATGCATACAAGGTCTATGGTTGATTACCTCCCACCCATGGGTTAATCTTCAACCCTCCCCCAAGATTCTGCACTCTGTTCCATGCTTTGAGTCTTTGAATCCACTCCGTTCATCAGTTTATTTTGTTACTTAGATTCCATATATGAGTGAAATCATGTGATACTTGTCTTTCTCTGACTGAGTTATTTCATTTAGCATGATTTCTCCAGGTCCCTCCATGCTGTCTCAAAGGGTAAGATATTCTTCTTTTTTTACTGCTGCATAGTATTCCATGGTATAAATATACCACAGCTTTTTTATCCACTCATCTACTGATGGGCACTTGGACTGTTTCCAGATCTTAGCTATTGTAAATTGTGCTGCTCTGAACATAGGGGTGCATATGTCCTTTCTGATTGGTGTTTCTGATTTCTTAGGATATATTCCTAGAATTGGGATTACTGGGTCAAATGGGAGTTCCATATTTAATTTTTTGGGGGAAACTCCATACTGTTTTCCATAATGGCTGCACCAGTCTGCATTCCCACCAGCAGTGCACTGGGGTTCCCTTTTCTCCACATCCTTGCCAGCACTTGTCATTTGTTGATTGGTTGATGGTAGCCATTCTGACAGGTGTGAGATGGTATCCCATTGCCGTTTTGATTTGCATCTCTCGGATGATTAGTGACTTTGAGCATGTTTTCATGTCTATTGGCCATCTGTATGTCCTCCTTGGGGAAGTGTCGATAAATTGTTTGAGAGATTTCAAGTTGTAATAGTCGTACATGTTGCATTAACCAGAGGAGTCTAGTTATGGCATTTAAAGGCTATTAGTAGTGACTCTGCAATAAAAATTTCTTATTCATGCAATAGTCCAATGGAAGTGTTCTTGACCTGCCATCTTTCCCAAGTGGCTCTCCCTCAAATAATGACTTAGAAATTCTGCTTTCTTTCTTCTTATGGTTCCACTGCTCTCCCCTACTCCCCACCCCCCACCCCCATCTTGGACTTACCTGCTGAATCTTTTGCATTTGGCCAGGTGACAGAGCAAGATAATGGAGGGACCTGGCCTAGGAGAGCATTTATGCCAGTTTTAAATCACATATTGCCACCTAACTGCAAAGGAGGCTAATAAATATCATGTAGCTGTGTACCCAGGAGGAAATGGGAACAGTGTGCTAGATAACTAACAGGTCTTTGCCACATACTGTTCTCTACAGGAACAGCTATGTCAAAAGATTTGGAACGTATATACCAGCTCACTTGGGCACCTGCTTCCCTGGGCTGACTGGAGACACATTGACAGATCTTCACAATCCAGCTCTTCTTTGCAATTATGTCTTCCTCGTCATCAAAACCACTGCCAATGATAATCCTTTATCATCCTAGTCAGGTTGCATTTTTCCAGATTCCTGTTTGTTATATAATACATATTAATACTACACCTTTCTTTTCTGGGACATTCTCTAGGCCATGTGCTGAAATTCAGAAGGGACACAATCAATACTTTCTTGAATAAGTAACTTGTTGAAAGCATTACCAAAAATGGATAAGTAATCCATTTTATAATGTTTTACGTTAGTCTTAGTTCCAAGAGATTGAAATTTTCTTCTTGACCCCAAATCCTGATAGTGCATTGTACTCGAACTTTTTAGCTTTCTAGTACAATTTGTGTGTCATTAGTAAAAAAAGCACTACCCTTATATCTTTCAGCTTTTTTACTATTAACTGATACAGAAAATTTAATAAGATATACTATAATTTTACACTAAAAATAATTCACATAAGTATTGCAACACAGCATTTTTATCACACACCAAAAAAATGTTTCTTTTCCTGGGATCTTAGGCTATCACAAGTTGTCAAGTTGTCTAAAGTTTATTATAATTATTCATATAAAATAGTACATGAAAAAATTTTATGTGTGCTCTATTATCAAAATCTATTTGGGTTGAAATTAAACAATTTCTGCATGAAATTTTGAAAAGATAATTATTCATCTTCTATACCATCTAGAAAAATAATAGAAGAAGAGAATAACAGTTTTATAGAAAGAACTCGTACCTAGAAATAATTCATTCAACCCTTTTGTGCATAAAATTAGCAAGAAACAAAACAAAGTGATTCATAAACTGAGCAGTAGAGTATGTGACCATTAAATTTACGTTTTCATATATATAAAACAATTACAGGTGTTTACAATATAATTTCAAATGAAAAAGATTACTAACCATAAAAACAGTAAGGTTCTATTATGATGTGTATTGTGTGTTTATGTGCATGTATCTGGAAGATGCACACACACACACACACACACACAGATAAAAACATAATGTAACGTTTATGCCATCTGGAATAAGGATCAGTATTTTACTTCTAATTACTTCAGTATGTAACTAAACAACCCAACAGCATTTTGCTGTTGACAACTTCTGCAAGAAGCATGAACTACTTGCTTCTTGCAGAAGTCTCTAACTACTAATTTCTTGGATCTCAGCTTCCTCATCTATAAAGCGAGAAAAATCACAGTAACTTTAGACAGGCTTAACTAGGTATATATAAAGCACACTAAAATACTGCAGCATTTAGATGGATTGCCAGGAACTTCTCAATGTTATTTATATTTGCTTTGCTATTTATATAACTGGAGGCATATCCCCTTTCATAATAATGGGATAGCTACCATCTGTTGGACATATAACTATATGGCCAACACTTTACTATGTTATCTTATTTAATCTTCACAACAGCCTTGTGAGGGAATTTTATCCCTATTTCCCTCGTGGTGAACTGGGGGACACAGAGAGGTCAAGTGATTTGGCCAAGATCAAACAGCTAGTAAGTCACAGAGTAAGGACTTTACCCTTGATCTGTCAGACTCGTAAGTCCATGCTCTTTCTCCTGCAACACATGGCTCTGTGCTTAGCAAGAGGCTCTCCTCCTGATACAAACATTCGAAGTGTACAGTTGCCAAAAGATTAACTTCCTTTTAACAACTTGTCCATGGGAGAATGACAAAGAAAGACAAATAGTGCAAGAGTGAGGTAAAAGTTTATAATTTGTCAAGCGCCTACTCGGAAAGGTCCTAAAGAAACGTACTGTCTTGTTGAAGAGGATACAAATATATATTATGAAAAACTACGGTGTCCTGGATATCTTCCAAACCTTGCAAACACATCCAAAATTTAAGTTGTCTTTCCTGCCAACCTGATTCCTTTCCCACTATTCTCTAACGGTGACATCATTATTCGTTCAATCATGCAAGCCGTGTTCCCCTCCGCTAACTATCTACATCAAGTCACAGGAAGAATTGTGTTGACTTTACCTGTGGTGTGTCTCTTGAATATGTCATCTTTTGTGTATTTCATCCTCTCCACCTTAGTGTAAGCCTTCATTCTCTCTTGCCCTAGATCATTACAGTGGACTCTTGAGTTTCCTTCCAAGTTGTATGTCATACCACTATCAAAATTACCTTTCTAGAAAACAGACTTGAGCTTGTTGTTTCCCCGCTAAAAAAATCTTTACCATCTCACCATTCTCAGCCAATGGATCCTTTAACACGGCTTCACGCAGAAGCCCTAGTGCTATTTCCAGCCTCATCTCCTATTTTCCAGTCCTACACCCTACAGTCACTACATCAAACTATGCGCAGTTCCTCAAACATACTAAGTGTTCCCACACCCTTATTTAGATTGTACACTGTCCATGCAAATATATATATATATATATATTTAGTAGACCCTCACAAATCTGGTCATGTCAGGGCATAGCTGTTATTTTAAGAGTGTATTTAAAACATAAGTCTCTATTCATTCAATGTTGAGCTTCTAACATCTATTTACTAGAGCCTTATGTACATAGTGGATGCTACTTTAGAAAGTTAATTCAGAAAATCCATTGATGAAAAGGCATTTAGGTAATCAGTTGGAATAAGGAAGTAGAAGACTTTACAAAGATAAATGAAATTGGAAGAGCAAGTATGAAATGGATTATGAAATCAAGAATGTCATGTTTGGCTTTCGGTTCTATCGCAAGCCTTGACCTTTTAAAGGAGTTACTGATTCTCAAATCATTATTCTGCTTAGCCATAGCCATTTTCATCAATTTGAATGTTGATTTTTAATAAACAAAGTATTATTTTAAATGTTTACATTTTTGTTCCCTCCCCAGGTGTTCTAGTGAATATTCTTTGTGTAATTAATTAATCCATTATGACTTATTTGTTTTTAGGCATTTTCTTTTATTGAAAGATTGATAAGCATAAAATTATTTGGCAAGCTTCTGCCTGTAAAAAGTATAAGTCACAAATTACAGGACACTTATTGACATTCCTTTTTTTCAGCTTGTGCACTACAGTGACATTCTAAAGTTGGGCAACTAAATTGGAATTAGGTTTTGGGGCTTTGGATCCAATTCAGACTCAACTTTTTGAGCTCATATTTCTGTTCTCTTTACCCTCTGGGTTTAATTTCTCTTGTTTACATTATATGCAAATGTGTTTATCATTACTGTTTATTTACTACCACAGAAATCAGTTTGAAGCCTTCTACTTCTGGTGGAAATGTTTTTCTCAAAATAAACCCAGATCATATTGGGTTTTATCGTGTAAATTATGAAGTATCAACTTGGGACCTGATCATTACCAATCTTTCCTCCAACCACAAGGTAAGAATAGCAATGACTGAGAATTGTTTTACTTTTGTTCTAAGAACAGCATCTTAACACTTTGCTTTAAGAATCACATTTCTTACCTCTTTTTGTCCCTCTTCCCAGGGTTTTTCTTCTGCTGACCGTGCAAGTTTTATTGATGATGCTTTTGCCTTGGCAAGGTGGGTTTTGGAAGGAGGTATATCATTTAAGATACTGTAGATTTTGTCACAAAATTTTATATATATAAATATATTTATATATATATATATATCTTTATTGATTTCAGAAAGGAAGAGAGAGAGATAGAAACATCAATGATGAGAGAGTCATTGATCGGCTTCCTCCTGCTTGCCCCACACTGGGGATTGAGCCCACAACCCGGGCATGTGCTCTGACCAGGAATTGAACCATGACCTCCTGGTTCATATGTCGACACTCAACCACTGAGCCACGCTGGCTGTCACAAATTTTTTTAACTTGTTACAACAAAATTTAAGAATAAATTTTAGTTTAAAATATCCAAAGCCACTATTTATAACATTATTGTTTTCTTTAACTTTTTTTTTTTGTAAAGTTCATATGATCCTCATAGCCAAAATACTGATATTAGCCCTTAACACTAATGATGACTGTTGCAATAAAAATTTTACAATGGACTTCTGCTCACTTATGCTGTTGGCTTTGAGCAGGTTTTGTCTATATCAGTCCTTCAGCTAATTAGGAGTGAAATTTGCAAATGCTTAAAAGTACACCTTCATAATTTAATTTAGTAAAAAGGCAAACAATGTTTCATAAATTCATTTCTGTGAGCTGAAGCCCATTGTAAAATTTTTATTGCTACAGTCATCAAATCTTGTTCAGGTCATTGGGATAAGAAGAATGAGGCACTGTGCTCTAGCATTGATCCGAATTAAGACATCTCTAGAAATTATGACTTTTTTTCATGGCCTGAAGGTAATCTACATTTAAAAAATAATCAACACAGATTGGGAGAATGGAGGAGGAGTAACCATAGTAACTCTGAGGGTTTTTTGTTTTTTTTTTTCAGGTAGCCTAGCTCCATTAATTCAACAGGTATTTGTTGAATTTGTGACATGTGTAGGAGCCAGGGACACAACTAACTCGTTCTGCTGGCTATGTAGTGGCTTCATGCTAGATACGAGCAATGTAGTGAGAAGGAGATGCTACTTTCTCAGGAAGCCTCCAATGGCCCTTTGGGTTGGGGATTTTCCCACAATATATATTACCATTGCTTAGTAACTGTCCATCTCACACACCAAACTGTAACTATCATGAGAGTAAGCACCCAGATTATGGTCCTATTTACTTTATCCCCAGCTCCTGACTGTGACACACCATAGTGAATGCTCATTAAATATGAGCTGACTACATGGCTGGAAGGATAGCATAATAACACTAAAGGCATAGGCGAGTATGCCTACAGACTTTCTTGGTAGACTACTGGAAGTCAGAAAATGTTCTTAACATTTTTATTTTTGGGATTTTTTTTTATTGTTGGCACTATTATAGGCATCCCTGTTTCCATCTCCCTTTTGCCTGCCTTCACCAGCCCCTGTCCCTCCTTCTTTCTAGCCATCACCACATTGTTGTCTGTGTCTATGGGTTATGTGTATATGTTCTTTGGCTAATCCCTTCACCTTCTTTCTTCCAGTTCTCTCCCCACTTCCCTCTGACAGCTGTCAGTCTGTTCTATGTGCCCATGCCTCCATTTCTATTTTGCTTATCAGTTTATTTTGTTCATTAGATCCCACATATAAGTGAGATCATGTGGTATTTGCCTTTCTTTGACGGGCTTATTTCACTTAGCATAATAATCTCCAAGTCCATCTATGATGTCTCAAAGGGATCATTCTGCATAGTATTCCATTGTGTAAATGTGCCACAGCTTTTTTATCCACTCATCTACTGATGGGCTATTGGCTATTGTAAATAATGCTGCTGTAAACATAGGGGTGCATATATTCTTTTGAATTGCTGTTTTGGGATTCTTAGGACATATTCCCAGAAGTGGTATCTCTGGGTCAAAAGGCATTTCCAGTTTTTATTTTTTGAAGGAACTCTTACTGTTTTCCATAGTGGCTGCACTAGTCTGCATTCCCATCAACAGTGCAATGAGCATTCCCTTTTCTCCACATCCTCACCAGCACTTGTTTGTTGATTTATTGATGGTAGCCATTACGGCAGGTGTGAAGTGAGATCTCATTGTAGTTTTAATTTGCATCTCTCTGATGACTAGTGACATTGAGCATCTTTTCATATGTCTATTGGCCACCTGTGTGTCCTCTTTCTTGACATTTTTAAGGAGGAACATTATAGGGTTAAACAGGTTCTTGAGCCAGATTAAAATCCTGCCTCTGTATAACCTTGAGTAAGTTTCTTAACCTCTCTCTGGCTCAGTTTCCTTATTAGCAAAATGAAGATGACTTTATAAGACTCTTGAGGAATAAATGAGGTAATGCACATAAAGCAATGAAAACATTGCAGACCTTTAAGGCCTGTCACGAGTGCTCAATACATTGTAAAAATACATCCACCATTGATCAGTAGCAACAAAGAAGCATTTATTTAGAAAAGCTCTTCTGAATTTGTAATGTAGATTCCTTTTGTAGGTAATAAACGTTATAATCCTCTTTAGTGAATCTCCAAGTTTAATCTCCTGAACATATAACAAATTAATTACAGTAGTTGGTCCTTATCTGAGATAAGATTTTGCTTTTCACAGTTTCAGTTACTTGTGATCAACCAGTCTGACACATAACTTTTATTACAGTATATTGTTATGGTTGTTCTATTTTATTAGTAGTTGTTGTTAATCTCTTACTGTGCCTAATTTATAAATTAAACTTTATCACAGGCATGCACATATAGGAAAATACACATACACACATATAGAATATATCCTCTATGGAAAAGGGAGAACTATATTGTATATTCATTATAATACAGTTTGTCAGTCAGTCATTTAATAAATATTTATTGAGCACCTACTCTGTACCAGGCACTGAGTAGACCTGGGAAATTAGGTGATGAAAGAAGATGATCAATATTTTAAAACCTAATAGAACTATTTAGAATTTCTTTTTCAGGAAAACTCTCCTGTGAATACATAATGATCTTTTCCAAAGCTTAGCATCTTTGCTGTTAAACAGTACACAGAGATTGTAATATCTTTATAGCTTAATTCCCATCACAACACAACACACACAGTTCTTTGTGCTTTAAGGAGCGAAAGCCTCTTGAGCAGTTTTCTCAACCGTGTGCAAAGCCGATAACTCGCATAAGTGAGAGACTTTCTCACATTTGCTCAGCTCCTTGGCTATGCCCCATAACATTTTGAAGAGCTTCAGAAAGAAAGAGAGTGAAACACACTTGAAAAACAAAAAATATCAATAATCACACAATAACCAGTCCAGAAAACACCTGAGTTATGACCTTAGCTATTGAGCTATTGTCCAATTTCCTTCTGAAAAACAGGACTCAGAGAGGGACAGACTGCACCAGTTTTATTAGTGATGGCTCCAGACCAGTCTGAAACTTTAGGCAGAAAAAAAAAAAAAAGGAGAAGTGTGTAGTTAGACAGATAAGTGCCTGTGGTGGGACTAGAATTTATGCAGATCTATTCAGATGTTCAAAAAGAAATGTAACTATCATGTTTCATAAGCAGGACTGAAAAGATGCATCTAAAAATACATGTATTCTTGATTCCCCTGTCTCCAGATTTGAGGAGCTATTACTCTTACTGCCCTAGATGGAATATCTAGCTGGACACATTAGTTAAGATAGGGAGTAAAAATTCATCCAGTCATTTTGAGTCTCCCAAACAGGCTCAGTTCATCATACACCCAGCCCAATGAAACCATCAACATTTTCAACTTCATTTAAAGTTATTTCCAGCCCCCCCCCGGAACAACGTGCTTGATTTCCTCTCCATTTTCCTGTGTGAAGTTTCTACTTCTCATTATGCTGCCTCTGGTTCCTCCAGCATTGAGGCAAGGAGAGCAGGTGAAGGGAGGAACACTCCTAACATGCAGTCTGCTTTTGCTCCTCTGAACCTTGTGGCATTTAACATTGACTCTTCTCCTTGTGTACTCACACCATTCCATGGCCACGGGTGCTTCTCCTGCAGGTACCTTGAGGGGCAGGTGAACATCACTGACCCACTCTGGTCCATAGCAAGTATTCATCCATCCTTTGCCCTGACAAAGTCTGAAAGGACAGGCCACCGTGCAGTCCCATCTCTTCACTCTGAGATCAGAGTACTAGCCAGACACGGCCTCTCGTCCTATAGATTTCTCGGGGTGTAAGACACCAGACCACTATGCCTCCAAGCTCTAGGATACACCTGTAAAATTATTCAAGTGCTCCCATTAAAGGCCCCATTTCCTAGGCTTGATGTGAAGGGACAACCTCATAGTACACTGACAGCACTCCCAAAAGCCCTCTTCTACAATGTCACTCTCTCCCCCTTAGCCACTCCAACCTCTTCATTAGGATGGGGGTGTGTTATTAGCAAAGGGTCACAAAACCTGTTCCTGACCATGTTAGCTCCAGTTTGGTGGACCTGCATCTTACTTTGGAGTAGAGGCCAAAGGGCCTAGGTTTGGGGTCTTGCCAAAACCGAGACAGAAAAAAATCCTTTGTTGTACAGCTGTTGCAGTAGGTTTTTTCCTTTTCAATAGCTTATGTGGTGCTCTGCAGCCCACTGTGTGCTAAAGCCAAGGGATGGGTCAAGACTAACATAAAGGAAAGCAGAAGGCTGGCTAACAAACCCATGAGTGGGAGTAGGAGTTTCTGGGTGAGGGGAGAGTGGCGCAGAGGACAGCTTAACATAGCACCGAAGCCACTGATGAGACAGAATCCAGCCAGTGGCTGGAATTTAAGGACCAGTGGCTCCAATGATATGGAAGGTGAAGGCCAGGTTAGCAAGTCAAGACCTCCAGGTGAACATCAACCATGCCAAGATGATCAGCTTTGCCATTTATTTTATTTATTTATTTTTCAAATATATTTTTATTGATTTCAGAGAGGAAGGGAGAGGGATAGAGAGACAGAAACATCGATGAGATAGAAACAGCGATCTGCTGCCTCCTGCATGCTCCACACTGGGGTTTGAGCCTGAAACCTGGGCATGTGCCCTGACCAGGTATCAAAGCATAACCTCCTGGTTCATGGGCTGATGCTCAACCACCATGCCACACTGGCCGAGCAGCCTTTTTTTTTTTTTTTTTTTTAAGACAAGGGCGAGTAGGAAAATGAGGAGAGATAAAATGGGGTCTAGTTGATAGCAAAGAGACTGTTTTAAGCCAGAAATCTGAATTTAATTGGGAAGTTAATGTCAAGAGACCAGATACATGGGAACTTTCTAAAACTCTCCACACCACCTGAAGGCTCATGGATGTGGGCCAGTTCCATCCACTGAGGCACCTCTCTCAATTGTTCTACTGCCCCAGTCAAGGGCCATGTTTACCAAGACACCATGCTACACCTGGGCTTCTCTGAGTCGGGGACTGTGCGGTCTTTTCAAGTCACACCCAGGGAAGCAGAAACAAACCTTTGATATAAGATTCCCCAAACTTCCTGCATGCCTCAGCCGGAGATAGGAGGACCTCTTAGTCCTCTTCTTCTCCATTGAGTCTGGTGGGAACTTCCTTTAAGTTACAGCCTCCATCTTCTCTACCCTCTGAATTACAGGAAAATTCTGATTTGAGTCCTTCAGGCTGGGTTCTCACTATGTAAATGGAATATTTTAGAACAAAGAAAATTATCAATCAAGTCTGGCTTTCAGAACTGCTGTTTACTGTGGATTTAAAAAGAAATGGAACTTGAGACTCAAAGTTGAGTAAGAATGCTGTCTTAGGTGGAGTTCCCTCGTTGCAGAGTCTGGAATGGGGGTTCTTTACATGTGGTTACTGAAGGGTACTGGCTTGAGGTAGAGAGTGCAAGAAGCATGATGGGGCAGGGAGAAAAGCTGAGCAAAGATATGGTCTCATTTGGAATCTATCTTTGCCAGATTCTACCAGGAAGCTTTGAGTTGTACCACAGAGTGGGACCAACTAGAGGGACCCAGGCTGGCTTGTGGCATTCCTGAATCAGACAGTTGATTTATGGTCAGGAGTGTGAGTTGCATAACCTCTTAGAAGCAAGATAGATGTATTTGGCCAAGGGCTATTGCCTGAAGAAGGTGGTAGCTGTGAGCTAACACAACATTGTAAGGAGATCTGGGTGGGACACTATAGATTTCTTGGTTCTAAAAAACACAGTTCTTCACATGTAATCCCAGAAATATCAGCATCGCCTAGCAACTTGTGAGCCATGCAAATACTTGGGCCTTTTCAAGACCCATTGAATCAGAAATTTTGGGAATGGGGCCCAAGAGTGTGTGACTTAACCAACTTTCCAATGTTGCTGATATATGTTCAAATTTGAGAATCATGGTTCTAAATGGTATTGCTTTTCCTCTGACATATCAAATACTACCGATTCCATGCATAGGAGTTTCAGAGTACATTATTTTAATTCTCAAAATATTATCATCTATAATATCAAGCATCAAAAATTCACTCTCAGTCCAGTGTTATGACTTATGACTTAGATTTAAAGAAAATGAGTGATATCAAAGTGGAACTATTGCAAAGCTATCTAGTATGCTGGAAAAATAAGATGTTAAGACAAGATATTGATTTTCAACATTTGAATACATACTAGTAGTACTTAGTCAGGACCTCTAATCTTTGAATCATTAGATTCTCTCCTTCCATTTATGGTATCCAATTACCCAATTCTTCTTGGTCCTTGTAACCAATACCCTTCTAATTTTTTCACCTGCCAGAAATGTGCAGCCCATTTGACTTCTGACCAAATTATCTGCCATTCTTCCTAAAATTTTATTAATCTCTTTGCTAATTTGATCCCTAGAGCAACAACTATTCTTCGAAAGTATCCTAAGAAAACACTGATTTGCCCTGGCCGGCTTGGCTCAGTGGATAGAGCGTCAGCCTTCGGACTGAAGGGTCCCGGGTTCGATTCCAGCCAAGGGCACATGCCTGGGTTGCCCCAGGTTTCGGGCTCGATCCCCACTAGGGGGTGTGTGGGAGGCAGCCGATCAATGATTCTCTCTCATCATTGATGTTTCTATCTCTCTCTCCTTCTCCCTTCCTCTCTGAAATCAATGAAATATAAAATAAAAATAAAAAAAAAGAAAACACTGATTAGATGTAATTGTTGCTCTATCCTCAAAGAAAATAGAAAATCATTAAAATTAGAAAATTATCAAGTTTCACATGTTAGCACAATTTCTATATTTTTTACTTAATAAACATTCTTAATAAAACACTCAATTTCTCAATATTATTTATACTTTTATTAAGGGAAGCTGAATGATCCAAAATATAACTCTTTCTAAATCAAATCAGGAAATGAGAAATCAGCTTTCTGAACTGAAAAGAAAACTGTATCATATCACATTAGTAAAAATTATATGATGCTAAAGATTTTTATATTTATCCAATGCTAGTTCATCCTCTAATCAAGCTCTTAGGAAGAAGTCAAGATATAATTACATTATTCTTCATTCACAAAATGACCTCAAACATAATAGCACTCAGTGCATCAATATTAGTAATTAAATAATTTAAAATGTATTCTTTAATTTAAACTTTCAAAATGTAGCTTGGAAAAACAAGGTTCCCATAAATTTAGGCTAGAAATTGAAGCATGACAGTTTTCTAAGGACGTGATTTCAAAAGGTTCTAGAATCTCTTTTAAGGAGGAAGATATTGGATTCTTTAAACTTTGAAATGTCAAAAGTAACTTCAAATTTCCTGGAGGAACAAAATCCACTTTTTATTTAGCCTTATTATTGGTAAATGTAAAAAAAAAGGATATGTCTTATGGGACGTATAAATGCACTTGAAATGTTTTAAGCATTCATGATTTGTGAGTACTGTTATTCAGGTTTCCTCTTCATTTCAAATTCAAATCATTTCAATAAGATACATTCATAATGGTATATTTGGCTATTATAATTAGCTTATGAAACTAAAATTTAAAAGTTTTTATTCACCAATATTAACCACATAGCTAAGTAGCTTTTATTTTATCTGAAATTTTGCCAAAGGGATTTTTTTTTAATGTATATATTAATGTTCTGTCTTCCCCTTTACTATTGACGTTTGAAGATATATCACTGTGAGCAAATCTCTTTGATTAGGCTTCAACCGTGCATGCATTTTATTAATCATGTAATAGAAAGATTCTCATTAACATTGAATTCTATGGTCCCCATATTAGTTCTTTCAGTTAAACGGAAACTAATTTATCTTTTAAATTAACTGTTTTGTTTTTCCTTCCTTAGAGCTCAACTTCTAGATTATAAGGTGGCTCTGAACTTGACCAAGTATCTCAAAATGGAAAATGATTTTTTACCATGGCAGAGAGTTATTTCAGCTGTAACCTATATCATTAGCATGTTTGAAGATGATAAAGAGCTATACCCTATGATCGAGGTGATGTTAATGGCATTCCTTATGAAAGTAAATATTTGGTCATTAGCAGAATAGGAAAATTTCTGAGAGAAGAAGCTCCTGGGATACAAGAACATTTCTTCCTTGCCAAGTGAAATCAAAGGAAAGTACAATGACTTGACTAGTCAAAGCAAAGAGATGCTGTTTATTTTTTCAACTTGAAATGTATCAATATTTCTGGTTCAATATACCCCTTAAAGGTATATTTTAGTGTTATAAGGAATCCAATAATTAATACTTCATTTAAAATAGTCAACATTTTAAACCATAGGTACTAACTAGATCCTATTTTTACTGTATTCATCTAGGTCAAAATGAATTCATTCTTCCCAAAATATAACATTATATTTCTGCTGTTATTTCCACGTTGAGATTTTATTATGAGACTAGAGGCTCAGTGCATGAATTCGTGCATGGGTGGAGTCCGGCCAGCCTGGCCCCAATCGGGGTGGATCGGGGTCGGGCCTGTCAGGAGGAAGAGATGGCAGGAGGTTGGCCGGCTGGCCCACCCTGATTGGCCCGACAGGGCCAGACCGGCTGCGGGGAGGGGCCGTGGGAGGTTAGCCAGGTGGCCCTAACCCCCAATCAGGCCAGTTCGCTGGCCACAGTGGGCGTCATAGCGACCGGTCATTCCAGTCGTTCTGGTGTTCCAGTCACTGCCTTTTTATATATATAGATAGTCATCATTACAAATACTTTGCTTTGTGATTTCTGTACCACTTTGGCAAGACACTTGTAATTTTAAACAAATTCTGGATTCGACCTCTGGCTCTTCCACTTAGTAAATGAAAGAACTTGGACAAATGATTTAATATTTGTGAGTCTTAATTTCCTTTGTACAGTAAGAATGTCAGCACTTGGCTACCTATGGTAATGGGATAAAGATTATGTAATATAAATGTCCTTTGTAAATCCAAAGGCAATATACAAATATTGAAATAATGTTATTATTTCATCAGTACTTGAGCAAGTATGTCAAGTGTTATTCTATTTCACAAGAAGTGGAAGCTAAGAGGGGCTTACCCAAAGTTGGATAAAACACTAGAGAATGTTCGGGATGTTCTTTTCTTGAAGCAATATTGCAATGTGACAGAGAACTGAGTGCATCCCTTCCTAATGACAGGCCCAAAGTTCTGTGAACTAGTAGGGAAAAAGAGGTTATAATGGTGGTGGGGGGAGGGTGGCTGTAGATTATAATAGTTGAAAGACTGTTGATAAATAATGAGTTGTTGCTCATGGTACATGGTGCTTTTATTTCAGGAATACTTCCAAGGTCAAGTGAAGCCGGTTGCCGATGTTCTGGCATGGGAGGACACTGGAGACCACCTCACAAAGTTATTTTTTACATTTTTAAAACTAATATCCACTCAATATTTGTTTGCGTATTTTAAAATGTGTTGGAAAGTACTCAAGGCCCAGCGTTGTGTGTGTTTGTTTTCTAAGGTTACTCCGTGCCTCTGTGTTGGGGTTCGCGTGTAAGATGGGGGACAAAGAAGCCTTGGGCAACGCTTCCCAGTTATTCCAGCAGTGGCTCTCCGGGACTGTGAGGTGACTATTCGCCGGGTGTTCATTTCCAGAAGACTTTAGACTGCACAATGAAAGACGGAAATCTCTGAAACACTGTTTATTCTTCCAGCATTCCTGTAAATCTCAGGCTTCTGGTCTATCGTTACGGGATGCAGAGCTCTGGCAATGAGACTTCATGGAACTACACACTTGAGCAATATCAGAAAACTCCACTAGCTCAAGAAAAAGAAAAGCTGCTGTATGCATTAGCATCCATCAAGAACGTTACTATTCTGTCGAGGTAAATTAGAACTTTCTTTCTTTTTTTTTTTTTTTTTACTTCTAGGAATTGTATTTTTTGGTTTATGCATCACAGTCTCTTGTAGATGCTATTAAAGTATGTTTCCAAGAAAATCTATCAACAATTATTTTCCCTGCAGGAAACAAACTACCTGTGTCAGAGTGGCTTAAATAGTCAAGGGGTGTAATCTCATGTGAAAAAGTTCTAGAGGAAGACAGTTTTTGGTTTTCATCGAGGACCTAGGCTCTTTCCCTTTCTGTTTTGTCATCCTCAACCTGTTGGATGTCTAATGACTTTCAGAGCTCCACACGTTTTGTCTTCATACATATATGTTCAATGGAAGAAGGACAGGAGCAAAAGAGTTTCCCCTGTCTTTTATGTTAAGAGGTCTGTTATCTCCACTTCCCCTCCTTATCCAGAACTGGGCCATTCTTGATCATTCTGGGTCATACTCTGGGTCTACCACATAATCATTTGTGGACTAGGATGAACTTGAATTTTTTGACTGATTTGGGTCAATCATGATACTCTGGGGCTGGAGTAGGAATCTAGTTTTTCTACAGTCAAGAACAAGCCCAGAACAAAACCAGTTTCTGTCAGCAGAGGAGGAGTGTCTGCCACAATATGCATACACACAAATAAAGTTATTTAAATTTCACTCAAAATGTATAAAGATTTCTTGAAGCTTATCTATGAATCTTCTTCTACTCCACACCTATGCCACAAGCCAACTGACTTCTGCCTTAATTCATTTTTTTTTTTGCTTAGTTATTATTTCTTAGTTACTTACTTCATTCATTTAATCAAATCTTTTTTTAAAATATATTTTTTATTGATTTCAGAGAGGAAGGGAGAGGGAGAGAGATAGAAACATCAGTGATGAGAGAGAATCATTGATAGGCTGCCCCCTGCACACCCCCTACTGGGAATCAAGCCTGCAACCTGGGCATGTACCCTTGACCAGAATCGAACCTGGGACTCTTCAGTCTGAAGTCCGATGCTCTATCCACTGAGCCAAACCAGCTAGGGCCATTTAACCAAGTTTTTTGATGTCCTTTTTATGTATAGGTATATAGAGTGTGGGGCTAAAAATGAATAAGATGATATCTACCCTTGAGGTTTATGGGAGAGGCAGAATACAAATGATAAATTACCACGCAATAACCAATTTGTAAGAACTACCAGAAACTGTTTTTACCTGGCAGGACCAATAATACACGTTCAACAATACACTATCATAAAGCAGTCAATTCTCCTGCTCACTGCTCTAAATAGTCCACCAAGAACTTGATCATCTTGACCGTCAACAGAACATCATATTGATCCATTACTTGAATGGCATTGTACTGATTGTATCTGATGAGAAAATTAGCAAGTACTTAGATGCCTTACTAAGGCTCTTATGAACTAGAGAGTAAAAGATATATTGCACAAACATTCAGGGGCCCCCAATCCGGTGCAGTTTCTGGAAGTTCAACAGTCTACATTATGTTGAGATATTCCCTTTAGATACAACCATGACATAAATTTAATAAGAATCTATTGGTTTGATCACTTAACCTATTGATTTGGACTTATTTGCATTGTACTATAATTATAACAAACCAATCTAACCACACAGGTTATATTAGGAATTTGTTTCATACATTCTATGAAAGAACTAATAAGGCAACTTGTATCCCACAGAAAATCCTATATAATAAAGAGCTAATATGCTAATTAGACCAAACAGCAGAACGGCCTTCCGAGGACCTTCCAGACAAAGCTGGGGCTGCGAGGTCTGAGCCCTTTGCACGAATTTTGTGCATCGGGCCTCTGGTTAGACTATAAATGCTTTCTCTTGACTTACTGGCTTCTTTTTAATACTTTTAAGTGGGCAAAGTGCTTCTATTCCATAGATCCAATTATTATTTTTTATTTTTGTTATTTATTTATTGGGGTGGTATTAGTTAATAAAATTATATAGGTTTCAAGTGTACATCATCTGTATATTTCATTGTGTGCCCACCACCCAAAGTCAAATCTTCTTTTGTCACCATATATTTGGCCCACTTTACCTTTTACAACCCCTCCTCACCCTGTTAGCCCTCTGGTCACCATCGTACTGTTGTCTGTGTCTATGAGTTTTTGTCTGATTTGTTTGTTCATTTGTTGCTTTCAGTTTTATATCCCACGTATAAGTGAAATCATATGGTTCTTGTTTTTTTTCTATCTCACTTATTTCACTTAGCATGATATTCTTAAGATTTACCCATGTTGTCACAAATAATAGTTAAAATTGTGTTTTTATATTGTTTTTAATACTTTCAAAATAATTTTCAAGTTTTAATGTTCCTGTAGCTTACATTTCACTAGTCCTCAAAAATCATAGGTTGTTTTTTTAAAAAATAGTTAAATATTTTAGAAAATTTTAAATTGTGTTTTCTTATTTGTCATATTTAATTAAGTTTGTTGCTTAGTGCCTCAAGAATTGAATTACAGGAATGAAAGCTATGTTCTATTGGAATTCAGCTAAGGGTGAACATTAAAAGTTCATTTTGAATTTTTGGCTTCTCTTAGGTATTTGGACTTGCTCAAGGACTCAAACCTTATTAAAAGTCAGGATGTGTTTACAGTCATCCGATATATCTCATATAACAGCTATGGGAAGAGCATGGCCTGGAATTGGATACAGCTCAACTGGGACTATCTAGTCAACAGGTGGGATGATCAGATAATGTTTTGTTGTGCTCTTTGTTGGATACTATCTACAATTCTTTTTCTCTTTACTGTACTTTCTCTGACAGCTATACAATATCTGAAATAGTATATCACCAGAGGTAATGGATCATGGATTTTTCCCCTTCCAGGGAAGCAATACACTAATTAATTTTCAGCATAATTTCTTTTTGGAAAGTATTGTTTCCACCGGATCTATAGAATTCTGAAATCTGAAGAGATGCCTAAATCACATTATTTTTAGTTTGGTTAAAACAAGTTAATATAATTCTGCCTGTTGTGATAGCACCTAGCATAATGCCAGGCACATACTTAGTTCTCAATGAATATTTAATGAAAACTAAAAAAGAATTCCTGGACCTGAGTTCACATTAGAGCCCTATATCCTACTGAGCATATATAAATGGTAGCTTTTATCTCCCTTGACCAGATAAATAAACTTTAGGTATTTTGAAAAGTTCTTAAGAAGAAACTACTTCCCAGGCAATGAGAGTTTTAAAATGTAAAATAGCAAGTTAACTAAAGAGATGCTTTCCCCAATTTTTTATTTTTTCAGCTCCATCCAAAAGAAATATTACTATTCTTGGTCCTGATCCTCTAAATGAAATGCTTATTTCCATTAAAAAGATATTTCTTTTACAGAGTATAAAATAGAATATAGATTATGTATCCCAAGCAAATATAAAAACATTGACAAAAGAACTTCACTGTCTATAATTCCCACACCAGGAAATAGCCTCTCTTATCCCCTTCTAATCCCATCTGTCTTCCCCTCAGCACTGCCTAATTGACTGCCTTATCAGAAATATTAACTACGATGATAACTTTTATTTGTATTCTCTTTCCTACACTACAATTCATCAGAGTGCCATTAGAATGATTCACATTTCTTATTCTTCTAAGATCCAGATTAAATCTCTAGCTCTCAACCAAGATAATCTACATTGCTTTTTACCTATTTGTAATAATATTTTGCCTTTTCTATTCTTGCAATGATTGATTGTAATAGTTCATCCATCTCTATGAAGATCGATTGATGCATGAGCATGCACACATGATGCTTTGTTCATCTGTTTATAATCGTATATTGCGGGGGCCTGAATGCGGCGGGGGCCAAACATGGCGGGGATCTCCCTTTTCCGAGTCCCTCACTGAAAGAGAGATGAACAAACTGGTTCTAAGGGGAGGCGGCCAGGGATTGAGAAATATTAGAAATAAAGAGAGAAGACACAGAGATAGATTTGAAGCTGGGAGCTGGGTGGGATGCCATCTTTCTGCAACGATGACGACCCTGAGCCACACAGCAGGTTTATCTTATATCCCAAAAATCCAGGAAGTAACACCAAAACTTAGGATCAAAGGAGCTTATTTGCATTCTTAACTAGGCCCCAGCATTACTGGATTTACATATCTAGACCCACCCCTGCTGACACGTGGGCTGCTATGAAGTCAGAACTGATTAACATGTCCAGCCTCATTGGGGAAGCATGTTCCCAGGGCGTGGTTCTGCCTACACCCTGAGTTCAGCTGACGATAATTAAAAGAAATGCCCAGGTGCCTCCCAGGGTGCCCTCTACACTATATAGTAAAAGCCTAATATGCTAAATGTCTGACAGTTCGTTCAACCGTTTGACCAGTCACTATGATATGCACTGACCACCAGGGGCAGATGCTCCGACCAGTAAGTTAGCTTGCTGCTGGGGTCCTGCCAATCGGGACTGGGTGAGACAGGTCAGACACGCCCTGGAGCCCTCCTGTGGTCCCTCCCTGGCCCCGATCATGCACCAGTGGGGTCCCTTGGCCTGGCCTGAGCCCTCTTGCAACCCAGGATCCCTCGGGGGATGTCAGAGAGCTGGTATCAGCCCAATCCCCACAGGCCAGGCCAAGGGACCCCACTGGTGCACGAATCTGTGCACCGGGCCTCCAGTTGTTTCAATAAAATACTTGGTTTAGAATTAATAAATCTAACTATTCAGAACATGTTATCTGGGGGTAACATTTCATATAATGCAATATAATACCTTCCATTTTGGAAGGTATATGCCTACTGACAAATACTGTGTATTTTGTTTTAATTGAAAAGACTATAAAACTTTTGGTATATGCTACAAGAAACCTATGTAGATAAAGACTAATGCTTACTTTTGAATTATTGTGAAAAGATAAGTAAATTATGTTCATTTTGCAAATTGTTTATTAAGTAGAGTATTTCTCAAGGCCTATTTAAATAGCTCTGTGTAATTTATTTCAAATAATGCATTTTTCATTTTTAAAAATTAGTTCATTGCTATTCCTCTTTAAAAAAATTAAGAAGTAGAAAAAAAGAGGTGTTGTCCTAGCCAGTTTGGCTCAGTGGATAGAGCGTGGGTCTGCATATTTAAGGGTCCTGAGTTTCAATTCCGGTCAAGGGCACATGCCTGGATTGTGGGCTCCATCCCCAGTAGGAAGCGTGCAGGAGGTAGCCAATCAATGATTCTCTCTCATTATTGATGTTTCTGTCTCTCTCTCTCTCCCTCTCCCTTCTTCTCTAAAATCAATAAAAAATATTAAAAACAAAACACAAATAAAATCAGGTGTTACCTTGCCATAAAAGTCATAAACAAACAAACAAAAAAACCCCACAGGCACAAGTCCCCCCAAAAAAGTCATAAACATCTGGCCTTAAAATAAATTTATTAGACATAATACTGAATTTTTTTCAAGAAAATTAATTGATAAACAATTTCCAGTACTAGATCCAAAACCCTCACCTAAGGCTTTTAGTATTTCCTCATAGTCTAGTGATCTAATTCTTATTGGGTATTATTTCAAATAGCCTAATGCATAAAATTATGTAATAACCACATGTTGGACACACATACACAATGCCTAATATTAATTATGGCTAGTTTGAATAAATAAATATCCCATTAAAATTGGATATGACAAATTAAACATAAATTAGCCAAGTTTTATCCAACTATTTCTAAACTCTTGAACATTTTCCAGACTTCAAAATGAGTGGATTTACTGCCTCCATTTTATGAGCAATTTATTGTCATTCTAAAATAAATAAGCTGTTTTTTTATAAATTTTTTGTCATGTGATTTTTATGACAATTGATGGCCACACCACTAATGTTCTTTCCAGTCTGAGACTTAACCACAAAGTTCCAAAGATTCTTCAGAACTTATTCTTTGCTTTTATTTATTTCACTAAACTCTTAGATGAAACTGTGAAGTTGGGTGAACCCAATAAATCAGTAGTGTGGTATGAAAAAGTATGGTTTTAATTTATGACTATAGCTGAAATATTAAGTCAATGGAATATGACTAAAGCCATTTAAACACTATCTCACAAGCAAAATAATTTAATAAAGGTTTTGTGTGTATCAAAATCATTTATTTTGGGAAACAATAATACTTCGGTAAATATTAAGTTTAAGAAGATTATTTTTTATATAATTATATTTCAAAATATTTAAGATATAATTAAATTCTTATTTTAGTTTTAAAAGTAATCAATATAATAAGTATATAGCATATTTCTCCTTAAATGCTACACTTTATGTGGTACTGGTTTATTGGGAATGAACATATTTTGTTCTTATACTTCTAATATTTATACAGGTAGTTGTAGTTTTTATTCAATCCATTCATTGTTAGTTCCCAAATATATCCTTTAATTTTTAGCTTCTAAGAACAAAATACAACAAATATTACAGAAATTATGGAAGGTTACTAATAATATGTTTTCTTACCTGTAATTAGCAGACTTTCTTTTAATCTGTAGGATATCATGACAGCAACTTTCCTTTCTTAAATACATTTATTTATTTATTTATTTATTTATTTATTTATTGTTGGCACTATTATAGATGCCCCCCATTTTCCTCCCCATTATCTACCTCCACCCAGCCCCAGCCTCCCCCTCCCTCTATCCTTTACCACACTGGTGTCTGTGTCCATGGGCTATGCTTATATGTTTTTGGCTAACCTCTTTACCTTCTTTCATTCAGTATCCCATCTCCCTAAGTCCCTATTTTCTTATTATGAGTATATGTTGTTTTGTACAAAATGCGGATAAGCAAAAACCACCCATAATTCTACTAACCTGTTGTCACACTAAAATTTCACTTTTTTCTTGGGTCATATTTTATGGCTGTTTATTTATTTATTTACAGAAATGGAATCGTATTATACATACTAGAGGCCCCGTGCATGCTGGGGTGTCCCTCAGCCTGGCCTGCACCCTCTCC
The DNA here is from genome assembly GCF_027574615.1 of Eptesicus fuscus. NCBI lineage: Eukaryota > Metazoa > Chordata > Mammalia > Chiroptera > Vespertilionidae > Eptesicus > Eptesicus fuscus. Next base: position 40,284,454 of record NC_072474.1, on the reverse strand, counting down.
AATCTGGGACCCCTCGGGGGATGTTCGACTGCCGGATTAAGCCTGATCCCACAGGAATCGGGCCTAAACTGGTAGCTGGACATCCCTCTTGCTATCCGGGACCGCTGGCTCCTAACCACTCACCTGTCTGCCTGCCTGATCACCCCTTGCTCCCCTGACTGCCTGATAGCCCCTAACCACTCTGCCTGCCTGATCACCCCTAACCTCCTCTGCCTGCCTACCTGATCACCCCTAACTGCTTGCTGGGGGGCAGGACCAGCCCTGTGAGGGGCCGTCTGCCTACCTGATCGCCCCTAACTGCTGGTCTGACTACCTGATCACCCCTAACCATTCTACCTGCCTGCCTGATCACCCCTAACCACCTCTGCCTGCCCGCCTGATCACCCCTAACCACTTGCCTGCCTACCTGATCACCCCTAACCACATCCCTCTCACAATCCAGGACCGCTGGCTCCCAACTGCTCGCCTGCCTGCCTTCCTGATTGCCCCTAACCATTCCCCTGCCAGCCTGATTGATGCCTAACTGCTCCCCTGCCAGCCTGTTTTCCCCTAACTGCCCTCCCCTGCAGGCCTGATTCCCCCTAACTGCCCTCCCCTGCCAGCCCGATCGCCCACAACTGCCCTCCCTTGCAGACCTGGTCCTTCCCAACTGCCCTCCCTTGATGGCCATCTTGTGGTGGCCATCTTGTATCCATAGGGAGCCATCTTGTGTGTTTGAGTGATGGTCAATTTACATATTACTTTTTTATTAGATAGGATAGAGGCCTGGTGCTTGGGTGGGGGCCAGCTAGTTTGCCCTGAAGGGTGTCCCAGATCAGGATTGGGGTTCCCTTGGGGTGTGGAGCAGCCTGGGTGAGGGGCCTGTGGTGGTTTGCAGACTGGCCATGCCCCCCAGGGACCCAAGTGGAGGCCCTGGTATCTGGGATTTATTTATCTTCTACAATTGAAACTTTGTAGCCTGGAGCGAAGCCAAGTCTCCTGCTTGCTCCATGGCGGCAGCCATTTCTGTTGGGATTTATTTATCTTCTATAATTGAAACTTTGTAGCCTTGAGTGGAGGCCTAGGCTTTCCAGGGTGTGCAGGAAGCTTGGCTTCCTCCATTGCCAAGGAAACCCAAGCCTCCTGCTCGCTCCGTGGCTGCAGCCATCTTGGTTGTGTTAATTTGCATACTTGTTCCTGATTGGCTGGTGGGGCGTGGCTTGTGGAGGTACGGTCAATTTGCATATTACTCTTTTAATAGATAGGATGTTTTGATGAGCATCTTTGAAACTGAATCTTTTCATTCTTTTTGAATGTCCTTGACATTTTCTTTAGGATACTGGAAGTAATTGTTACCCAGAAAAAATTTACTAATAAATTGACCTATTTTTCTAGGCCTTGCCAATAGCCAGTGTTGTCATTTTAAAACATTTTTGCTATTAGAATACATGAAACCTGATATCTAATTTTTAATTATACTTCTCTCATCCAATAAATCTTATCAGCATCAACTATGTATTAGACACGGTGCTTGGCATTAAGATACAATGGTAAGGAAAAAATAATTCTGATTCCTTGTTCTCATGGATCTTAGAATCTAGTGTTGGAGACCAATACTAAGTAAAGAATCACACAAATACACGTACAATTAAAATTGTAATAATTACAAACAGAAGAGGTTCAAGCACATTGAGAGAGTATAAAGGGAAAACCAACCAAGTCCAGAGAAGTTGGAGATTAAGGGCTTCCCTAAGGAAGTGATGTTGCATTGAATTCCGAAGGAAGGGCAGGAGTTAACTAGGTGAACAGAGGGTGAAGCGTTCCTGGCTGAATACTAGTACTTACTATCAGAAAAGAGGGAAGATAAAAGCCAAGCTTTGCAGGGCTTTGGTTCTAAGAGCAATAAGTTCAGTTTTTTATATATGATACTTAAAAAAAAAAGCAAACAACCTTTACCCAAGGATATGTTTTTATTGCTTTTAGAGAGAGAGGGAAGGAGAGAGAAAGAAACATCAGTGTGAGAAACATCGATGGGTTGCCTCTTGGGCCGCAACTGGGAATTGAGCCTGAAACTTGGGTATGAGCCCTGACTGGAACCCACAATTGGGGGTTCTGGACAATACTCCAAGCAACTAAGCCACCCTGCCAGGGTATATATGTGATGTTTTTTATTCTCTTTTGAGATGCTAAAGTGAAAATTGTTACAAGGACATTATAGTTCCTTGTCAAATGCTACTTAAGGTTTGAGTAAACTGAAGACTAAAAAAAATGCTCATTAGATTTATTTGCATAAAATCTCATAATAACTCTAGAAGGAGTTTTTCAGTGGAATGATGGAAGAATCTAAATTAAAGCAAATGAATGAGTGGTGAGGAGATGGAGACAAGGATTGTAGAGAAATATTTGACTATAAATGAAGAGGTGAGAGAAAGGAAATTGAGAGAGACACCAGATCAAGGGAAAGGGTTTAATTTTTAGTGAAAATATTTGCTCTTTTTACAACAAAGTAATACATTTTGACTTTTATTTTTATGGCATTTTTAGTATAAAACTTTGAAAAGCGTGTATGCACAAATGTGACCAATTTTCATCTTTTTGGTTTCTGCTTTTGTAATCATTTTTAATGTAAAATTTCTCCTACTGATAGTTGACTTCTTTATCTATTATATTTTATTTTATCCTTTCCCAACATTTCGATGGTTCACATTTTATATGCATTTTTGTGGCTGTTTTTCCTCTTGTACTGTGATTAATTGTTATGAGATGCTGAATTATATCACAATCATTGGTGTTATGGTCTGTAAGAAAATTTGTGATTCTTGCTCTTTAAAAAGAAAATATGAAAGGTACAAGAATAGAAATAACGTTCTATTTTTGCACTTAGCTTCACGTTTCTTTCCTTAGCCAGGCGGATACAGATCCTAACCAAAATATGCAAGTAGTTAAAAAGCTTTTCTAAAGCAAAAATAAAAAAATAGCCTATATACAAATGTCTGTAATTGCAGGAAGATGCATAGAGTATTAGTTAATGAAAGGTGGTAGAGTTTTCCCGCTGTAACAGAACATAGAGATTCAGCAGCTGGAATGATACAAGTAATTATTTCTCATTCAGTTTGGTCTCCTGAAGTGAGCATTCCAAGTTGTTAGGTGGTTTTGCTCCTTGAATCCTAGGGCCTTATCCTAACTGTGTGGTTGAAACTTGGAGGAAGAGGAGGGGGCGAAAACCAAGAACTCTAAGGAAAGCAATTTCTTTCACTTAAGCAAGGAGATGAAAGTTGAACATATCACTTCTGCTTGTGTCCCGTTGATAATAATTGGTTCACCTGTTTACACCTGGCTACGAGGGAAGTTGAGAAATGTCGCCCCTAGCTGGGTTCTCGTGGGTACAGAAGAAAGGAGAACTGGTTTGGGTAACACAACAACAAACAGTCTGCCACCACTGGGAGAGTTGGTGTGAATCTACCTACACAGAGAAGTGCAGAGTTTACAAAGACTTTCTCCTGAATAGAGTTATTTTAAATTAAATGTTTTGCTCACTTTGAAAATTACTTTTACAAAAACCCATAAAATGAAAAGCAAATGTTTGCATCCAGAGAAAAAATGTAAAGTTCTGTGTACTGATATTCCCTTTTACTCCCCTAAATTTCTCTTCAGATTCACCCTCAATGACAGAACCCTTGGCCGGATTGTCACAATAGCAGAGCCCTTCAACACCGAACTCCAGCTCTGGCAGGTATGGGGACAGATTCCTCTAGACTCGTCTCAGAAGTGACAAAAGTAGCTTTTCTAAAAATCAGAGACGGTATTTTCTCTATTAAGATCAGAGAAGACAAGGATAAAGAAATAATCCCTATATCTAATTAAATGTATACCTATTTTTTCTAAACTGAAAAAAATCCAAATAATCGAGAAACAGACAAAGTTTGAAATCTGAGAAAGGTGATCTTTAGAAGTCTGTGTGAAACCATCCTGCTTATAACACATGAACAGCATGTCTCTCCTCTCCTCGCAAATGTCACCCTGGAATAAGTTGGTCGAGATGTGATTTTTTTCAGAATTCATCGCTTTGCAATTTCAAAACTTAACCCAAAGCTTTGAGGTTTCAAACATGTCAGTTCCCAGAGGGAAAACAATGTATATTCATGTTGGACACATTGTCTGGATTTTCTGTGTATTAGATATTGGAATGCTAACTTTCTTCTCTGTGTTAAGAAACAAAGTAGTTCTTATTCTTGCAAATAGTAAATTATACTAGAGTTGAGTTTTGGGGAGAGTTTTGGAGGAAATTGGAAGGCTAGAACCAGGTTTAACAAAGATTTTTTTTTTTTTATGAAAAAAATTTTTTCAGCCCTAACCGGTTTGGTTCAGTGGATAGAGCCCCAGCCTGTGGACTGAAAGGTCCTGGGTGCCATTCCCAGTCAGGGCACATTCCTGGGGTTGCGGGCTCTGTCCCCAGTAGGGGGCATGCAGGAGGCAGTCAATCAATGATTCTCTCTCTTCATTGATGTTTCTATCTCTCTCTTCCTTTCCCTTCCTCTCTGAAATCAATAAAAATATATATTTTTAAATTTGTTTAGTTCACTTAACAAGTGAACTGGAAGTATATTAAAATGTTCCTGCCCCCTGGAATGAAAGGCTAAGCAAAGCCATCATTCCACAGAGCAGATCTTCCAAGGAGTGCCCTGAGGCATGCACGGAAAATAAAGAAACCAGCAGAAGCAGGAATGGGCATGCCAACTGCTATTATGCTGCCCTTCCTCTCCCCACCCCCCACCCCCAATAAGTTGGAGTCTCTAGTGGCTTGACATGTTGTCAGGAGTCCAAAAGCCATGGATGATTATGGCTGTTCTGAGAGGCAGGCTCAATCTAAATGATGGACCAAAAGATGCATCTCAATGTTGTGTAGTGATACTGAATTTCCAGGGAAGAAGCAAACAAATCCAGTTTTGTAAATAAAGTTCTAGAAGAATAATTGTGCTTAAAATGATTTCCTTAATTATTTCCCTCTCTTTTATAGATGGAGAGTTTCTTCAAAAAATATCCAGAAGCTGGAGCAGGAGAGAAACCTAGGGAGCAAGCTCTGGAAACAGTGAAAAACAATATTGAATGGCTAAAGCAAAATAGAAAGAGTATAAGCGAATGGTTTTTGGAATTACCCAGAAGTGGATAAGGTGTTCAAACATCATTTTAATTCTGTAAATGTCTTGTTTCTACTATATTAAGCATTTGGTGACCTAATTTACAAGCACTGTGGAGGGAACCTTATCACAGATATTGCTTTCGCTAAGGAATGTACTCAGGGATTTCTTCTAAGTGTACTTCATAGGAGATTCTTTACCAATGGAAGAGAATTTAATAGCCATTTTAAATGTCTTTAAATATCATTCTTTGTATCTTAAGTCTGTGAAAATAGAACAATTTGGTCTTAGCTTTACATTTTTAGTGCCAAAGAAACACCACTAATCTTTTCTCTTGATTGATTTTTAAAGTTTGAATACCAGTATTTGAGGGGCCAATATTACCATCTTAAACTTCATTTTATGATTCAGAATTATACAGATCTAATACCATTTTATTCACATATGTCTTATTCCTTTAAATCCTACCAAAGTAACTGGGCTTAAATTTTACTTAAGAATTGTATGAATTAGCCAAAGAAATGGCTGACTGTTGCCGTTGCTCTTATAAAATCAACGAGAACCCTCCTCTCCTTTTTAAAATAAATCTGAATGATTACCTTGAAAAAATATGTTGTTTTTTCATGTCACTTTACTCTTGAATAATAACAGCTGCATTGCTCCCCAAATAATTTAGCACAATGCAACTATGATTCAAGAACTCAGCCTTTTTCATGCTTACTACTGTATCAACTTGTTCCATTCTCTGCAAAGCTCCCTCAAATATGCTATGAAATTACAGGGAAGATAGTGCTTAACTCTGCTCCATGGATTTTAGAGGAAAAGGGCGAAATAATTGGAAACTGGTCAGGAAGAAGCAAAGGCCGATTGTTCTATAAAACTACATGGAATTAGAATTTAGTTTCAACCTAACCTAACAATCTAAGTGTGAAAATGAGGAAACTCATGGATATCTCCAGCATGACTCTGCATATCGGAAGATACATCTTCTTATAGTAACATTTATGTATAAACCCCTATCCTAATCCATACAGAATAGCACGGATCAAATTTATATCCGTAACTTGATTAAAGACATCAGTTATGTTTAATATGGTACTTGATGCCTAGTTGATCCACAATTTAAGTCCAATAAGCAGAAAAGATGGTTAAATTACTATGATCCAATCTACTATCTCTAGAAAATCTTAATTTATTGGAACCTTCAGAAGTATAAGATAATCTAAGATTGGCTTGATGGTAATGGAAGCACAGGAAAACTATCAAAATCTTAGCTGACTTTATTTACATAATAATATGCCCTAATCGAGTTCTCGCAAACTTTCTTACTGCTGTCTCTTATCATTCCTCAATCCACACAGCTAAATTGAAATATTCAAATATAGACTGGGGAGAAATAAAATAATAAAAAGGAAGAGATTTCCAGACCAAAACTTTAAAAATATTATTTTAAATTACTTCAGAAGAAAAACACACATCAGCATCACAAATCATCAGTGTGCTCATGGGGATTTAAACTCTAACTTCAAATTAACCACAATCCAAACCAGCACTTGAAGTGTATGTATTGTTTCAAGTATGCAAACAAAGAAGTAGGATGGCTTATCTTTCTGCTTTATGTCAGAAATTAATCTTTAAAGAAAAAATATCAGATGATAAGTATAAAAGATTGCAACTTGTCTACAAGTCAATCTGTTTCATTTCATTTTAAGCACTAAAATTGAGAATGATCTGGTTAGTTCTCTTTACCGACGGAAAGAGCTCTGCACACTTTGCCATAATTACTCCACCGGCCCATCAGGCCTTTCTCAAACGGTATCTGGTTTTCAAAGTGTTGATGGCCAGCCCTGGCCGGTGTGGTTCAGTTGGCTGGGTATCTTCCTGGGCACCAAAAGGTTGCCAGTTCAATTCCCTGTCAGGGTACATACCCAGGTTGAGGGCTCTATCCCTGGTAGCAGGTGTGCAGGAGGCAGTTCGATCGATGTTCTGCTCTCACATCAATGTTTCTCACTCTGTTCCTCTTCTTTCCTCTCTCTCTAAAAAAAATCAATTAAAAAAATCTTAGAAAATAAAATAAAAGGCTGATGACCAATAGACCTGTGCCAAGCACAACTTGCTACTGTACTAACTTGGTTTTGCCACAATTTTCACAGGGGGAAAAATTAGTATGTTGTTTCCAAAGTTAAACTACAGTAAACCCATCAACTTTAAAAATGTAACTGGAAAAAATGATCAGCAAGGTCATATAGCAAGAAGCAGGGCCAGTGATACTACCTTCACTCTAGGCAGCCTACTCCTGTGTTTCAGATCATTGCTATGCACCCACATAAAATAAGCCAGAACTTTATATAATAAATGATGAATGTAAACATGACAAGCAAGGAAGGTCTGGGAAACAGAGCTATACAGTGGGGCTGAAGGCAATGGCACTCCTACAGTTCACCTTCCAAGCTGGTGAAGTATTAGTCCAGAAATAGATAAATATCCAGAACAGTAATTCTCAAAGGAGGTTAGGAATAAGGAAGAAACAAAAGGAAGGGTTTGCCCTAACCGGTTTGGCTCAGTGGATAGAGCGTCGGCTTGCAGACTAGAGGGTCCCAGGTTTGATTCCAGTCAAGGGCATGTACCTTGGTTGTGGACACATCCCCAGTAGGGGGCGTGCAGGAGGCAGCTGATCGATGTTTCTCTCTCATTGATGTTTCTAACTCTCTATTCCTCTCCCTTCCTCTCTGTAAAAAAACAATAAAAAAATATATTTTTTTAAAGGAAGGGGAGTAGAATTATCAATGGAGTTTTCCAAAACATTGCTAAATAACAATACTAGCAAGCACTTCTTTTTTTTTAATTTATTTTTTATTGGTTTCAGAGAGGAAAGGAGAGGGAGAGAGATAGAAACATCAATGATGAGATAGAATCATTGATCGGCTGCCTCCTGCACTGCCTCTACTGGGGATGGAGCCCGCAACCTTGGCATGTGCCCTTGACGGTAATCGAACCTGGGACCCTTTAGTCTGCAGGCAGATGGTTTAACCACTGAGCAAACCATCCTGGGCACAAGCACTACTTTTAATTTACCAGGTTCTGTTCTAAACACTAGCATTCCACATGCATTAATTTTTATATTTAAACTTTATAAAAAACACATGAGGTAATGCTGTTACTACCTCTAATTTACAGATGCAGAAACAGAGAGAAGTTACAGAACTTGCCCAAGGTCATAAAAGTAGTCACTGGCACCAGCGGGATTTGAGCATAGGGAGTTTATCACCAGAGCCTATGTTCTTAACCACTATGTTAGAGTAGAACACACACATTAAAATGAGAGTGATTGCCCTAGCTCCATGGTTGGCAAACTGCGGCTCGCGAGCCACATGCGGCTCTTTGGCCCCTTGAGTGTGGCTCTTCCACAAAATACCACGGCCTGGGCGAGTCTATTTTGAAGAAATGGCATTAGAAAAAGTTATAAGTTTAAAAAATTTGGCTCTCAAATTTCAATCGTTGTACTGTTGATATTTGCTCTGTTGACTAATGAGTTTGCTGACCACTGCCCTAGCTGGTTTAGCTCAGTGGATAGAGCATCGGACTGTGGACTGAAGGGTCCCAGGTTCAATTCCAGTCAAGGGTACATGCCCGGGTTATGGGCTTAATCCCCAGTTGGGGGCATGCAGGAGGCAGCCGATCAATGATTCTCTCTCATCATTGATGTTTCTCTCTCTCCCTCTCCCTTCCTCTCTGAAATCAATAAAAATATATTTAAAAAGTAAAACGAGAGTGATCTGGATTTGAATTTCAGCTAGTTGGCAGTCCAGTGCCCTTAATCTCTTTATTCAGTTTCCTCATCTATAAAGTGGGGATAGAAATAATAACTACCTCAATGAGTTACTCTGAGAATTAAATGCAAAAATGCATGGAGGGGATGCATGTATAGAAAACAACCATTCAATGAACATTAGATGTGTTAACATAAAAAACAGAGGCCAGCCTTGAAAACTCCCTGAGCAGACAAAACCAGGTTAGTCATATAAACAAAGCTTAATTTACCTTTGTTTTCAAGACTAACTCGACCTGGGTCGTTTCTTGTTTATACCTCTGGGAATCATAAACTAAACAGTGTTTCCCAAGGTTGATCGGAGGTAACCACGAACCAATTCCCTATCATGTAAGAAAATCCTAATATAACCCATCACTGAAAAATAGACACTGTCTTCGCACTGAATAAGCTGCTTTATAACAATAAACCCCTAAACCTCATTCCATGTTTGGGTTTGAGTGCTCCCTGTTCTTGAACTAACTTTTTGGTGTGTGCACAATACATTTTTACTAATTACCACTTCGGTGGTTCATTGGTTATACTCCAGCTGTTTCTGAACTTTTGACAGATGTTATTATTGTTACCATTATGATGTCCCCCAGCCCCCACTTCAGACACTGGTTTGGAGAATATCATAAACTTGGTTCAGGAATAACCAAGCCTAAGCAACTGCAGGCACTTAGGAGAGGCAATGTGTCAGACTGTTATTGTTCACAAATCATCACTCTGCTCACGAGGACCTGGTTGAAGGCCAGCATGGGTATGGGACGTGCTCTGGCTAGTGGAATAGGAGGGAGAGTGAAATATGTCAGGCAGGAGAGTTCAGAGCCAGCACCTGGCTTGCCATGTTCTATGTTTTCCTTCTGCCCCAAGATCCAGCAATGCTCCAGAGAGAGGCTGCTCGTTTAGCCTGAATTCAGAATGAAAACAGCATGGAACAGGATTTCACCGGTACAGTGCACACGCATGGCGAGGGAGACGTACCTCTGTCATTGCAACTCACTGAAATTGTGAGGTTGCCTGGTACCTCAGCATCATCTAGCCTCACCTGCCTAATATAAATACCAGATTTATTTCCAGTTCTTACTCCTCCTCCTTCCTCTACCAGGGGTTAGCAAACTGTGCATGCTTATCTTTGTAAGACCTGCGAGCTAAAAATAGTTTTTATATTTTAAAATGGTTGAAACACAATCAAGAGGAAAATAATAGTTCATAGCATGTGAAAACTATACCAAATTCAAATGTCAGTGTCCTCCAAGTTCATCGGAACACAGCCACACGGATTCATTTCTGTACTGCCCCTGGCTAGGTTCCTGCTACAACAGCAGTGCCGAGTGGTCACGGTAGAAATCTTCTGGTCTGCAAAGCCTGAAATACTTACCCTCTGGGTCTTTTACAGAAACAGCTTGCCGACCCCTGCTGGATCTCATCTTTACTCCTCTCCTTCTGCATCCATATTTCTTCCTCCCGGCCCCACTTCTTCTTCCATACTCTAACTAAGGGTTTCTCGCTATTGACTGTTGGGGCGTATTAATTCTTTGTTGTGGAGGGCGAGCCTGCACATGGAGGAGGACTGCCTTCCCACATCCCTGACCTCTATCCTCTAGCTGCCACTAGCACCTCCCCCGACCAAAAATGTCTCCAGACATTGCTTAATGTCCTCTAGATCTAGGACGCCAAATCACCCCAGGTGAAAATCACTGCCCACTCTCAAACTTGTGACTAGATGCTGCAAGGCATTATTTAGCCATGCTACATGGCAGGTAAGGAGAATGCTGCTGACTGAGAGCAATTCTGCCTGGAGTTTTTTTTTGTTTTTTTTTTTTTTTTCAAAATACATTTTTAATGATTTCAGAGAGGAAAGAAGAAGGAGAGAGAGAAACATCAATGATGAGAGAGAATCATTGATCAGCTGCCTCCTGCATGCCTCCTACTGGGGATTGAGCCTGCAACCCTGGCATGTGCCCTGACCAGAAATCAAACTGTGACCTCCTGGCTCAGGGGTCAGCGCTCAGCCACTGAGCCACATTGACCGGGCCTGCCTGGAGTTATCTTTACAGAAGAACCAGCCCTAGCCGGTTTGGCTCAGTGGATAAAGCGTCAGCCTGCGGACTGAGGGTTCTGGGTTCGATTCCAGTGAGGGGCACATGCCCAGGTTGCGGGCTCGATCCCCAGGACAGGGTGGCAGAAGGCAGCCAATCAATGATTTTCTTTCATCGTTGTTGTTTCTGTCCCTCTCTCCTTCTCCCTTCCTCTCTAAAATTGATAAAAATATATTTTAAAAAAACAACAGAAGAACCAGTGAGAGAGAAAGAAGCTTGGTGAAAAGAATGATAATGAAGAGAATACTGGATAAGGTACTCATTCAAATAACTAAAATGTATAAAGTATCTGTTATATTACAAGCCTTGTTTTAGGTACTGGTTGTCCTAGATTTAGGAGTGAATTTAGAAGACAATCGAAAGAAAAATTGGAAAAATTGAGTCAGGGAAGTAATGGAGTAGGATGAGACAAATGGGGCAGGGAGAATGCAGGAAGGCAGTGACTAACTCCAGCAATTGACAACATTTTGTCCTGATACTCCACTGGAGAGTCCGTAAATATTCATATTTGTCATCTACATAAATAAAACATTTATGATCTGATGACAATTTAGATAGATTTAAAGACATGCAAAATATTGCCTACTGTCACAGGACCACCATTTCTATCACCTATGTCCCTGTCCTCCTGTATTGCCAGGCTGGATCTATGTTTTGCCAATGTTATGCACTTGTGTGAGATTTGGAAGGAAAGAAGAGAAGGATAATATGAGAACACTTTCAAGGACAGTGCAGGGGAAAGCAGTCTCTGGGGTAGACATGCGTTGGCAGCCTCCGAATTCTGTGTTCTTGCATAGCCACCATCTGTGGTGCAGGGTGCTCTGACGTGACACCAGTAGTCTCCTCGCTCCTGGATAACATGAGGTGTTTCTGATTTCTGGGTCAGAAAAGTGGTGATATGCAGCCTTGAAACCAGAAGCTTGGCACTGACCCTGGAACTTCTATTTCTCCAGGCCTTTCCATGATATGTGTCTAATTCCCTGAATAATTCACTAATTCCCTAGATGTTCCCTTTTCTGCTTGGAATATCTAGTGTACTTCCTGAACTGACCCCTGGAGGATACAAGTGAAACTACAGATTTTGTTGTGCTTTATAGCTTTACTAGTGACCCAGTGCATGGATCCGTGCACATTGAAATTAATTAGAAGGTGGCCGGCAAGGTGGGACTGGGTGAGACAGCCAGACACACCTTGGAGCCAACCTCCCGTGGTGCCTCCCCACCAGCTGTACCTGGGGCACCGTGACTCGAAGGGCATCTGCAGAGTGAATGGGTCCCTCCCGCAGGTAGGGTCCCTTGGGCTGGCCTGGGGGATCAGGCTGAAACCGGCTCTCCAACATCCCCTGAGGGGTCCTGGATTGTGAGAGTGCAGTTCTTGGGTGACACACCCTGAAATTGGGCTCCCTCCTCTCTGGTTCCAGGGTGCATCACCTGAGAACCACCGCTGCCAAGTCACTGCAGCTCAGCAGCTCCTGTGTTGAGCGTTTGCCCCCTGGTGGTCAGTGCACGTCATAGCTACCGGTCAGACAGTTGCTTAACATTTTATATATATACATTTCCCCCGGGCTGTTTTCCTGCCCATTGTCCTGAGCACAGAAAAAGCTGCAAGCTGGATCCTTTGTTTGGAACAGACTGAAGGACTGGACTGACCTTCGGAGAGTTCACTCAGGACCTGACAATATTTAGAATATGGAAGAAGTTATGGCAGGCAGCATTTGGAACATGTTATTCCCTGCAGTGAAGGAAAGGGAGCTGGAGCAGTGTGTTCCCTTTTGTGTTGGAATACAGGGGCACAGTAGACTGCACCACCAATAAACCTTCAAAGTTGACCTCCCCATTCCCTCAAATGTTAAATGTAGCCCTGGCCAGTGCTGCTAAGTAGTTAGAGCATCAGCCAAGCAGCAAGGGGTCTTGGGTTCAATTCTCAGTCAAGGGCATATACCTGGGTTGCAGTTTCTATCCCAGTACCAGTCAGGGCTCATGCAAGAAGCAAGCAGTCAATGTCTGTCTCTCTCTCTCTCTCTCTCTCTCTTTCTCTTTCTCTCTCTTTCTCCCTCCCTTCCATTTTCTCTAAAAGGCAATGGAAAAATATACTCGGGTGCCCTAGCCGGTTTAGCTCAGTGGATAGAGTGTCATCCTGCAGACTGAAGGGTCCCAGGTTCAATTCTGGTCAAGGGCACATTCCCAGGTTTCAGGCTTAATCCCATTGTGGGGCATATGGGAGACAGCCAATCAATGATTCTCTCTCATCATTGATGTTTCTATTTCTCTCTCCCTCTCCCTTTCTCTCTGAAATCAATAAAAATATATTTTTAAAAAAGAAAAGAAAAATATACTCAGGTGGACATGAAATGTCCTGAATAGGCAAATGTATAGAGATACAAAGTGGGTAAGTGGTTGCCAGGGGCTTGGGGAAGGGATGTGTAAGGTGACTGCAATGCTGTCTTTTTGAGGTGATGAAAATGTTCTAATATTAGATCATGGTGATGGTTTCATAACCCTATAAATATACAAAATAGCAACAACACTGTACTGCAATACTTTAAAGGGGTGAGTTTTAAGATGTAGGAGCTAAATCTCAATAAAGCTATTAAAGAGTTGTCTTTCTTCTTGGAAGCCTCACTAAAAAAAATCGCAGGGTAGTGCTGGCTCATGTGAAGACATATTTTCTGCAATAGATGTTTACAATTTTCATTTTGCCAAGATGCAGAAATTTGTCACTTTAAAATTATTTTTACTTTCAGATTCAAGAATTTGCCTTCTTAATTCAAAAGATCCTTACAGCTCGACTGGTGTGGCTCTAGGGTTGAGCCTCAACCTATGAACCAGGAAGTCATGGTTCAATTCCCAGTCAGGACACATACCTGGGTTGTGGGCTCAATCCCCAGTAAGGGGTGTGCAGGAGACAGCTAATCAATGATTCTCTCTCATCATTAATGTTTCTCTCTTTCTCCCTTTCTTTCTAAAATCAATAATATATATATTTAAAAAGAAAAGATCCTTACATTTTCATTCAAAGATGAAGCTGGTTCTTAAGTTAAATTTTTCTTCATCAGGACTCCATGTGATAATGACTGGATTAAAAGTCACAATGCTTCATTTCCCCACCTTCCATCCATCCCACCATAGTACCCATTCCCTTCCCCAGGAACACAGTGGGAAGCTCTAGTGACCACTCAATCCAAACAGAGCAAATTAATGTGTTCTTGGGTTCTGACACATGGGTATTAAAGAAGAGAAGGTCTCTTTCTGCTGGGGTTGCTAAGCTAGTAGATCCTTGGGTCTGATTTCTCCACATGGAGAAGCCAAGTAGAAATAAGCAGAGTTAAGAGAGGAAGCAGAGTCCGGCCTACATTTTTTGAGCCCCTGAATCTAGCTGCCTTTGAAATACACTAGATCTTTGAAATACATGAATCTATAAATCTTCTCTACATTTAAATTAGTTTAAATTGAGTTTCTCTTATGTTCAATGAAAAGAGCCCCAATACAGTGTTCCTTCACATTCCCCCACCCCCTCCCCAAGTTATGTGGCTAGGGTAGAATGTTATGGAAAATAAATTGTCAACGCTAATTGAAAGGGTCAACAATTACTATTGGATAGAAGAAAGGAAGAAAAAAAATTAGGGAAGAAAAGAAGTAGGAGAAAGAGAAGGAAGAAGGAAGGAGAAAGGGAAGCTCTTTAGTTGAAAAGGAATGAGAGATAAGAGACTTACCATAATTTTATCACATATCAACATATGAAGGGAAGGAATCTTCTAATTTGTCTTCCAATATTTGCATGGATAATTTTTTTCTCCACTTTAAAATGGAGAGATAAAAAATAAATAATCTCCCTAGTTACTGAGATCAATTTAAAATCCATTATCATCCAAACAAAGGCTATCAATCATTGATCCTCCAGGGCCAGGTGAAAAACAAATGCACCTCCTCCTGCCCCAGTGAGAACCAGGGTCAGAACATAGGATCCCAATTGTGAAAAGCAAACCTGAACTTATATAAGAGGGCCCAGATTATGTGAAATCTTGAAAGTTAACCTGAGGGTTTAGCCTGTACTTAAGGAAAGTGTCTAGAGTGCTTAGCCAAGTTAGTTACTCCATTATATTGTTACCTCGGCCTCCATTAGGTTTGGCTGAAGGGCCTGTGGGAGCCTTAGTCTGACACTAGCTCCCTCATGCAAGTGCACACTCTAGACAACAGCCTGCAGAGTCACAAGAAAATGCCAGTTCCCAGTATGTCTTCCCCAAAGCCTTGTGATCAACAGTCTCCCCTGCTTCCCAGGACTTTCACCTTGTGTACCCCTTAGATAAGACCCCTGTGGGGCTTACCTAAACCCTGCCCTTTTAGTTTGAATTGGCTAATTCCACCTTAGCCCAGGATCCTAACAAACCTAACAGAGCATGTTCCCCAGGTGTTGCCTCTCTCTGCCTTTACCTTGATCTCCCCTCTGGGCCCCTCAAAGCGTGTGGTGTAACGCTGTGAGTAACAAAGTTTTCTATTTCAATTTCTCTTCTGGTCTGTTGTTGAACTGCAACTCATTATCTGGCACCCTGTGCTCCACAGAGCAAATTTAACTTAACAAAGTCATAAAAGAACTACTAAAATCTTTGAATAGAGAAATAATATACTGAAAACAAAGACTTTGAAATACTAATTTGATTTTTTTTAATGCAAGGTGGATAGAAATAGCAACAGAATCAAGTACAATTATGCAGGCAATCTCAAGTGATGAGAGCCTTAGCAAACAGCCTTTCTTCCTTGCATCACCAATTTTATTTAAAGCAAAATCTACGATTAGTCTTCACTTGGTCACCTAGCCTTTACTCCTCAATTCACCACAATATGATTTCTGCATCTGAAATCATTCTTGCTAAAACACCATTGATCTATTCATCACTAAGTCAATGGGCAGTTTTTCATTTCTTCTCTTAACTGAATGGTCATTAACCAAGATAACTGACCCTCCTTCTGTATTAGTGTGTGAACACTGTCACAACAAAGTATTACAAATGGGGTGGCTTACACAATAGGCATGTATTGTCTCACAGTTGTGAAGGCTAGACAGCTGAATCATGGTGTCTGCAAAGCTGTTTCCTTCTGAGGGCTGAGGAAGAAGGATCTGGTCTAGCTCTCTATCCGTGACGTAGACAGCTATCCTCATTCACAGGGCACTCTCCATGTATGTGTCTCTGTGTCCAAATTTCCCCTTTTTATAAGGACACCAGTCATATTAGATCAGGGCCCACCTTAATGATCTCCCTAGAACTTGATTATCTCTGTAAAGACTATCTCTAAATAAGGTCACATCATGAAGAATGGGAGGGGGGGTAGGATTTCAGTATATGAATTTGCGAGGGAGAACACAACTCAACCTTTAACTCTTTCCTTGACATTCTCCTCCCTGGCGTCTTTAGAGCTGCCTCTCATACATCTCCAACTACTGTTCCTCATTCTCTTTTACTGGTTTCTCTTCCTTCACCTGACCATTAAATATTGATGGTTCCCAGGATTTGTGCTCCTGTTTTTCATTCCACCTGTTATGCCTAGGGCTCCAAGCCTGCATGGCTTTAAATGTCATATATATAGGGGTGCCTTCAAACTCTGTATCTAAAGTCCAGTCTCTTACATTTGTCAAAACCCGTAGAATTTTACAGCACAAAGATAAACATTAACATGTGCAAATTAGAAAAAAATAATAATTTAAGATGTTAGAAGAACTGAAGCATAGTAACCTCCATCTTGTATAAAAACTGCTGTTTGAAATTCTCTGCTATTGTTAGATAGTCCCTTGTCCTGTAAACTCTGTCATTGTAAACTCTGTCACTTTAAGACAGTCTCTTATTCTATAAAATGACTTTGTTTTTAGTTTGAATAATAGAAAACGATAAACTTACCTGTCTGACCTTGCAAGCTAGCCATCCAAGGTAATAGACTAATATAGACAAATAATCCACACAGAGCTCTTTGCAAAATCTGCAGACAAAGAAGCTCAAAAGGTATAAATACGGGAAACTTCCTGTGTGACTTCGCTCAGAGATTTGGAAGAAACACCTCCCTCTGAGCTGAGTACAATAAACGACTCCTAATTACTTGGCTCATTAAGGTGTTTTGTATCTCACTCGCTGATTTACGACACAACAGATGCAGAATACAGAATGTGACTAAAACAATTTACAACATCACTGAATGGGCTATAGGAAAAGGAGCTGACCTTTGTCACTGAAAATTAGTGGAGTCTATGAGACTAAGGGCAGAATAAACAATACATAAGCACAGTACTTTAGTTCATGTAGTTTTTCCTCAAAAGAGTTCTGGTTAACAATTCTAGCACTGCTACACATGTGGGAGAAGCCAGATTTTTCACTATTGGAATGGAAGGTTAGAGATAAGCAAGAGAGGGAAGCTAGAAAAATCCCTGTGGTGATGGATTAAAGTTTGAGACATCAGTGTGGATGCATGTATATTTTAATATAATCACAGATGGTTTTATATAGAGGTACTTATAGATATGTGTATACAGAGAGATCAATGTGCACACATATATTTCCTTGCTCTATCAGCTGACAAAAACTAGAAGCAATAACACCCAAGAGGTATTGAGCATATTTAGCACCCATATGTTGGTTTCTAAAACTATTCTCCAATAAACTAAACCAGGACTCCTTGGGAAAATGACTGATTCTAGGACTGGGGCTGTAAATATACAAAATGAGCCTGGAGCATCTTATGGTGTGAGAAAGTAAGGAAGTGCTGAGAAACAAAACAAAACCTCACAATTATGGAGGTCTGTCAGAGGGACACAGGAGCCAACAGAAAGAGCTCCAATGGCCAAAGCAGGACTGCTGTGATAAATGAGGAAGTGCTGAATTATAACCCAAGTATTAAAAAATATCCATGAGTAACACTGATCTAATGGATGATTATATACACCAATAATGAACTCACAGAAAGAGAAATTAAAATAGCAATCCCATTTACCATTGCAACAAAAAAAATTAATATACCTAAGAATAAACTTAACCAAGGAGACAAAGAACCTATCCTCAGAAAATTTCAGGATGAGATTTTCAAAAAAAAAAAAAAAAAGAGAGAGAGATAGAAGAAGACATGAACAAATGGAAGAATATACTATGTTCATGAATTGGTAGAACCAACATCATTAAAATGTCCATACTACCCAAAAATTCATCTGGAATAAAAAAGACCCTGAATAGCTGCAGCAATCTTGAGAAAGAAGAACAATGTTGGAAGGATCACAATACCAGATATCAAGCTATACTACAAAGCCACTATTCTCAAAACTGCCTGGTACTGGCACCAGAACAGACATATAGACCAGTGGAACAGAACAGAGAACCCAGATATCGACACAAGCCAGTATGCTCAATTAATATTTGACAAAGGAGGCAAGAGCATACAATGGAGACAAGACAGTATCTTCAGTAAATGGTGTTGGGAAAACTGGACAGATACTTGCAAAAAAACGGAACTAGACCAACAACTTACACCATACACAAAAATAAACTCAAAATGGATAAGGATGGGAAACCATAAAAATATTAGAAGAAGCCATAGGCAGCAAAATAGCAGATATTTGTCATAGCAATATCTTTACTGATACAGCTCCTAGGGCAATGGAAACTAAAGAGAAAATAAACAAATGGGACTACATCAAAATAAAAAGCTTCTGCACAGCAAAAGAAACCATCAACAAAACAAGAAAGCCCACTGCATGGGAGAACATATTTGCCAATGTTATCTCCAATAAGGGTTTAATCTCCAACATTTACAGGGAACTCATACAACTTAACAAAAGGAAGATAAACAATCCAAACAAAAAAATGGGCAAAGGACCTAAATAGACACTTTTCGAAAGAAGACATTCAGAAAGCCAAGAGACATATGAAAACATGCTCAAAGTCACTAATGATCCGAGAGATGCAAATCAAAATGACAATGAGGTACCATCTCACACCTGTCAGAATGGCTATCATCAACAAATCAACAAATGACAAGTGCTGGTGAGGATTCAGAGAAAAAGGAACCCTTGTGCACTGCTGATGGGAATGCAGACTGGGGCAGCCACTGTGGAAAACAGTATGGTGTTTCCTCAAAAAATAAAAAATGGAACTCCCATTTGACCCAGTAATACCACTTCTAGGAATATATCCCAAGAAAACAGAAACACCAATCAGAAAGGATATATGCACCCCTATGGTCATAGCAGCACAATTTACCATAGCTAAGTTTTGGAAACAGCCTAAATGCCTATCAGCAGATGAATGGATTAGAAAACTGTGGTACATCTACACAATGGAATACTATGCTACTGTAAAAAAGAAGGAATTCTTACCATTTGCAACAGTATGGATGGACCTGGAGAGCATTATGCTAAGTGAAATAAGCCAGTCAATGAAAGAAAAATACCTCATGATCTCACTCATTTATGGATAATAAAGAACATTATAAACTGATGAACAAAAATAGATACAGAGGCAGTGAAGCATCAAACAGATTGTCAAACTACAGAGGGAACGCTGGGAGGGCTAGGGTTGTGGGGGAGGCAAGAGATCAACCGAAGGACTTGTATGCATGCATATAAGCATAACCAATGGACACAAGACGCTGGGGAGGGGGGATAGTGAGGGCATGTGCCGGGGGGTAGGGGAGGCCGGGGGAAGGTCATTGGGGAAAAAAAGGAGACATATGTACTACTATTTGTAATACTTGAAACAATAAAATAAAATTTTAAAAAATAAATAAATGATTAAGTTAATTAACAAATGGGAGTGAGTCTGTAAGTCTCTTGTGCAGAAGTCCACACAATT
The DNA here is from genome assembly GCF_027574615.1 of Eptesicus fuscus. Classification (NCBI taxonomy): domain Eukaryota; kingdom Metazoa; phylum Chordata; class Mammalia; order Chiroptera; family Vespertilionidae; genus Eptesicus; species Eptesicus fuscus. Next base: position 40,264,600 of record NC_072474.1, on the reverse strand, counting down.
GATGCAGGTACTCTACCTTCAACAAGGTGGAGCACAGCTCCCCTCTTTAACACTTAGTGTTTACTTATTTGAGATATAATTATATTGTGCCATTGGAAAAGTCCTTTTTGAATATCCCTTGTTTTATTAAAAAGAGAGTGAGTAAAAGAAAAAAACATTTAGTTCACTATAATGAATAGGAAAAGTGATGGACACTGCATTTTGGTCACAAATTGTGCCTTAACAAATAATAAAAAGTAGGTTTTCTTTCTAACTGCAAAAAAAAAAGATGAAGGAAGGAAGGAAGGAAGGAAGGAAGGAAGGAAGGAAGGAAGGAAGGAAGGAAGGGAGGGAGGAAGGAAGAGAGGGAGGGAAGAGAGGGAGGGAGGAAAGGAAGAAGGAAGGAAGGAAGGAAGGAAGGAAGGAAGGAAGGAAGGAAGGAAGGAAGGAAGGAAAGAAGGAAGGAAGGGAGGAGGGAAGGAGGGAGGGAGGAATGAAGGAAGGAAGGAAGGAAGGAAGGAAGGAAGGAAGGAAGGAAGGAAGGAAGGAAGAAATTCGGTAACAACAATGAAAAACACCCCAGGCTTACATCCAGTGCTGAAATACAAAAGCATAAGTCAAAAGTAAGTGTGCCTTCATCTTCTATTTAGATACCAGCAATAAAACATAAACCAGAACTGATATAAACCAAAAATAATAATAATTTATAATAAAGAAATGGAGGGGAAAAAACATCAAAATGTAAATAGCAAAGCAAAGCAATTTCCAAAGCAATTTCCAGCTCCTTACTGACGGTGGAAAAAGCTCTTTCACCAGATTAGCCTTCACATATTAAGATTTAAGAGCAGCCCAGCTGGTGTGGCTCAGTGGTTGAGCCTCTGCCTATGAGCCAGGAGGTCACCGTTAGATTCCTGGCCAGAGCACATGCCCGTTTTCGGGCTCAATCCCCGGTGTGGGGCGTGAAGGAGGCAGCTGATGACTGATCTTCTCTCATCATTGATGTTTCTCTCTCTCCATCTCCCTTCTTCTCTTGAAATAAATGAAAATATATTTTAAAAATAATAAATACATATTTAAAAAAAAGAATTAAGAGCAGAAATATGGCAGAGGCAACTAGCTTGGGGGCAGGCGGCTGGAGCAAGGCTGTGCGCTGGGGCGAGCGGTCTGGGTGGGGGGGCTGCAGCCAGCGGGTCTCCAGTCCCCATGGCTGCGGGCGCAGAGGGCCAGCGCCTCATCGATGCGCAGCACCAGCGAGGAAAGCTAACGGCCAGAGAGCAGGTCGTCTCTTGCTGGACCCTGACAGTTTTGCTGAGAGTGACATGTTTGTGGAACACAGATGTGCCGATTGGGGAATGGCTGCTGATGAGAGTAAGTTTCCTGGAGACAAGGTTGTCACTACACAGGGCCGGATCAACATGATTGGTTTAGGTCTTCAGTCAGGGTTTTACCGTTTTTGGAGGCAGTCTGTCAGGAGCACATGTCCAAAAGTTCTGCAAAAGCATGGATCAGGCCATGACATGGGGCTCCAGGGATTGGACTGAATGACTCTGAGGGAGTAGAGTCTTTGGCCGACTCCGCAGACGTCTTTCTGAGAAATGTCATGGTATTGGGAGTCACCCCTCCGATTTCTCCCATCATGGGCCCGTGTGCTGGTGGGGCTGTCTGCTCCCCAGCTCTAACACACTTCACGTTCATGGCAAAGGACACCTCCTACCTGTTCATCACTGGCCCTGATGTTGTAACGTCTGTCACCAACGAGGACGTGAGGCAGGAGGAGCTAGGTGGTGCCAGGACCCACACCACCATGTCAGGTGTGCTCACAGAGCTTTTGAAAAGGATGTGGACACCCTGTGCAATCTTCCGAAGTTCTTCCATTACCTGCCCCTCAGTAGCCAGAACCCGGTTCCCACCCGTGAGTGCCATGATCCCAGTGACTGCCTGTTCCTGAGCTCAACACAATTGTCCCTGTGGAACCTACCACAGCCTTCAACATGGTGGACATCATACATTCTGTTGCTGGTGAGAGAGAATTTTTTGAGATCATGCCCAATTATGCCAAGAACATCATTAATGGTTTTGCAGGAAGGAATAGGAGGGCGGTTGGAATTGTTGGCAACCAACCGAAGGTGGCTTCAGGGTGCTTGGATATTAATTCTTCTGTGAAAGGGGCTCGTTTTGTCCGATTCTGTGATGCATTCAACATTCCGGGCCTGGCTGGTGTGGCTCAGTGGTTGAGCATTGACCTATGAACCAAGAGGTCATGGTTTGATTCCCAGTCAGGGCACATGCCTAGGTTGTGGGCTCGATCCCCAGTGAGTCGGGGGGCGAGGGGGCATGCAATGGTTCTCTCTCATCATTGATGTTTATCTTGCTCTCTTTACCTTCCTTTCTGAAATCAATAAAAAATGTTTTTTAAAAGAAAAACAAACAAACAAAACGACATTCCATTCATCACTTTTGTTGATGTCCCTGGCTTTCTGCCTGGCACAGCACAGGAATACAGGGGCACCACCCAGCATGGCGCCAAACTTCTCTACGCATTTGCTGAGGCAACTGTGCCCAAAGTCACAGTCACCACCAGGAAGGCCCATGGTGGTGCCTAAGCTGTCATGAGCTCCAAACACCGATGTGGTGACACCAACTATACCTGGCCCACAGCAGAGATTGCAGTCACGGGAGCGAAGGGTTCTATGGAGATCACTTTCAAAGGGCATGAGAATGTGGAAGATGCTCAAGCAGAATATATCAACAAGTTTGCCAGTCCTCTTCCTGCAGCAGTGAGAGGATTTGTGGATGACATCATTCAGCCTGTCTCGACACGTGCCTGGATTTGCTGTGACCTGGATGTGTTAGCCAGCAAGAAGGTACAACATCCTTGGAGGAAGCATGCAAATATCCCATTGTAAACTCGTCAAAGGAAAATAAACCAAGAGCTGATTACTTCCTGGCCATCTGAACTCATCCCTTCCTTTTTTGCAATCATGAAACCACTGAATCTAAATGACAGTAATTACTTGGAATGCCAAGTTTATTAAATTCTAGAAAGATTTCATTTGTGCCATACTGCAAAATTATTTGCTTTATTAAACATGCTAATCAATTTTAAAAAAGAATTAAGAGCAGCCTCTAGTGGCAGGTTAGGGATTTTACAAAGTGGCCTTACAGAAACCAAAATGCCTTTTATTTTTTTACTATAATCATGCGCCCCATTATGACTGCATATATGATGGTAATCCCATAAGATTATAATGGAGCTGAGTATTTCCTATTGCCTAATGATGCCATAACTGTCTTACAGTCATAGTGCAACACATTACTCACATGTTTGTGGTGATGCTGGTGTAAACAAACCTTCTGTGCTGCCAGTCATATAAAAGTATAGCACATATAAGTATATGCAGTACATAATATTTGATAATAATGTGACTATGTTATAAATTTATATATTTACTATACTATACTTAAAAATACATACTTCAGTTTTATAAATTAAATTTATCAGGGGAACACTGGCTAATAATTATATAATTTTCAGGTGTACACGGATATAATTTGTGTGCTCCTCACACAAAGTCTAGTTTCCTTCCATTACCATATATTTGACACCCTTTACCCACCTTGCTCTCCCCCACCATCTTTTCCCTCTTGTAACCACCATTCATTTACGACATTTAAAAAAAATTATTTTATTGATTTGAGAGAGAGAGAGAGAGAGAGAGAGAGAGAGAGAGAGAGAGAAACATTGATTTGTTGTTCCTCTTATTTATGTATCCATTGGTTAATTCGTACACATGCCCTGACCGGGGATTGAACCTGCAACCTTGGCATATCAGGATGACACTCTAACCAACTGAGCTACCTGGCCAGGGCTACTACATTCTTTGTTGTTATTTTAGAGTGTCCTCTTTCCACTGATAACAATAAAAGCTTGTTGTAAAGCATCAATGTAATGTTATGCACATATATGCCCCCTCGTATATCTCATTTATCATATCTCTTTATTGCATAATTATCTCTTGTGTTTGATTTAATCTCATGTTGTTTGATTAATTTAGTATAGCCTAAGTGTACAGTGTTTATAAAGTCCATAGTAGTGTACAGTAATGTCCCAGGCCTTTGCATTCACTCACCACTCACTCACTCACTGACTCACCCAGAGCAACTTCTAGTCCTGCAAGTTCTGTTCATGGAAAGGGCCCTATACAGGTGAACCATTTATCTTTTATGCCATATTTTTACTGTACCTTTTCTTTGCTTAGCTACTTATCATCGTGTTATAGTTGCCTACCATACTCAGTACAGTAACATGCTGTACCAATTTGTAGTCTGGGAGCAATAGGCTATACCATATATCCTACGTGTGTGCCACTAGGTACACAAATTTAGGTTATACCATTTACGTTGTGTGAGTGCACTCTATGTTGTCTTGCACAATGATGAAATTGCCTAATGATGCATTTCTCAGAGCATATCTCTGCATTACACAGCTCATGACTGTATTTGCTCTGAGCAGAGGGTACGTTTCATCCAAGGAACTCAAGGAAGCTCAGAGCCAAATCAATTTTAGTCATTATGCATAATCTCACCACAGCTTGAGTGTTCTTAATGCTTATATTTTATTTGTGTTCTCTTTTATATGTGTAGTTTTAAAAACTACCTAAAATGCTTTGTGGACAGAGATAGGTTATCAACTGAATAAGCTATTATCTGAATCATGGAGATGACATGAGTATTTTATTATAAGAAAAGAAAAAACTGGCAAAAACCTAAATGAAGACAGATAGGTTTGAGGAACTGAAATCCAGCTGCCCCTTAGGCTTTCTCTCTGTATAGGAGTGACCAAAAGTAGAAATATTTTGAGGAAAATAGAAATATCTCCTCCACCCAAGAAACAGTGAATTGACCTGAATCTCATTGCATCTTTTCAAAAGGGGCCCCTTTCTCCAACAGGGCAAGAAAAAGGCTGGAATATACCAAATAAATATGTTCTTCATTTATACCCCTGCCTTTCTCCTTCCTCTTAAGAAATGAAAGATGAATAAGTAAAGAAATAAAGTGTTCTTTCTCGCCAGTTATTGCTACAAAGACACCAAGGTTACGGTGAATAAAACCCAGCGTGCTCCTGGGATGTAAGGTTTGCCCACAGTGACAGCCCTACTGCTAGGGCGCAAACGATGCTCGCGTGACACGCGTCTACAGGATCGATCGGAAAGCTCGGTGAGCGTCCAGGGGCTGGAATTTTTTACGTTTCCCCAAACTGAGTCACTGCCTAGGAGAGGACGTGCAGAGTTTCGCAGATCCTCGCCTCCCTGGACTTTTAACCAGGCTCCAGCAGTTGGAAACGTGTGTGATGGGGAAACCGCAAACCTCAGGCGCCTTCCCCGGGGTGGAACACCCTTCCCTGTTCTCCGGGGCCCCAGAGGGTGGCCTCCGCTTCTTCCAGGGCGGCCGGCAGGGGTCGCGCCTCCGCCCTCCGGGGCCTTGCCCACCCCCACCCCCAGCAGCCGCCGGCCGGTCCCTCGGGTCACAGCGCGCCCCCATCCACCTCCATCCACCTCCATCCACCTCCATCCACCTCCATCCACCTCCATCCACCTCCATCCACCTCCATCCACCTCCATCCACCTCCATCCACCTCCATCCACCTCCATCCACCTCCATCCACCTCCATCCACCTCCAACCGGGAGCCAGACAGGCCCAGAGGACCAGGGAGGACTCCAGGCTTCTCAGCACACGGCGCGCTCGGCCTCGGAGGGGAAGGAGGAAGCCTGGGACAGGGGACAGGGGACAGGGGACAGGGGACAGGGGACAGGGGAGCGGAACCCCGACGAGGACCTGGGTGGGCTCCGGCCCGGGATCCCCGCCACGCTGCCCCCGGCGTGCCCGGGGCGGACCCAGGGACCGGGGAGGCGGGCGGGCCGGCCGGGACCTGCCAGCAGGCTCGTGCCTTGCCTGGACTTAGTCACGTCTCCATGGAAATCCTACTAATGGTTCCTTCACCTGAGAAAAGAGAGTGGAATCAAAACATTTTAAAACCGTGATGGGCCCCTTACTCCCACGAGTTCCTCCTGAAATTACTTCAAGGGAGAGTGACTCCTAAAACAATATTACCTTCTTTCACATAATTAATAAAGTCATTTAATTTTTTTGTGTGTTTTTTTTTTTTTTTAGTTTCTCTGCTTGTCTTTCAGGGGTGCTTTCAAGTAATTTAATCTAGACTATACTTTATTTATTAAAATGTTCTACCTCCTCCTAGGAGTGCTGCAATGATGAATTAATATTTGCTGAGCACTTGGAAGGTGGAGTTACCCGAATATTACTGGGACAGAGAAAACGATAACTTGATGGGATTGGTAACCGGTGCCATCTGCTATGTTAACTGAGATTACATTGTAAAAAGGCTTTGCCTATTCAGGCCAAATGGTTGAGTATAGCAATAATTACCCAGGTCATTTAAATTTCACAGAAAATGGAACCCTGCTTTGAAAAAGAGTGAATCTCCTGATAGATTCTGTTTTGTTTTGTCCCATTATTATTATTGCCATATTTAATCTAATCAGGTGTGTAAATCTAATCACCCATGCAACTTCTCAATTTTAATTTCTCCTTCCTGTGATTTAAAATGAATTATTTTAAGACCAGGTTTGCATTAACAAATTGAGAAATAATGCTCTGCCTTTCACGGCTGTCCCAGTATTTGACTTTATATTCAGGTATAATGCTTAAATAAAACTCCAAAGAATTTAAAATATTTTTAGATCTGTATCATTGGTTGCACAACATTTCTGACTGGAAGAGAGGAATAAGGTTGATAATGTCTTAATTTTTCTGAGGTATATGGTAGCTAGAGCAAAGACAGCCATCACATCTAGAATTAGGTTCCAATTAAATTTATTCCCATAATAACAATTATTAGGACAATTGCTTTAACTCCCTCACTAAACTTTGCTAATGTTAACATGGCCATAGCCCTCAAAATAACATGGTTCCAAATGGGTTTCAAAAGTAATCTGAAGAGTTTTAGCAATACATTTTTTCAGAGCAAGGTTTTTAATGTAGTGTTCTAAAATATCCAGCAAGCAGCTCTAATCAATCATTATGAAACTTCCCTGTATTCAAGCACAGAAAACATTACAATGTAATATCACAAAAGTAGGCCAGACCACGATCATCAACCTAATAGTCATCATCATTTATATCATTTATTACATTACTCAGTGCAGCAGTGCCAAAAAGTGAAGTAATATTGTGAATTCACTAGAGGGAGCAATTCTTTTTAGTAAATTAGTATTACTTTGCTTAGCTCTATACATTTAGTAGTCCTAGACTACATAATTTGAGAGTAAAAATATGCAGAATTCATGAGAGAGGTCTCAGGGAGGATCAATGTCATTTCAAGGTTTGTTTAGAGGTTTTCTTTGAAGCATCTGGGAAGAAAAGAGAGCTTGAAAACACAAGCTAGATTATATCCACGGTAGGAATACTCAAGCCGGACATCTATCAGCATTTCCATTTTATTGTAACTTTCACACATTTGCCCTTTTAGTACAAGAAATGCTGGCACCACATCTAACCCATTAAAATTTCAACAACAATCACTGTCACAATAGCTAGATTCCAAGTGTCTGAAATAAATGCAAATAAACTCCATATTCAATTGAATGAAGATACTTATCCCAGTTAGTAACATAAGTGACAGATGTGCAGACCTATTCATATTTCTGCTATACATTTCTGTTTTTTAGTTGTTGGTGACTTACCCTCAACAATTCATTTAGATTTGCATCCTGTTTGATATATTTAACACTTAGGATTTAGCCAGAAAAATAATTTTAAACAAAATTAATATGGAATTAATAAATAGTATTTATACAATTGCACCTAATTTTATTAAGTCTTTTCAATTTTATTTTTTCCATCATCATGTGTCCCCTCTATGCCCTCTTCTACTTCTACCGCCCCCACTCCTGCAATCACCACAGCGTTGTCCATGTCCATGAGTTCTCTCTCTCCTTTATTTTCTTTTTTATTCAATCCCTCTGAGCTCCCCCACCTCCCATCACCACTACCAGAGCTGTCTGCTTGCTCTCTATGTATGAGTCTTTCTCTATTCAGTTTGTTCATTAAATTCCACATATAAGTGAAATCACATGATACTTGTCTTTCTCTGACTGGCTTATTTCACTTAGCATACTGTTCTCCAGGTCCATCCATGCTGTTGCAAAGGGTTACGTTTTGATCACCTGTTAAATGTTGGTATTTAATAATTTAGATTTGGCCCTTGAAAAGAAAACAAACTGTGTTATTATCATTGAATTAATCCCAAATTTAATAATACCAAAGATGCTATATTTTTTAAATGATAGTTTTATTTATGAAATAATTCACTCAATACATATTTAGTGAATTTCTACCTGATGCTGGATACTGTTAGGATCTGAATATACAAAGATAAAAAAGATCCATTTTAGTTCACAATTTAGTGGTCTTCTTAAACTAAAATTTTCCTAATAACTTAATTACATTTATGTTTCTTTATGTATTTTAAATGCTTTCTCAAATCCTTTACTTAAAAGAGTGACATTTTTATTTTTTTTTTATCATTGGGAAACTATTATAGGAGCTCAGAATTTAAAGAAAAGTTTTAGAGTCTTCCAAATATTAGACATGTTTAGAATATAAATTGTCAATTCTGGCAGCTCTAAGTCAAGTATTTACTACTATTTATTTGTGTGTGAATGGGCCAGATGTCCTCCAAACTGCATTCTCCAAACACTTTCCCCTAAAACACTTCTCAAAAGAATGCAATCTGAATATTTGTGCTATTGAATTAATGGTTTTGATCTTGTTTCCACTTAAGAATGATGAAAGAGGATAGGTGACTTATGAATCCCTGGTAATGGTCGGAGTATTCCACACTGAATCTCTCTTCTTCCCTACTACACTATTTAAAATAATATATATTTCTACAGTGTTATAATGTACTGAATTAACCATAGTCTTTTACTATGAACTTAAGTATATCAGAGCCACAAAGGAAGAACCACAACTGAAATATATTAGGACTAACTTTCGTTGAAGATAGATGAATTTTCTTTGAAGTAAAAAATTGTGAAAACTCACTTTAAATTGTGACTTTAAAAGAATATTAAATTTTCATAAATATTCTATATGCCAATACAATGAGATATTTTGAGACTGTCATTTAATTTATACATTTTAGAAAATAGAAATTCATTCATTCTACATTTATAATTTTCTTTTCTTTTAAAATTATATGAGGTTACTGCCTATTATAGAAAATAAATACATAGCAATAAAAAATTAGACTCAGTATTAAAAGACATTCTGGCAATCTTTTACTTGGTTTATGTTGTAATGTCCTTAAAACTATATCTTCAAACATAGTTAGTTTAACAGTGGCTTTAGAATGAAAAAGCCCTCAGCCTTTCTAAGAAGGAAACAAAATACATTATTATTTCAGTATTTAACATCTTTAATATTATCACACATAAATTGCCATCCAATGTGAAAAGTAGGTATTGTCATGATCAGAAATATACTGTCCTAGAAATTTTCCAGATTCTAAACCCAGACCAATTCAGTTTTTAAAGAAACTGAATTTAATTGCAATACACATTGAAAATGAGTGTTTTCCATCCTCCTTAACGATTCTTAAGATTACCTCATTTTACCACCACAAGGAAAACAAATTTCTGCCTATTTGCAAAGCCTTGGCCCCTGGCTTTTTGTGTATTTGCAGTTTATAAATGTTAATCCCAGTGGATCCCAGGGACTGGTGAAGGCTCATAGGCTGGGAACATATTTTGTAAGATGTGAAAAAAGCAGACATTCTTCCTCCGTTAGAAAGCAAAGAATTTAAGAACTTTGAACTCTAATCTGGAAATCTTGGCATATTAACTAAGATTTTGGAAGGCAAGTATCCTTTGAATGTTGATGTATTTATGAATACTTTGCCTTATATATTTTTCTACTTAATCTATACTGGTAATATAAAATAAAATTAATGATGATAGAAAAATAACTTAGGAAGCTTAGACTGGAGGAGCAATGATAAGAAAAATTCTTAAACATAAGATTTTTCTAAGAAAACAATTTAAGAATGGGCTTTTGCATTCTTGGGGAAGAGCTCAGAACACTGAGCCTGTGTAATATCAAAAAAACTGTTTACTTCAGACTTAAGGTTGGCATTTTAATATATATCATTCTAGTAAAATTACGATTACTGTCATAATTTGAAAAATGAAAATATTTTAAAAAATATAATTATGCTTATCAGGATCTTCATTTTTAAAGTATGATAGAAAACAAATCAATGTTTGCATAACATTCACATGTGCTCTACATAAATTATTCATTTATAGATGGTAAAACTTAAAAAAGATTATTTTATAACTTCAAAGACAATTGGTAAAAGACTATGGTTTTATTTTCCACATTTCTGTTTAAAGAAATATTATTGCATTAGACAAAACTTTCTAATAAATAAAGTATTGCAGATATATTGTTTTTATAATTTCAAATACTCTCCTAACAATAATTCCAAAGCTATTTTTAAGTATGAGGACATCAATTCATCTTCCAGGCAGTTTTATTTTTATTATCTATTTATCTTTATTTTTAATCCTCACCCGAGGATTTTTTTTTCCATTGATTTTTAGAGAGAGTAGAAGAGAGAGGGAGAGACAAAGAGAATCACCGACGTGAGAGAGACACATCAATTGGTTGCCTCCTGCATGCCCCCGACCAGGGCCAGGAGCCTGCAACCCAGGTATGTGCCCTTGATCAAACTCGAACTCAGGACCCTTCAGTCCACAGGCTGATGCTCTATTTACTGAGCCAAACTGGCTAGAGCTATTTTTATTATTTAAGAAAAAATAATATACCTCTTAAAGACCCCAAAATTATGAATAGTACCTTGAGAATTTAAGAGTTAGGAATTGTCAGCTCTTTTTTCCAACTCTGTCATCAACAATTACATGACTTTGCTTAGCTGATTGAAAGCTTAGCACTTATACATATAGCACATACAGGACCCTAGATCAATCATGTCAAACTCAAAGGCTAACACAGGCCAAATAAACAAGGTTTAAGTTTATGTGGGCCGCAAAGAAACAAAAGCTTCAATTTTCATAGAAACGTAGGTTTATTTTGACAGAGACATGCTGAATACAAAGGGCTGAAATAAATGAGTAATCATTGACATAAAATAGAACATTGTAATAAAAATTAATATTTTTTCTTGAATATGAACTTACCAGACACTGAATAACTGCACAAATTAATAAGTGTAACACAAATAAACCTATTTTTCTTGTTCTCTGAAAGCGAAATATTTCCTGTTGAGCACACCAAACAAGTCAGTCCAAGACCAATGACGTGGCAATCAGCTGCTAAAATATTCGCTGCTGGTATTAATGGAGAGAAATGGTGCGCCTGCGCGCGCAAGGCTTATAAGGGAAATGAATGCAACACAGTTATAGTAATAATGAAATGATTCCCAGTGGACAAAATGATTTATGCTTACCTTCTTTGTTTTATGTCTTATAAATCATTTTAATAACTTTTATTAGCGTTTTGTTCTTTTTCTCCCCCTTGAAGGAACACAGGATATGCAGAATATATCTATTACATCTTTCATGTGCTATCTCTTTAAACACATGTACAAATGCCATGTCACCCCTGTCTACTCAAGCTTGAACATCACCAGTTGTTCTCATGCACTCTTCGTGTTATATTTGTCAAGTCTTCACTATCCTGATAGTCCTTTAGCTCTCAATGTCTTTTAAAGTATATGACTCAAACCACATACAATATCTTAAATTAATGTAAGTTTAGAAGTGGATTATTACTATAGTTAATATAGAGCCTTTGTTCAAATGATGCAGTCAAAAAGCACATAACATTTTTAAGTAGTCATTTCATTCTATTGCCTCATACTGAAGTTGTAATTCACTGTATTAGTTATCTGTTGCTGCATTAAAAAATTACCCCCCATATATAGTGGCTGAAAACAACAAATATTTGTTGTCTTACACTATTTCTGTGGCTGAAGAATTTGGGAGCAGCTTAAATGGGTAGTTTTGGTGCAGTGTGTCTCATGAGGTTACAGTTAAAATCACAGTTAGGGCTAACCATCTCCTAAAGCCTGGCTGGGGCAGGAAAATCTGCATCCAAGATGGCTCACTTACATGGCTGTCAGGTTCATGCTGGCTCAGTTCCTCATCATAGTGAGCTGTCCTGAAGGCTGCTTGAGTTTTCTCATAGCATGACAAGACATCAGACTCCCCTAAGAGTGAGTCATCCAACAGAGAGCAAGGCAGAAGCCACAATATCTTTTATGTCCTAGTTGGAAGCTATACATTGTCATTCTGTTAATACACTGTTTGTTACACAGATTAGCCCTATCTAGCATGGGAGGAGACTTACACAGGGACATGACTACCAGGAATCAGGGGTTATTTGGGGGCATGTTGGAGGCTAGTACTAGAGTGCATCCTCTGTCTCTCAATGAGAGAGGTTCTAAGTAACCACCACAAGTCTCATCCCATAAAATATCATCTCAAAGTCTAGAATCTTAGCATCTCAACTAGGCTCAGATGTGGATGAGGCATTTTGGGTGTGGTTTCTTAAGCACAGCTTCTCAGAACAGTTCTGAGATCTGAAGACCTGTGAACTAAAGAGATAAGATTATCTGCCCTCCCACACCCTAAGCCAAACATACAATGGTGGGGTAGCAATACAATAACCAGTACAGACATTCCTGCTTAATGGTGGAAAACAAGAGGAACACAGGAGTCTGGTCCACAGTAACGCTATGATTCAGCTAGGTCCATGGTCGGCAAACTGCGGCTCGTGAGCCACATGCGGCTCTTTGGCACCTTGAGTGTGGCTCTTCCACAAAATACCACGGCCTGGGCGAGTCTGTTTTGAAGAAGTGGCGTTAGAAGAAGTTTAAGTTTAAAAAATTTGGCTCTCAAAAGAAATTTCAATCGTTGTACTGTTGATATTTGGCTCTGTTGACTAATGAGTTTGCCGACCACTGGGCTAGGTAAATATTGAAAGTGCCTTCACTAGAACTTATTCCTACTTCTTCCTGGGAGTGATTTTCCAAGTCTCTTGGCTCTTACCTTTAAGGCTCTTGGTTCTGCCTTCTGAGTCAACTTATCTTTTCATGGCAGGTAGTCTAGGCTTGCAGCTGTGTAGTTTTTTTCCCCGTCTAATTTCTGCTGTAGAAGTTTTCAGGCCCAAAGGCCCCATTTCTTTTAGTTCTATCTCTGTTTCTATCAGTCCACGCTGCTAATGACTAACAAATATTCTCAAACAATTTTGCGGGTTACCTGTCAATCTACTGGGGTCTAGTGCATTATTATCTACAAATCTGTTTGAGATATGCCCTTTTCTACTTAAGGTTTCTGCTGTGATTACTGAGGGAGAGTACCCTTAAGCTTCCTAGAAGCTCTAGTGTCTGAACGAAGGGCTTTCTGAGTCACAACATTAGATATTTCCAAGGTTTTATTTATTTATTTATTTTTAATTTATTTTTTTATATTTTATTGATTTTTTTTATAGAGAGGAAGGGAGAGAGATAGAGAGCCAGAAACATCGATGGGAGAGAAACATTGATCAGCTGCCTCCTGCACAACTCCCACTGGGATGTGCCCGCAACCAAAGTACATGCCCTTGACTGGAATCGAACCTGGGACCCTTCAGTCCGCAGGCCGACGCTCTATCCACTGAGCCAAACCAGTTAGGGCAGAAAGGATAGTGTTTTTTTTTAAATATATATATATTTTATTGATTTTTTACAGAGAGGAAGGGAGAGGGATAGAGAGTTAGAAACATCGATGAGAGAGAAACATGGATCAGCTGCCTCCTGCACACCTCCTACTGGGGATGTGCCCACAACCAAGGTACATGCCCTTGACTGGAATAGAACCTGGGACCTTTCAGTCCGCAGGCCGACGCTCTATTTACTGAGCCAAACCAGTTAGGGCTCAGCTTCATTTTTAAAAAAATACATATATACAGACAATCCTTGGGTTACATCAGGCTTGATGTAAGTCATTTCGTGGTTACGTCGGCATCTCCCATTTATTTATAAAAAAAAAAAAAAAGTTCTGTCATTTCGACGTATATACATATGTGCTTTATGTTTTTTATTATTTATTTACCACAAGTAAAGGTCAGGAATTGTTATCTTTCTTTTAATTTTTTTTTTACTGTTTCACTTCATTACTGCTGTGTATGTGCTCCATGTGAGTGATGTAGGTGCTTATGTAGGTGGGTTCCAACTTATGGTGAAAATCACATTACGTCGCACCGTAGGAATGGATCTCCGATGTAACCTGAGGACCTACTGTATTTTATTGATTTCAGAAAGGAAGTGAGAGGAACAGAGAGAAACATCAATAATGAGAGAGGCTCATTGATCTGCTGCCTCCTGCATGCCCCACACTGGGGATCGAACCAGGACCTCCTGGTTCATAGGTTAATGCTCAACCACTGAGCCATGCTGCCTGGACTCAGCTGCATTTTTATATCATGACTAGAGGCCCAGTGCACGAAATTCGTGCATGGATGGGGGGGTGTCCCTCAGCCTGGCCTGCACCCTCTAGCAATCCGGGATCCCTTGGGAGATGTCTGACTGTGAGTTTAGGCCCAATCCACAGGGATCGGGCCTAAACCGGCAGTCAGACATCCTCTCGCAATCTGGGATTGTTGGCTCCTAACTGCTAGCCTGCCTGCCTGCCTGATCGCCCCTAGCCACTCACCTGCCTGCCTCATCACCTGCCTGCCTCATTGCCCCTAACCACTCTGCCTTGGCCCCCGCCACCATGGCTTTGTCCGGAATGATGTCTGGAAGTCATTCGGCTATCTGGTCTAATTGGCATATTACACTTTTATTATTATAGACTAGAGGCCAGGTGCACGAAATCATGCACGGGGCAGTGTGTCCCTCAGCCCAGCCTGCACCCTCTCCAATCTGGGACCCCTCGAGGGCAGTCGGACATCCCTCTCACAATCCAGGACTGCTGGCTCCCAACTGCTCGCTTGCCTGCCTTCCTGATTGCCCCTAACTGCTTCTGCCTGCCAGCCTGATCACCCACTAACCACTCCCCTGCCAACCTGATTGATGCCTAACTGCTCCCCTGCCAGCCTGGTCTCCCCCAACTGCCCTCCCTTGCAGGCCTGGTCCCTCCCAACTGCCCTCCCCTGCTGGCCATCTTGTGGCTACCATCTTGTGTTCACATGGGGGCAGCCATCTTTGATCAGATGGGGGCAGCCATCTTGTGCATTGGAGTGACAGTCAATTTGCATATTACTCTTTTATTAGATAGGATTGCCTGGCAGTGCCTGGATTTGATCTTTGCCCAAAAGGCATTTCTTTGTTTTAGCATTTTTTTCCTCCCATCCTGAGAGGCTGACAGTTTTCAAGATTCACAAGTCTTGGGTCCTTTTGGGTTAACAATTCATTCTTTAGCTTATCTTCCTCCCTCACACATTTTACTATAAACAGCAAGAGAACGGAGCAGCACCTTCAACACTCTGACTGATAATGTCTTAATGAGATCATCCATTTCATTACATACATTTCCTAGTTCTCACCTCACTGAAGGTGACAGTGTTGCTCCATTTCTGTCACTGTATTAAAATTGTCCTCCTTTCTCCCAGTTTCTAATAACATCTTCCTCCTCCTCAACCTCCTCAAAGACCATCAGGCTTATAATAACAGTGTTTTCAAGACAGTTTCAATGGCCATTAACACTGTCTTCAATGTCCTTCAGTTTCTGGCACTGCCTGATTCCAGTGCCTCTCCCATATTTCTCAGGTTGGTTACAACAGCAACCCACTTCTAGATATGTTATCTATTAATGTGTAACAAATTACTGCAAAAGGTAGTGGATCAAAACAAAATAAACATTTACTATTTCCGTTTCTGTGAGTCAGGAATCTGGGAACAGCTTAGCTCAGTGGTCTGGTTCAGGGTCTTTCAGGAGGCTGGATTCCAGACAGTGACTGAGTCATCTGAAAGTTTGGAGCTATCCTGGCCAGCATGATTCAGTGGTTGAGCGTTGACCTATGAACCAGGAGTTTGCGCTTCTGTTCCTGGTTGGGACATATGCCCGGGTTGGGGTTTCGATCCCTGGTGTAGAGTGTGCAGGAGGCAGCCAATCAGTGATTCTCTCTCATCTTTGATGTTTCTATCTCTCTCTCCCTCTCCCTTCCTCTCTGAAATCAGTAAAAAATATATATATTTAAAAAATAAACAAACATGAAAGTTTGAAGCTGTATGTTCTGCTACAGAGATACTCCCTCACATGGCTGGAAAGTGCATGCTGACTGTTGGTTAGTGGCCAGCAGCCTCAGTTCCTCACCACCTGGACCTCTTCATAGGGCTGTCTGAGTGACCTCCAGAGAGAGTGATCCAAAGGAAAGCACAGTGAAAGCTGCTGTAACTTTTATGCCCTAGTCTTCAAAACCACACATCATCATTTCCTCAATATCTCATTAGCTACATAGGCCAACCTTATTCTCTGTGAGAGGAGACACAAGATTTGAATACAGGAACTTATAGGAATTATTGGGGACATCATAAAGACTGGCTAAAATCCCTGATAATGTCTTTATTTATTTATTTTTTTTTAAATAATCTCTCCCCCGAGCTCCTTGGTACCCAATTCCTCTTGCTTGTACTGGCAACCTACCAAAGTATTCCCCCAGTGTTCCAAGATGGGAATCTTTTTCAATCTCCTTCTATCTAATAAAAATTTGGTTTACTTTGATTATGAAGAAGTTGAACAATCTAATAACATTTAGGGACCTTTTTTTTCTTGGCAATGTCTGAATCATTAGACAAAATTAACAAACGAAAATTTGGGGGCAAGCTTTTGGCTGCCTTGCAAACTACTGGTATAATAAGTTGCCATCAATTTGACTTCTTAGCCAAACCAGTCTTCTTTTTTTAAAATATATTTTATTGATTTTTTACAGAGCGAAAGGGAGAGGGATAGAGAGTTAGAAACATCGATCAGCTGCCTCCTGCACACCTCCTACTGGAGATGTGCCCACAACCAAGGTACATGCCCTTGACTGGAATCGAACCTGGGACCTTTCAGTCCGCAGGCCAATGCTCTATCCACTGGGCCAAACTGGTTAGGGCAGCCAAACCAGTCTTGACTGAACATGCCAACTGGTAAATTCTCTGCCAGGAAATCTGGTCATTCTCATGTTGGGATTCCAAGACTATATTTCTCAATATCTGCCTTGCCATGATTTCTTTTCTTGCTCACTAATGTTCAGAAATTTTTCAAATGAATTGCATTTCCCTATTTCTGTTAATGGTCATATCATTAAGTCAGTTATATAAACTCAAAAACTTGAAGTTTATTTGAATCCTGGGGGCCCAATGCATGAATTCGTGCACCTTGAAAGGAACTGTGGGCCATGAGGCTGAGGTAGGCACAGGGGTGGGTTTTGTCCCATCCTCTGCACCCCCGCCTGACCCTCCTGCCGTGGCTCCCCTGTCCCCTGTCTGCCGGCAGCCCTGCTCCAGCCGCTGCTCCCGTGCGCTGACGGTGCCAGCCCCGCTCACACCTGCTGAAGGTGTGGAGAGACTGGGGCCTGCGCTGTCAATGGGTTCGAGCAGCAGCTGCTGCCCTAATTGCCCCTCAGGAGCAGGGGGAGGTGGAGAAGCCCTCAGGGGTTTTCCGGGCCAGCAGCCATCACTCGCAGCCACTGATGGCACCAAGCAATCAGGACCAGTGCTGGGCACCAGCAGCGGGTGCAAGCGGCAGCTCAGGCTCCAGCAGCAGGTGCAAGCGGGGCCATAACCGGCAGCGGGTGTGAGAGGTGGCTGCCAGGGGAGGTGGAGAAACCCTGAGGGGCGATTGGGGCCAGCAGCCACTGCTTGCAGCTGCTGACAGTGCCAAGCGATCTGGGCCAGTGCCAGCAGTGGGTGCAAGTAGGGCTGGCGCCAGCAGCAGGTGAAGTGCCGGGCGGGACCACAGTGTGTGGGAGCAAAGAATTCTCAGTAACCACCAGAGGCTTGCCAGATGACAGTGACCGATGCCCCACCTTAATCTGGTGCCCTCGCTCACCTGCTCCACCACCCCGCCACAGCCAATGCCCGCCGTGTTTTGCGCACGCCCCCTGGTGGTCAGCGCACATCATAGCAACGGGTTGTTCGGTTGTTCTGCCGTTTGGTTTATTTGCATATTAGCCTTGTATTATATAGGATGTTCTTTCCCCAATATAATCTTTTGACTATCATGCTCAGCTCCATCTCCTCTTTTCTTTCTACTCTATCCCACTTTAAACCTTTTATTGTACTTTTTGTTGCAGTTTGGTTACACATCCTTGCCACATTAACTTGCTAAAGCACAGCATCTATTCATTCATTGTACTGCTCAAAATGTCACTTTTATCTCCTCGGTACCTATACAATGAGCTCCAAACTTCCCAGCCCAGCTTCCACTGTCTGCCACATTCCAGCCACAATTTAGCTTCCTAGCCTTGTCTTCTATTACTTCTCCACACTGGATTATTCTTGATTCATCAAACTCATTCCCCATCTACCATTCAGTTTTTATTGTGCCTTTTCCTCTGACTAAAATGTTTTCCCTCTACTTTTATCAAAACCCTGCCTATCTTTCAAAGCCAAAACCAATAGGAATCTCAAACATGACATCTTGATCCTCCCAGCCAGAAGTATTCTCTCTTTTCTGAAAGTCTAAGATACTTTGTACCACTCCTAAGGTACTCACTGAATTCTAACAGGTTACATGAATTATCTCTTCTTGTATATTTTAAGCTTTCTGAGAACAACAGTTGTATCATTCCACGTGTAGAGATTAGCACATCTCCTTGATTCAGAGGTGGTTGCTTTGGAGTTGGAACCATCATGAAATGAATTGGGTAAATATTGTACATTGGTCTGGGGTGGTGAGTAGGAAGGCAGTACTATGTGGTAAAGAGACAAACCTTTGGATGTCAAACAATGCCATATTTAAATTCATTTTTACCAGTTTCTAGGGAAAATTAACTAACCTCCCGGTGCCTCAGTTGCCTTTTCTGTAAAATGGGAAAACAGTGCCTATTTTGTAGATTTGTTGTCATAATTAAGTGAGGTGTTGTGTATAAAACACTTATCTTAATACATTATTATCTTCTGTCTTCTATTATTCCTAGATAAAGTCTTGTAACAATGTTTAATAACTTTTTATTAAATAAATGAATTATTTAGAAAACAAAATCATATGAATTCTATTTTAAATATACATGCACATTAAAATTTTTTTAAAACGTTAGCAGAGTATAGAAGATAGGATAAAAAATAGAAGAGAAAAATAAGGAATCAAGATATAATTCCTTGTAAGTAAGCAAGAAGAAATTTAATTTTGGACATAGACTTACAGTCTTAAGCCTACAGAATACGTTGGAAATTTCTCACAATTTTCTAATGGGAAAATTTTAATTATCTATTTTTAATTATAACAGTTCACATCTTAAATTACATATAAAAATGTTTAAATACTGCAGCTAATGGTAGGCTCAGCCAGGCTCCAGATTCTCAGCCACTGGGGAATTTCTGTGTCAGACCACCCACTGTGAAAGGGAGAAGTTGGTGCCTTTGTCAGTGGAAATTTCTTCTGAAGGGAGTTCTAAGCTGTTGTAACCATTTTCCCTGAGGAAGACAGAGGGAGAAAAAAAATGAGAAATTACCGGACAAACACTACTTATCCAAGATTTAAAGTAACAATCAAAGGTGGAATTAATGCTTTTAACACCACAGCTATCCCCAACTTCAGTCTGTTTTATATAGATTTGGGTTGACTGGTTTTAGTTCACTTCTTTGGAGGACACAAACTTATGTGAATAAAGGTAGGATTTCAGACAAGTCACACTATTTAGTTATAGTTTGGTTTAGATTTTTTGTTCATGTTTTATCATCTTTCTCAAAATATCTTTAGGAACAAGTCATTCAAATAGTAATACCAAAATAGCATTTGCATTGGATATCTTATTTCAAGTTTCTTGGGATAAACTTGTGTTATGCAAGCAAAAGAGACATCCTAATGGTGTTAAACCTGGAAAAGGAATGGAAAGGTGCACAGGATGACAATCTTTGCTCATAACTTTCCTGTTTGATAAAGACTAATATTTAAAATCTTTTATCTTAAAAGTATTTCTCGTCTGTAATTTGAAACTGTCTGAAATCTAGTTTCTTGAACTAATGCAGGACAGATGTTCGTGAAAGTGACTTCAATGAATATTATTGTGCTGTGCAAAAAAGCTTAGCAGGTGTGTGTGTGTGTGTGTGTGTGTGTGTGTGTGTGTGTGTGTGTGTGTACAGCTCTCTTTCACCCTCCTCAATACTTCCCAGGCAGTGTTAGCAGAGAGCCACTAGAAGATAGTTTTGACTTAGACTGAAGCCTCTTATGATCCCACAGGTTATCTCAACCATGGCTCCAAATGTACTTCCTTCTGCTCTCCCCAGAGGAGAAGCCTATATATGAACATGGGGAAGGAGACACTTTAAAACATTTTTTTAAAAGTATAGTTGGTATACAGTATTATATTAGTTCAGGGGTACAATATAGTGCTTTGACATTTATATACCTTAAATGTGATCACCACAGTAAGTCTAGTAATCATCTGTCACCGTGCAAACTTATCACAATATTGACTATATTCCTTTTCACATTTTTCACCCATTCCCCAGGTCCCCTCCCTCTGGCAACCATCAGTTTGATCTCTGTTTCTATGAGTCTGTTTTTGTTTTGTTTTGTTTGTTCCTTTGTTTTATTTGTTTTTTAGGTTCCACACTTAAGTGAAACCATGTGGTATTTGTCTTTCTCTCTCTCTAACTTATTTCATTTGGCAAAATTCTCTCTAGGTCCATCTATCCATCCATGTTGCTACAATATAACACTTTGTTCTTTTTTATTGCTGAGTAATATTCCATTCTATCATCTATCTATCTATCTATCTATCTATCTATCTATCTATCTATCTATTATCTATCTAATCTATCCATCTATCCATCTCACATCTTCTTTATCCATTTATCCACTGACAGACACCTAGGCTGCTTCCATATCCTGGCTTTTGTAAATAATGTAGCAGTGATCATAGGAGTGTGTATATGTTTTTTAATTAGTGTTTTTGTTTTCTTCAGGTAAATACCGAGAAGTGAAATTACTGGGTCATGTAGGTGGATCTTTTTTTAGTTCTTTGAAGAATTTCCATCTGTTTTCAATAGTGGCTACACCAATTTGCAGTCCCACCAACAGTGCACAAGGGTTCCCTTTTCTCCACATCCTCGCCAACACATGTTATTTGTTGACTTTTTGGTGATAGCCATTCTGGCTGGTGTGAGATACTATCTCGTTGTGGTTTTTACTTGCATTTCCCTGGTTAGTGATGTTGAGCATCTTTCCATGTATCTGTTAGCCATGTGTATGTCTTCTTTAGAGAAATGTCTCTTCATGTCCTCTGCCCATTTTTTTTATTGTTTAAAGTATTACATATAGTAGTACATATATCTCCTTTTTTCCCCCCATTGACCTTCCCCCCTCTGACCATTCTTTAATTGGATTGTTTGTTTGTTTGTTATTGAGTTGAATGCGCTCCTTAGACAGTACATTTATACATTTTGAATATCAACCTTTATCAGATATATCATTTGCGAATACATTCTCCCATTCACTGGGTTGTCTTTATGTTTTGTCAATAATTTCCTTTCCTGTATAGAAGCTTTTTAGTTTGATGAAGTCCTATTTGTTTATTTTTGTTTTTATTTCCCTTGATCGAGAGACCATATCCAAAATGATATTATTAAGACTGATATAAAATAGTTTACCACCTATTTTTTTCTTCTAGAAGTTTAATGAATATAGGTCTTACACTTAAATTTTTAATCCATTTTGAATATAATTTTGCAAATGATGTAAGAGAGTGGCCTAGTTTCATTTTTCTTTTGCATGTATCTGTCCAGTTTTTCCAATACCATGTGTTGACTAGACTGTCATTTCTCCATTATATATTCTTATCTCCTTTGTCATAGGTTAATTGGCCATATATCTGAGGATTTATTTCTGGGCTCTCTATTCTGTTTCATTGCATTTGTTTTTGTGCCAGTACCATACTGTTTTGATTATTATAGCTTTGTAATATAGTTTGAAGTCAGAATGCATGATAACTCCAGCTTTGTTCTTCTTTCTCAAGATTGCTTTGACTATATATGTTCTTTTGTGATTCCATATAAATTTTAGGATTATTTGTTCTAGTTCTGAGAATGCCATTGATATTTTTTAATAGGAATTGCATTAAGTCTGTAGATTGCTTTGATTATTATGGACATTTTAACGATGGTAATTCTTTCAATCCATGAGCACAGTTGATCCTTCTACTTTTTGTGTCCTCTTCAATTTCTTTCTTCAGTGTCTTATAGTTTTCAGAATACAGGTATTTCACATCTCTGATTAATGTATTCATTTTGATGCAATTTTATTTTTTTAATATTTTTATTGATTTCAGAGAGGAAGGGAGAAGGAGAGAACTGCCCACCACTGGGATCAAGCCCACAACCTGAGCATGTGCCCTGACTGGGAATTGAACCATGATCTCCTGGTTCATAGGTCAATGCTCAACCTCTAAGCTGCTACAGCTGGACTTGATGCAATTTTAAATGGATTGTTTTCTTAATTCCTTTTTCTGATCTTTTATTATTAGTGTTTAGAAACACAATGGATTTTGTATATTTATTTTCTATTCTGCTACAATGGATTTTGTATATTAATTTTCTATTCTGCTACTTTTTCAATTCATTTATTAGTTCTATTAATTTTTGGTGAATTCTTTATTGTTTTCTGTATACAGTATCATGTTATCTGCAAACAGTGATAGTGTTACTTCTTATCTTTCAATTTGGATGCTTTCATATCTTTTTCTTGCAAAATTGCTGTGGCTAGGTCTTCCAATACTGTATTGAAGAATAGTAATGAGAGTGGGCATCCTTGTCTAGCTCCTGATCCTAGAGGAAAGATTTCAGCTTTTCACCATTGAGTATGATGTTAGCTGTGGGCTTGTCATATATAGCCTGTATCATGTTGAGGTAAGTTTTTTACAGACCCACTTTGTTGAAAGATTTTATTGAAACAGATGTTGAATTTTGTCAAATGCCTTTTCTGTATGTATTGAGATGATCATATGATTTTTATCCCTAGTTTTATTGATGTGATGAATCACATTAATTGTTTTGTGGATGTTGAACCACCTTACATCCCCGGTATAAATCCTACTTGATCATGGTGTATAATCCTTTTAATGTATTGTTGAATTTAATTTGCTAATATTTTAGTATTTTGTTGAGGATTATTACATCTATGTTCATCAGGAATATTGGTCTGTAATTCTCTCTCTCTCCCTTCCTCCCTCCCTCTTTCTCATTTTTGTCTGGTTTAGGTATCAGGGTAATTCTGGCCTTGTAGAATGAATTTGGAAGTGTTCCTTCCTCTTCAATTTTTTGAAATTGTTTGAGAAGACAAGTATTAATTCTCCCTTAAAAGTTTGGTAGTTCACCTGTGAAGCCATCTGGTTGCAGGTTTCCCGGCCCTGGTCGGAGTATGTACAGGAGGCAACCCATCCATGTGTCTCCCTCACATCGATGTTTCTGTCTCTCCTTCTCCCTTCCACTCTCTCTAAAACTCAATGGAAAAATATCCTTGGGTGAGGATTAACCAAAAAAAAAGTGTTAAGTTCTTGAAAATGGGTTATGTGCTTTGATATGGCTATAAACGCACACAGCAGTGGCACCTTCACCTAAGGCCCGGGCGGGAGGCAGGTGCAGGGTTGAGGGGTTAATGGGGGGAAAGGGGGCATATGTAATACTTTCAATAATAGAGGTAAATTAAGAGCAACATCAAAGATGTCAGGAAGGCCATTTCCAGAGTAGGAATGTCTAAGCTCAGATCTAGAGTTAGCCTCAAAAAGGTACAATGAGGATGGGGAGAGTCAAAAACAAGGGAGCAGGCAGGGATGTCCAAGACCAAGGAAAGCGTGTGTGTGTGTGTGTGTGTGTGTGTGTGTGTGTGTGTGTGTGTCCTTTCTTTGCTATCAGCAAGAGTCTGCTCCTTTTCCCATCATTTTTAAAATGTCACATTTAAAAATATCTTAAGAAGTTGTGTCTACTGCTTTGGTCTGAAAAATATGCCTGGAAACGCATGTGAGAGAGTACTTTACCTTTGGTTCAGTCACTATAATCACTTTTTTCCAATACAATTCAGCTCATAAACTCACTAAGCAATATCATTTCCAAAGCACTTTTAATATATGTTTCTTTTATGAGTGGTATTTTCTCATGATATTATTATAAAATAATACAGAAGACTGCTCTGGCTGGTTTGGCTCAGTGGATAGAGTGTCGGCCTGCTGACTGAAGGGTCCTAGGTTCAATTCTAGTCAAGGGCATATGCCCAGGGGGCATGCAGGAGGCAGCTGATCCATGATTCTCTCTCATCATTGATGCTTCTAACTCTCTCTCCCTCTCCTTTCCTCTCTGAAATCATAAAAAATATATTTAAAAAGTAAAATAAAAAATAAAAGATGGCCTAGATAAGAGTTGTTTTTTTGTTGTTGTTGTTTTGTTTTTTAATAATACAGAAGACTAGCAAGTAGTTTATTTAGTGGTTGGGAGGACAAACCTCTTGCCAGATTGTGCCTGATTTGAAGCCTGTTCTAGGCCTGACTCTGCTACTCATTAACCAGGCAGCCTGGGGCAAGTTACTTTGTAGCATCAGTTTTCTCATCAGTCAAATAAAGAAATAGTACTATCTACTTTATAGGGTTGCTGTAAGAACTGATTGATATAACATACAAAAAGCACTTAGCCCACTGCCTGGCTCATAGAAAGTACGCAATAAATTGTTTTCTGCATCACTCTATAGTTATACAGGGTGGGCAAAAGTAGGTTTACAGTTTTTTTCTATGGAAAATGATACAAAAATAAACTGTGCATTCTCACAACTATAAACCTACTTTTGCTCCACCTGTATCTAGAAAAGGTTACACATAAAATAGTCAAAATATGATGGTAAAGGGATATTAAGAGTATTGTGAAAATAATATTGTCCCATATTTATGGGTGTGCAGAAAAAATTTTAAGTGATAATTGTAGTCCCTAAGCCAATCAGAGATAATTGGTCTATCACATTTTATAAGTTTCCAATCCTCCTCCTCCTTGATTTTTTGAATTCCCAGCCACCTAACCCTCCCGGGAGTTCCTTCTAAGAAACAGCAAGGCCAGGACTAACGATTCTCAAGTAGAGATCTGACTCTCTGGAAGCCCTCTAGCAAAACCCACTGCATTCTGACTCCCCACGGCTCCAGTCCCACATTTACTTGTTTGGCATATGAAGTTGTTGGTTCATTTTTTTAGCATAAAAAGGAAAACCTTTTTCTGGTATATAACAAGAATAGTTAAATGCTTTATAGTGGTCTCATCAAAGGTAATGCACGCTTCCTTTGGTTTTGATGATGTGTGTCTGTAATAGCAGCTGGAAAGGGGGAGTGGATGAGGCAAGTGACCTAAGGAGCATTGTACCGCCAACAAATTAGTCAAAAGCATTTGAGGCTTATTGGTCAACAGTCAGCAGAAATAATTGGTTTGTTTGGTCTATGAATGTAATCAAAGTCTGGCTGGGTTAATACTTTTTGTTTTTGAATTGACTAGCATTTTTAATTTCTCAGGTTTTCTTGTCTTTAATTATAAAAATGAAAAAACAACTTTGCCCATGGTATATTTTGATGCACTATATTTTACTGTATATTGTGAATAGTAACATTTTTCAAAGTGTAAAAGATTTGTGAGGCTTGGAGATTATAATCTTTATGTAGTAAAATGATTCTTGGTTCTGATCATTGTAAGCTGGAAACTCCTATCTTATATGTGTCTCTCCCTCCCTCTGCCCCCTTACACACACACACATCTCCTTTCTCTGTCTCCCTCACCACACACAGTCCCCAGGCTATATTCAAGGCCCGGCAAAAGTAGGTTTACAGTTGTGACTACTTGAAACACAGAGTTTCTTCTTGTATTCTTATTTCTTTATTATTGTATTATTTTCCATGGGAACAACTGTAAACCTATATTTGCCCCACCTGTACTTTTTAAATCTTTATTTTAATATGTATATTAAGCAACATTAAAATTTGTCCAGTATTTTATGAACCCTGATTATCATCCTAAAAATTATAAGTGATACAATTCATCACCCTAAAAGTGCTCTGACATAGTAAAGATGATGGTAGTTATAATAAATGGTTAAGATAAAATTTCTGCTACAGAATTCTTTTGCATGCTTGATTTGTTGGGGGAAAGATTGAAAATTAATTAGAATTAATCTGAGATTTAATTCACGCCAATTCATTTCAGTATCTTTGAAATTTGATTTTTCTGTGTGAGGGTTTTTTTACTGTTTTTATTGATTTTTAGAGAGAGAGGGAGGGAGAGGATAGAAACATTAGTGAGAGAGAAACATCATCGATCGGCTGCTTCCTGTACACCTCCTACTGCAACCAGGGCATTTGCCCTGACCAGGAGTCAAACCAGTGACCTCTTGGTTCACGGATCAATGCTCAACCATGGAGCCACACCAACTAGGCATGAGCAAAGATTTTAATTATACTGTTTGATCAATAGGCATTTATTAAACATCTACTATTTACTAGCTATTGTGCCGGGCTCCCACAAGATCTTAAAAGAAAATGACCTCTAAACGCTTAACTCATATTAAAACACCCACATGACAGTTGACAAAGGAGTAATATGGACAAAGGCAGTTTTCAGGTCTGAGAACAATGAGCGCCCAGAAATGAAAGTTTAAAAGCAGAACGGGAGAGAGTTGTGAGCTTTAGAATTACCTCTAAAAGGAGACATTGAAAGAGGACAGAAAGGAAAAAGAACGAAAGGAGGGTGGGAATCGGGCAGCTCTCCTGTGGCCGCAGAGTTCTTCCTCCCTTGCTCTAATGTGAAAGAGTTGCAGGATGACAAGGATGCTGTTTTCCAACTGGAAGAGGAAGAAAAATCACCATAAAATCCGGTTGAGCCAATCACAACTGGGAATAGCCCAAGAAAAAATAAGTACCTTTCCATGGAAGAAGTAGCGTATGACCTCTGCAGAGCTCTGTATCTGTGTTCTCTTGGGACACCGCACTTGGACAATGTGTGCAAATCCACAGGTGGCGGTTTCATGTGGGGGAGGAGCTTCCACGTGGAGAATAGTGAACTGAACTGAGATGTACCGCTTTGGTGGTCAGAGTACCAGGGGTAGCGCTGCCTTACCCTTGGAAGGAGTGTGTTCACTGACACGTCCAGAGTGCCCAGGGTGCGGTGGAACTTTATTAAAGAGTTGCACAGTCGCACTAACAGGTTTGGCTCAGTGGATAGAGCGTCGGCCTGCGGACCCAAGGGTCCTAGGTTCGATTCCAGTCAAGGGCATGTACCTTGGTTGCGGGCACATCCCCAATAGGGAGTGTGCAGGAGGCAGCTGATCGATGTTTCTCTCTCATCAATATTTCTAACTCTCTCTCCCTCTCCCTTCCTCTCTGCAAAAAATCAATAAAATATATTTTTTAAAAAAAGAGTTGCACAGTCTCTCTGTTGCTATGAAAAGACAGGCTCCAATATTGCATGCTTTACTTATTGGCCCTATCACTGTTATGATTCATTCAAGCTTTCCATATTTATTAATACAAATAGTTTGCAGGTAGAGCCTTGATTGAATAAAAGAGCTTTTCATATCTGGAAACACTAAAAATAACCTGAAACCTTAATTCAAAGAGGAGACAGCCCTAGCTGGTTTCGCTCAGTGGATAGAGCCTCGACCTTCGGACTGAAGGGTCCCAGGTTCAATTCCAGTCAAGGGCTCATGCCCGGGTTGTGGGCTCAATCCCCAGTAGGGGGCATGCAGGAGGCAGCCAATCAAGGATTCTCTCTCATCGTTGATGTTTCTCTCTCTCTCTCTCCCTCTCCCTTCCTCTCTAAAATCAATAAAAAAAAAATTTTTTTTTTTTTTAAGAAGAGAAGATGAGCAGAGAATAATCCAGGAGCAGGCAGAATTCTGGGGAGAGCCTACTGAGGTGGCAGAGGGCAAAAAGAAAAGGAGGAAATGAAAGAGGCAGGAAAGAAGGGAAGGGAAAGAAAAGGGATGTGGAGAGAGAGAGATGTGTTTCTCCCAGCTGTGTGGACAGCTCTTCCCAGTCCGCTGCTTTCTGACCAGGCATTGCTTGTGGATGAGTGGATGGGGGTCCAGCGGAGACTGGGGGTTGCCAGGGTGCTCCAGCCACTGTGGTCTCATCCTCCCTCCACCTCCTTGGTGGCACCCCACCCAGATTCCTTTCTTGTCAAACTTGTTTGCAGTCACCCAAGCCCTCTAATCCATGACCTCTTGGTCAAACTGTCTGTAAACCAGGACACAAATAGATTGAGGGTGTCAGGTAACATGGTAATTTGGTGGAGAGAAGACAGAATGAGTACTGCATTCCCCTTTATAATACCCCTCCCCATTCCCCCCCACCCACACACACACCTTTAAAAGTAAATGCCCTTTCCCCACCTATATTTCTCTGTGTCTCTAAGTCACTGGAGGGCAACTGAGTGTGATTCACACATTTGCATTTATTTAGTTGCTTTGATATATTAATTTCTCTCAGGAGGGAACTGGTAGAACATTTAAGTCAATTCTGTTTTTTCTTGGGGAAGGGGGTTAACACAAAGACAGGTGATGACAAACTTGGGCTGTATTGGTTTATGGGAATAACATTGGATATTGTGTGTGCATTGAAGTTAGAGCAGTCACACTACATGAGGAGATGAACATGCTGTAACCACATCTTAAACTCAAAGCCATTTCTACTGGAACTGATTAATGTCCAACTAATACACATGCATGGTACTCACCACATGCTTGATGCCTGCTGAGTCTCTGAAAAACCTGGTTGCCCACATGTTTCTGAGAACACCCTCCAACCCCTGCCAGAAATCCTCATCATCACTATGTAGGCTGCGAAGGAGAAGCAGTGGGCTTTGAGGAAGCTAAGACAGGATAGAGTAATGGGATGATTCAGAGTTCATACTAGATGTGTACACTACTACAGCCACCTACTCACACCCCTAAGTGCCAAGATTTGGGTGAATCCTCTCCGTAAAAATTATGCTGCTTTAATGAACAGGTCAGAGGTAGGGCCCAAGGGGGTGGCTAGGGGAGAGGAACTACCTCTTCAAAAATATTTACCGAGAAGTTATTACGGGCCAGGCAGTGCATTGTGAGGAAAGGGGGCTATTTTGCATAGAGCTAAACCAATCTTCCCAAGAGGTGCAATTGTGCTGTATGTTGGCTGGAAATTCCTGATGTAACATCCCGTCTTTCTCTGGCTTACATGCACTTTATCTCTTTTCTTGAATGGGGGAGAGGGGGACGAGGTTGGTCGGGCAGAGAGAGAAAGACAGAGATACAGAAGCAGAATCGCCTTTCTATTCAGGGATTTGCTGAGCACCCCGAGTTGCTGTTCCCAAGTAAAGAGCACAAGAACTCAGGGGGGTTGCACTGTCTTGAATTCTTTCTCCAGCTCTGAAATCTTTTGGCAAGTTCTGTATATTTGACACTGGGCACACGTGGGTCTAGCACTGAAGTCAGTGCTGAAGTATCATTGTTACTTTGTTACATATGTTTAAAGGAACAAATAGGTCAGCGTGGGAAAGAAGCAGGGCCCAGGCGAGTGGGGGCGGGGTACGAGCGGGAGCCAGGGCTGGCCCCAAACCTCAGTGCCCCCAAGCCAGGCCCAGCGGCATTGCGCCGCCCACCCCGGGCCTCCCTCTGACCCCACTCCCCCTCCCCCTCCCCCCAGTCCTGCCTCCCAGGGTCCATCCAGAGCTCCAGCGCCGGGGCTGATGGCCCATCCCTGGAGTCCTGAGCGCTCAACCCTGTTGGCAGCCTCTCTTAGAACCTCAGCTGCTAACCTTTGTGAGAGACGAAAGCTGTTCCAGACCTTTCTGTGTGCCTCAAGTGTGGAAGGAAAGGAACCCCGCTTGTGCTAAAAGGCCTTCATTAACCGCAGGCTTCTAAAGAGCAAGGCTGGATGGAGGACCCCATCCCTCCCGCCCCCATGCGACCTCAGCGGCCCCGGCCGACGGCCCAGGGGAAGTGGCCACCAGAAGGGTCGGGGCCGTGGCCGGGGCAGCTGTGGGCGCAGAGCTCGCTATAGGGCCTCTCTCCCAGGAGCGGATAGATGATTCATTTTTATATGTAACGTTTTACCCCTCTCTATAGCTCCGGCTGGTTAATGTTCAACCCTGGGGCTTCCCGAGGCCCTTCGGCGGAAGCCAGGCAGGGGTGACCCACTCAAGGTATATGGCCGCTGCGGAGCGAAGGCGCCGAAGGTGGAGAGAGGGTGAGCAGGGACGGGAGGGGGGCTCCTTCGCCGCGGCCCGGGCCCCGCACGCGTCCGGGCAGGCTCAGCCCCGAGGCCGCGCCCCGCTGGGCCCGACCGCCCACGACGGAGCCGCCCGGGCGAGGAGCGGCGCGTGCGGAGGCCGCGGGAGGGCGCGGAGGCGGCGCTTCGCCCCAGCCGGACCCGGGGCCCTCGGGGCGGCCCCAGCCCGGGGCGGCCGGCCTGGAATGCGGGCCGGGGGCGGGGGCCGGCGGGGGGCCGGGGCGGGAGGACTCGCGCTGCCCATCAGATCGCGGTGTTGCTGTCCGGAGCGACGTGGCCGCACCAGTGCCCGACGCGAGGGGCGTCTCCGGGGTGCGCGGCTGGCCCTCTGCAAACAGGCCGGGACGGTGCCAGGTGGCAGACCCTACCACCACCCTTGTGCCAGGTCGCCCGCCAAAACGGGAGCACGATCCTAAGGCAGCGGTTCTGGTCAGCAGGACCGGCTGCGCCCCAGCCGCGGCGAGGCCGCCCGCGAGGCCCCGGGCGACAGCGCCCTTAGGGGCGCGTTGGGGAGCAGCGGCGCCTGGGCCCCCCTGAGAGCTGGGCCACGGGGCCCTGCGGAGCCCAAGGGTCCCAAAGGGCCTGGCCAGCGGCTGACGGCTTCTCCCCGGAGCTGGGCGGCTGGCGGGCTGGCGGGCTGCGCCTGGAAAGGGGGTTCCGAGCTGGGCAGGGGAGCTTCGCGCCAGGAGCCGTAGCCCAGCATGTGCAGGCGGGGTGTTTTGTGTTTTTTTTTCTTTTCCTTCTTCTCCCCCCCACCCTCCCCGCATCCCTTTCTTTCTTTTTTTTCTTTCGGTCAGAGAAACAAGACCCCGCCTCATCAGATAAGAGTGGCTCCTACCATTTCACAGGTTTTAAGCCGGGGCTGAAGGCGCTGAGGTCAGTGCGTGACTATCTCCCGAGGCCTGGAGCCCGCAGACTTATTTTTACTTCTTTTTGTTTGATATTATATTATTTTCTAAGAAAATGCCTTGGGCTCTGATAGGCCAAGATCCCTCCTTGGCACTGGGGAAGGAATACCTGCAGGGTCTCCACCTCTGTGCAGAGCAGCGGGCACGCGCGAATGAACACACACACACACACACACACACACACACACACACACACACACACACACCCTACAGGGCCCACCGACTGCAAGCAGCCTTGTGAAGTGACACGAGAAGTCCCTGTGGTCCACCCGGAAGGACCCAGCAGATGCCAGCAGATTTCAACTGGGTGCAGCAGCCCCCCTCAATAGCCGCGCCGAGAAGCAGGGTTGGGGCTGTTGACACAAGCAGAACAACGCCCAAGAACTGGGCTGCCACTCGTCTGGGTTCCAGGTCACAACTCACATGCTGCCCCACCCCCCTTTCAGGGACAGCAGAGATGGCTCTAGGTCTCATCTTCCTCGAGCAACAAGGATAAAGTTTCCTGCCAAGGACTGCGTGCCAGGGGGTCCCGGCGAAGCTTCAAACTGTCGGGCGGAGGCAGAAAGGCGTGGCTAAGTGTGGACGCGAGAGGCCTTGGTAGACGGCGCTTGGGGGGCCGTAAGGAGCCACCCCAAGCCGTAGGAGGGGTACATCAGGTTCCAGCAGCAGCGGGCTGGGCCATTTTCGAAGTCAATAGAAGGGGGGTAGGAAGTAGGGGTGGACAACTTTGGTGTGAATAAAGAAAATGGTACAGGGAGAAGACAGAGGAAGAGTCAGGGAGAGAAGGGGCGAAGAATAAAAGAACTAAATCTGGAAAGATCCATCCAAGTCAGGGAGTGTAGACACGCCCTGCTCAGGGAAGGCCCAGTGAGTCTAGTCTGAACTTCTCTAAGCCCTTCTGAGAGAATAAAAACATTGCAATTTCCCCACACAATCCCCCAAAAGTAAACACCTTTACTATATATTCATTAAACATTTTTTTAAAGGAATTTAGATGGTTCTTTTAGCCATGCTTTGGCTGAGTAACTTAAGCCTCAAATTCTGTTTTCCCCAGCTGCCACTGAACTGTTATCGCACTCTTTTTACAAGAATAGCAATAATTTTTTTTAGAAAAGGTAATTAACTAGAATTAAATATATCTTCAATAGGATATTTTATTTCTTGCAGGCCTTCTGTAATCTGCAAACAAAATCTAAAATCAACAGTTACATAAAATACTTAGCACAGAAGTGCATGAAGTTATGCGTCCCCAAATAAATCCTGGTTTCTATCTTTTCAGATGGAAAGGCAAGGATGAGAAGGAGGGCGGGCAGGACAAGTGTGATAAACTGTTAAGATTACAGTAAAACTTCCCTGGTTTCCTCTGCTAAAACCAGAAAGGGTAAATTAGCTGTGTGTTTACAATCAGATTTCTACTCAACCCACTGTTTTGTTTTGTGTCTTACTTTAAATCTTGTCTTCAGTTATTATTTTCTCAAGTTCAGTTAAAATGCAATCCTCAGCTTAGGAGGGCTGCGGAGAGAGAATCGTTTTTCAAACAATTCTTTCTGAAAAATCTGCAACAAGAAATTTTTCCTGTTTACTGGGAGACCTGTCCTCCCTCCGTCAGCCAGGTCTCTGCTTCCCTCTGTGCTCAGAGCGACTGCGGCCGGCGGGGTTTGGTGTCAATCAGTAGGGACTCTATATTCATAAAGACCTCTGATCTGATGACACCCTCCCTCCCCCAAATCTGGGGACTCCCTGGGCTGTCTGCGTGCACTGTGGGCCACCGGAGGCTGAGGGGGCCGCGACAGAGACCAGGGCACGGTGGATTAGGATGTGGATTGCAGGACAGACCTTTGTTTGGACACATTCGCGAGACGACGAGGGGCCGGAGGGGGAGGAGGAGGGTGTCCTCCTTGCAGATCGCGCCAGGTTTTTATAGACTCGCCTTAAAAGAGCTCCCCCTCTTTACTGGGTTAATTTATGGGGCTTTCGAGGAGTATTGGGACTTTTAAGACGCTCTTTATTTTTCCCCATTAATTTTGTGATTGTTGTTACACTCCTACAGGGACTCCCGGGTTTCAGCACCTCTCAGAAAGGGGGTGGGAGGAGTGTGTGTGTGTGTGGGTGGGGGGGGGGAGACAGAAATGCAGGGCAGGGAGGCAAAGGGGACGACTTGCCAGCCGCTCGGCCCAGGCTACCCAACTTTTTTTGTGAATTAAATGTCTAACCAAGTGTGGACAGTAAACTCAGATTTAGGAATTGGGAGGCAACTGAGACAGATGTGAGCTCCATACATCTTTCCCCAGGTCTGCACCGATGTAAATTAGGGGAAGGAAGCGTGTGGGGCCTTAGACATGTTTAAAAGCTTAAAGAACCAAGGACAGGCTGGGGAAAGGGTGAGAGAGTCGCAGGTGGCGGGGAGAAAGAAGCCCCTAGGCCTCAGGGAGACTTGTCTGGCGGGCTCCTGCCCCAGCCCCAGCCCCAGCCCCAGGCTCCGGGCGCTCCGAGGTGGCTGTGGGGGGCGGAGGCCAGCGGTGCCCGGGCTCCCCGCGGCCTCAGGCTCGCCACCCTGGATCTCCAGCGGAGGAGGTTGGTGTTCATGCTATAGATTACCTAAAGATTCATTTAAGCACTTTAATACACAACTAGCTCAGAAATCATTAAGAGACCTGGAGAAGGAGAGAAATTACCCTCACACTCACCGGTAATAAGTGTTGACATGCAGCAAAAATCGATTGAGTGGAACCGAGCTGGTGGCAGTGGCGCTGGCTGGAGGGGGGACGTGGGAGCGGGAGGAGCGAGGGGACCCCCTCCAGCGGCTGGGGAGCCAGGCTTTTCTCTCTGGGAGGGGAGAGGGGCGGGCGGGCCGGCGGGGCCGGTGTGAGGAGGATCATTCTTGCTTCTGGAAGTCCAGGGAAAGGAGCTGAGGGGGGAGAGAGGGCTTCGCCGCGGTGCCGAGTCTCCGCCCCCAGCCCGCACCCCTCCAGCCGGGGCAGTGACAACTCTTCCCCAAACCTCGACTTCCATTTGTTTGTTTGTTTGTTCCCCGCAGATTGATGGATTCCCTCGAAATGAAGTTCTACTTCGGCAGGCAAACTAGGCCGAGATCCGCCTCCTGTCCCCAGCGCTCCCAAGCCCCTCGAGCACCAGCAGGAGACGCACATCCGCCCGGCGGGTCCCGTTAGCGCTCCCAGCCCCCGGTCCCCCAGATCCCGGCCCCGGGTCCCCGCCGCCCCTCCCCCGCCGCCCCGCCCCCACACCAGGCCGAGCCCGGGGCGGCCCGGACCGTGGGCCCCGCCGCTCCAGGAGCCAAAGTCCGCCGGTGGGGACCGCTTTCCTCTCCAGTGCTCTCAAGTGAACAACAAGGACGGAGGTGACCCTCGTTCAAAGGGCTTTTATCTGCCCCCCACCACCGCGTGATCCCTCCCCGGGTCGGAGGCAGAGCTTAAAAAGGAAAGAAGGTTAATGTGCATTGAGCACTGATCTTAAATCGAGGACGTTACCTGCCATCTCTTCAAACGGCAGCAGCAGTTCCTTGCAGAACAAAGACGCAGTGTCTGCGCTTCCAAAGCTTAGAGGTGAAGTCGCAGATACAAGAAACCTTAGCGCAAAAACACAGGTTTTTCTCTGCTCCTCAAAACCGGCGGCTCCTTTTCGCTCCCGGTTCCCCGGATGGTGTTTGTCCTCGCCCCCTTGGGGGTCCGGGGCGGCTCTGACCAGACTCTTCTCTCCCCCCTCACAGCGCCGCGGTGATGAGCTCTTCCGAACTAAGTTGTAGTTGCTACTATTTGCTACTAAATCAAATTCCACATTAAAAAAAAAAAAGAGAGAGAGAGAGGCTGAAAACCACCGACAAAGGAAGAGGGGGGTGTTTCGAGTTCTTTCAAACACTCACACAGACCCTCATTCCCCCTTTAGAAGTCAGAGGATGGGAGGGAGGGCAAGGGCTGTAATTCATCTTGATTTGAATCATTGTCCTGCAGTTTGCAAACCATAATCCTGTATAATTTCAGGAACAAGCAGGTTTAGAATTAATGGGTCAATATTATTTAAAACAAAACACGGAGAGCATGACCTTTGTCTCAACTACATATTGCTCGACAAGACTCAGGAAACTCCGCTCTAACCTCTCAACCCCTGGGCTCTTTGAGAAACGAAGGGGCTGTAGTTATTAGAACCTGTCTTTGTTTCTTTTAATGTCTCCAAAGGATTTGGAAATAGTAATGCAATATAACATGAAGAATCTCTCTACTTAAGCCTGAAAGATAAACGTGGAGGCCTAAATATTTTGAACTGGAGGTGTTTCCTTAGAAACGTATAGACATATTCCTCTTGAGGAACGTGTATAAACTGTACAGGTATACACACACATATACTTCCCCAGAACAATTTCCTGGAGGCTCAGGTTCCCCACCCCTCTCCCCCAGGAGTCAATGAGAAATTCCAAGCTGGTGTACTGTCGACATTTCTTTCTCCTCTCTTATATTATTTTTTTTTTCCTAGCAATAATGGAATCCTTGGGGTTTAAGCCAAATACAAATCTGGGAGAGACAAGATCAGACTTTGCAGCTCTTTTTTTTTTTTTCTCCTTTTCTGGGAGTGCTTTTTTGTTGTTGTTTCTGATGGATGATTATAATTTATTTCTACCAAATTTAAATAAGTACTCCTGCCTTGTGTCTTTGACTAAGCAGGCAGAGGGAACTGGTTTAGTAGGTAGTGACTGAGAAACCCTGGCCAGGCGACAGAGGAGGGCAGAAAGAATCCAGACCAATTTGTATGCAGTATATTTTACTCCCATGAAATAAAACACTTTTTTTTTCATATTTGCTGAAAAGTAAAACAATAATATTGTACGAAATGTTATACACAGGGTAGGTTGTACATAGCAGTTTCCGAAACATCATTGCATCCACCAGAGAAACTATTCTAAAACTGATATTCACACATTTTTTAATAATAATAATATGTTAGAAACATACAGTGTGGTATTTAATATATACATTCCTTTGCTCGAAAGCGAAAAATCCTAATCGCTTCTGTATAACATGCTTTATTTTAAAGCCTAACCTTTAAAAACACTGTTGTGATATTACTAACAACTGCTTTTTATAAAATTAATTTGACATTTCGATATATATACATCCTTTCAGTCATTTTAATGTTAACAATGCTAAACTTAAAAAATAACAAGCTTATAGTAATGTTAAAATGTCACATCCAGTCAAACATCGGAGAGCGTGTCCTTGCAACTTTTGGAAATAACTTGTAGCGGACGATGTCAGACACTGAGGCGATTCCTTTGACATCAAGGGAGCTGCCTCTCTCTAATGCAGTGGTTTCCTTTTCTCTGTCTTCTCTCTCTCTGTCCCTTTCTTTAGTGCCCACGACCTCCTAGCGCAATCCCCAGTCTTTCCAGGGCAGGGGTGCCCCCCAACCGGCGCGGTGCGAGGATCCCGGCGCCGCGGGCGCGGCTCACACCGGCCGGTCCACGGCGTACTGGCAGGCGCTCAGGTTGGACGCCGGGTTCTGCACGCTGGCGTAGCCGAAGCTGGAGTGCTGCTTCGCTTTCAGTCTCAGGCTGGCCAGGCTCGAGTTACACGTGTCCCGGTAAACGTACGGAGGCGTCGGCGGCGCGTAGGGGCAGGCGGGCGTCGGCACGGCGGAATTCAGCGACGGGCTGCTCAGGTTGTTCAAGTTGTTGAGGCTGTTGAGGCTGGAGCCCGGGACGCCGGTCACCGCCGAGGGCACCATGCTGGACGACATGCTCATGGAGGAGATGGAGTTGGGCGGGGAGAACATGCTCTGCGACGACAGGGGGTTGACGTTCATCGAGTTGAAGAAAGGGAAGCTCTTGGTGGACAGGGAGGCCGACGTGAGGCCCTTGGCGGCCCAGTTGTTGTACGAGTAGCCCGGGTACATGTCGTCGTAGGGCTGCATGAGCCCGTTGAACTGCGGGCCGAAGCCGTTCTTGCACAGCTCGGCTTGCTGGTTGCGCTCCCGCTTTCTCCATTTGGCCCGGCGGTTCTTGAACCAAACCTGGGGTGGGGGGTGGGGGGTGGGAGCAAATAAGACGCCACAGATCGGATAAGTCAACCCTAGATCCCGGAGAGCACCAGAGGGCCGCCTCTTCTCCGACACAAACCCTAGTCCACACCGTTCTCCGCACCCCCGCACGGCCCCGCGCCCCGCGGGCCGGAGCCCAGACCAAATGGGGAAGGAAGCAGCCCTGGCGGCTCGGGCCTGCGAGGCAGGACTCTGAGCTTCGCCACAAACCCCAGCCGAATGCTCGGTGGCCTGTGGCAGCTTCTTCTCTAACCCAGGCCCTGCTCAGGATCCAAAAGCACTCACTGCAAAAATAAACGCGGGTCAGCAGGCTTTCCCGCCCCCCATCTTGCCCTGGCCACCTTGCAAACTTGCTTCCATTCCAAAGCCACACACTCCATGAAGAGCAGCACCAGGGACTGAGAGGGCACCAGAGCCCGCTCTCCCACACAGCTCCTCCCTTCCCTCTGGGGTCTCCCCTGCCGCCTTCCACTCAAGGGGAACCTGCACCTTCCCCTCTACCAGCGCCGGGCCGCACCCCCCTCCCTCGCCTAGCAAAATAACCAAGTGAAAAAGCCAAAGGCTCCTCCCCGACAGCTCCGTAAACTCAACGAACTGAGCGCGTCAACTCCCGACCCCAGAATGGGTCGCTCTGCAGCCCCCACTCGCTTTGCTCTGTTGCTTACGCCTCCAGTCCCAGGCCAGGCCTGCGCCCCCATGCTCTCCCCCTGGGCCCAGACGGGTCTGGGCTTTGCAGGAGGCCCCCCCCAGCCCAGCCAACCCCCACCCGCGTCCGCTGGCCCCGCCACAACCCCGCTCTCAATCCACATCGGGGCCCGCCAGTTGCCCCAGACGGCGGCTTTTGTGTATTGGAGAGAGGCCTGGTCGGAGATTTCGGAGCTGACACCAGTGATGTTTCACATTACACATCTCAGCCAGGCCCAGCCGGCTAATCCGCTTTTTCCCCCCTTTTCCCCCTTTCATTCTGGATTCCCTTTGTATCCCCCTTCCTCTTTTGCACCCGGCTGCTATAAAAAGCACGCCTCACTCCCACTTGGCTGGACCAGCCTCGGGCTTGGATAGAGGGAGCGGGAGGGAGCGAGAGCCCGGCGTGGCGGCAGCAGGGCACTTGGGAGGGACCGCGGAGAAGCCAGGGGGCTGGGGGAGGGCTTTCCGGAAGGATTCCACAGTATCCACAGATTGTGTTTTTATTTTAACTACTTGCCGTGTCTACCCGACGCCATCTAAACTTTGCCCGGGCAGGAAGAGTACGTGAGAGGCCCGTTCCCCTGGTGCTCAGGAGAGCTAATGAAAGACTGACCTTTCGCAAAACCAGGCAGGCCTGCGGAGCGCTGGCTCCATGCAGTTAAACTAAAACCATTTCCAACTTCATTCCGGCTCTTTTACCACCAGCCTCGCCTCCTGCCTTACACAATGCCACCCAGACAGTGTCTTCTTCATTCCCTCGGCTCTGGGAGTGATTTTGGCCTTAAATCTTTTCATCATTATTGTTATATGCTTTCTCTGTTCTAGCTGGGGGCTCTGTTTTTCTATCCAGGGCTTTTTTTTTTTTTTTTTTTTTTTTTTTTTTCAGTAAAGCCTCTGGACCCTTTGTGTATTTTCTGTTTCCAGAATCCTAACAATTTTGGAGTTTTGCACCGACGAGCATAAACCAGGATGCTGCTACTGGGTAACTGATTTAAAGTTCATTTTTGCCAATCCATAAAGCACAGATTTGCTACAAAGGTAAGCCCTTTCTTTGATAAAACTATTATAACTGGGAGGAAGGGTGCAACCATCTCCTGAGAAAAGATAAATAAACCAAACTGAAAAGTCTTTTTCTTTTTCTTTCTAAGAGGACTAGCAGGATAGTAGCTTGGGTATTAAAATGGCTTCCGGAGATCACACAACCCGGGAGTAGGGTGTGAGAGAGACCTGAATGGCCCCAAACCCGCAAAGACCTAGAGAAAGGGCTGGGCCAGGCCCGGCGCGAAAGTTTCCCTTGCGTGTTTCTGGCCGGTTTTCCTTGTTAAAGGCGCACAGGTTGGAGCCTGTTTTCAGCTCCTGGCCTGGGAGGGATTTTATTAGCGCTCGCCTGGAGGACTGCAAGCCAGGAACACAATACCCTGTGCAAGGGAATGAATGCCATGTGGCCCAGTTTGGTAGGGCGCTGGGTGGCGTAGCAGTGAGCCGGTGCCATTCCGGGCCCCAACAGGGGGCCGCGGCAGCCTCGGATGGGGGAGCTGTAACCTCGCGACTGGGCCAGCGAGAGGCCTTTTGCTTTTGCAAAGGCACCCCACCCGCAGCCTCCGGGGCGGCGCCGCCTCCCGTCCTCCCTCCCCGGTCTACACGGCCTGCACCTCCACTGCGCTCTCCCGCCCAGCCCTCCCAGGCTCCGCGCGGGCTCCTACCCGGACTCGAGCTTCCGTCAGGTTGGTCCACACGGCGATTTCTTCGCGCGTGGACATGTCCGGGTAGCGGTTTCTCTGGAAAGTGGCCTCCAGTTCCTGCAGCTGCTGGCTGGTGAAGTGGGTCCGCTGCCGCCGCTGCCGCTTCTTCTTGGACGGGTCCTCGGCGCCCACGTCCTCATTCTTTCCCTGCTGGCTCTTGTCCTTCTCTGAAAGCGAAACACACAAAGGCTCCCATCAGCGTGCCCACCGGCAGCCTGAGAACTGCCACTGGAGCGGGAGGCGCTGGCCGGGAAGAGCTGGGAGGCAGCGGGGAGGGGTGTGGGACCGACCGCTCGCGTGGCGCGGAGCACCGCGTCTGGGGGGGGGGGGGGTGCAGGCGCGAGTGTGGGTGTGCGCGCCCCATCTCCTCCCCTCCCCCCACCCCCGGCGGCGCCGTACGTTTTATTTACATGTTTATCTGCCTGCGACCGCGACACATTCACTTTTATTGCCTGTACTTTCGAGCACATTTATACGCCTCTGCGCAGACACACCGAAATCTCCCGGGACACGCGCCCGCGCGCGTTGTACAGACACCCCGGCCTTCGAAGCGGTTTCGGAAGGCTAGAGAAGTGGACTTTGGGATTCGGTCTGGCACGCGAGTTAAAAAAAAAAAAAAAAAAAAAAAGACCTCTTCTTCTGAGACATAGTTTCAGAGATACATTGCTAACAAGTGGAGCTTCTTGGGAGCTGAAAGCCGAGAGGAGAACATGGCCCGGGTGGGAGGTGGGGAGCGGCCTCTGGACCGCCTCGGATGTAGATGCTGGCATTTTTGTGACCCAAGAAACAGAAGGGAGGCCAGGGTAGGACTAGGGAGGGCGGCAAAAAGACCCGCGCCGTCCGCGCCGCCCCAGCCCGGCGGTGGAGGGAGAGCGAAAGGGACGGGAAGTTCTGCGCGCAGCAAGCTGCACGACCACTCCCACCACCTTTCCCCCCACCCCGTGCGGGGGCCGGCTTGCTCGCGGGCCAGAGAGGTCGAGCGACGCGGGGCGGCCGGGCGGGGGTACCGCGGGGCCGCGCGGCTCCTTACCTGCGGCCTCGGGGCTGGAGGTGTCAGAGATGGTGTGCACCTCCAACCTGTGCTTGGTAGAGTCCAGGGCGCGGGTCTGGCCGGGAGCTAGGACCGAAGCCATCGCCTGTAGCTGGGGATGGTGACAGGCGGAGGACGCGGGGGCAGCCGACCGCTTGGTCCCTGCTGCTCGGGGCTCCAAGTGCAGCGGGCCTTTCATGCAGTTCATGGGCGGAGGAGCGCGCCTCCCGCCCTACCAGTCCCGGGCCGCGCTGCGCTCTGGGCGCGGACCTTCCCCGCGGTGTCTGCCGCGGGCCGGGCCGGTGAACACCACCTCCGCGGAGCACTCCAGCCTCGCCGCCCGGTCTCCTTCCGAAGGCTTAAGCGAAGGGTTCCAGCGGCCGAATGTCAGCGGGCAAACGGAGCCATGCGAACGAGGTCGGGAGGGTACAGCTCCGGGCGTCTTTGGGGAGCAGGCGTGCAAGTTCCAAAGCGAAACGAGAGTGGGCAAAGACCCCTTTCTTCGCCCCCTCCCTCTCCCGAGTACAGCTCCAATGAGGGAAGCTAACGCGGAGCGCGCTCTGCCCGCCCCCCGCGCGCAGCCCTGACAGCGAAGTGTCAAGAGTGACAGGGACAGGTAGCTGACATCGGATCCCGGCGGCGGCGGCGGCGGCGCGAGCCTCCGGTCGCACCCTCCGCGTCGGGCACACGCACGGCCCCACGGATCGTCGAGCTGGAGCCGGGCCTCGCCGCAGCTCAGCTCCCGGCACCTGGGCCAGCCAAGGACCAGCACTGCGGCTCCCCGCTTCCCTGTTGGCCTAACATCTTAAAACCAGAGGCGGGCTTCCTGGTGCCGAGACGTCATCTGGCCACGGCCCTCCCCAGCCCTCCCGCCTCCGCCTCCTCCCAGACCCTTCTTGTGGCCGGAGTGACGTGGCTCTGACCCAATCAGGAGGCCCCGAGCTGCGGCGGAGGGACGGAGCTGCTTGCACCTATCAGCTCCGTGGGCTGGGCCAATACCTCACTGCGCCCGCAGAGTCTACACCCGCTGGCTCCAGCCCGACTAAACGCGATCGGCTTTTTGTTCGGGCGGAGAGGTGGAAGGATGAGGTGGGAGTAAAAAGCTCGGGGAGAAAGGAGCTGGAAGGTACACGGATCAACAAGGCACCCCCCCCTCCCTTTCTTTTGTGTCTCACTGTATCCATTTTCCCTCCCGAGGTGTTTTTCTCCTGCATGGAAAGAAGACATGCTACTTAAAACCAGAAATATTTAAAAACACCAACAGATCACCTCTCCGATCTTAGATTTCCCAAGCAGCCTGTCAGGTGAATGCTGCGCTAATCTGAAGCTTTATTTTAATTGCAAAAAAAGACATATCCCTTAGAAGGCAGGCTAATAAATTAGAAATCGAGAAGCAAATGGACCCGTCAAAAGAAAATTACCTTGACTTTCAACGAACAACTGTTTGGTGGTTCACTCTGGATTTATACAAGAATAAAAAGTCGCCTCAGATCACGTTCTCTGTAATGCTTATTAGTCCCCAGACAGAAAACACACAATAGAATAGAAACCCTAACCCAGCATTTTCAAAATGCTGAAAGCTTATCCTTTCTACTTAACGTTGATTAAGACACATATCCCAGATCTTTCAAATTCCTCGTACACTGTATTAAGCTCGTCCTAACCAGAGAGAGAGAGCCGAGCTTTAAATTCGACTCTCGTGTTTACTTTATTATCAATCAGATTGAAATCCATAAAGCTTGTAGAATCAACAGCCTTGAGCTAATTATATATAAACTATGCTTTAATGAGTTTCCATACAATTAAGAATGTTGCCAAATAACCAATTTCAAGGATAATTTTTGTCTTCTTTCCCCCCCCCCCCCTAGGAAGCTCAAGGCTGTCTTGAATTGTTAAAGTCCAAGCAGGCAGAGGCAGTAGGGTATGAGCAAAGGACACAAGCGTAGGAGAACACTGGGCCAGGAAAGGCAAAACCTTGTTCATTTATATAAACAAAGGAAATAGAACACCTTTGGGGACATCCAACCCTTTGTAGCACTATTTCCACATAAATTTAATTTCCACAGGAGTTAAAGAAAGAAATCCAAACACATTATTTAAAATAATTTTTGAGAGTCCCTTTGTCCTCTGGCTTGGGTCAGCTGGAGAGCACAAACTAATCTTCCCTGGGCTCTGGATTGGCGATTGCTTTATTGTGGAGTTAGTGTTATCATCCCCGACTGTGTATTTGTTTGACGTTACAGTCAATGATTTGCAACATCAGTATGGGGTATCTTCAGAAAATTCCCTCCTTGTCCTTGTTCACAAGATTGGGAAACCTATTCAGTCTGGGG
Source organism: Eptesicus fuscus (assembly GCF_027574615.1). Lineage (NCBI taxonomy): Eukaryota > Metazoa > Chordata > Mammalia > Chiroptera > Vespertilionidae > Eptesicus > Eptesicus fuscus. Next base: position 40,221,356 of record NC_072474.1, on the reverse strand, counting down.
CAGAGCAGATGAAACGGACTACAAACATGTTTGTAACCTATGCGTCTCTCCTTTGCCCTGCTCCCACCCCAAATCCTATCTGCAACTCCTCCCCCAGTTTAAACCTGCTTGAGAGCAGTCAGAGGAACCATATGAGAATTGTTCTTCAGTCTCTCTCCACACAAGTGTCATCCTACTTTAAGAAGAATTCAGCTACAAGGGGGGAACTTTCTTCATAGTAAGCTTTAAATCAGCATTTCTAATTTTAACCTTTTGTCCCAGTTCACCCCCATTCCAAGCATACACACACCTACTCAGGGCAGAATACATCCCCCTCTGACAGGTCTGCATTGGCTGAGGCTCATACTTCCAGCTATATTAGGTCCTGCAATCTTATCGCTAAATTATACATATTACACCGGCAGCCTGTTGGTAAAGAAGGTTAAATTAATTTACATTCTGTTCATTATCTGGTGCTTAAATGACGCATTTTATCCCGGAGATTTGGAGGAGAATCTCCTCAGACCCCACAGCGTTTCACTGAAGACAATGCTCTTACATTTGTAGTGGGTTTTAATCTGATAAGACTTTAATTTGCTTAAGTCTTTTAAATAAGGGTTTTCGATGTTTCTAGCCATTTTCTTATTGAATTTCCTCTAATTCCCCCAAGATCATAAAGTATATGTGAAAAGTAAATATTTCCTCCCATTGCACTGCCAGCCGATGACCTGTAACTAAGTCAATATGAATGCAGCTCTTTTCTGCCCACTGTGTTTACTAATCATATTCCAGTTTCTTCTTTTAAACCTTAGCAGAGCTGCGATCCCCACACCACCGTGCCCCTAAGGCCTCATTTCATGAAGGAACTCCATTACATCAAAGAAGGAAAGATTCTCCATCACAGTGAGCACTCAATTTTTGGTGCGAGCTCAGGGTGTTTTTCAAAACTCCTTGCTTGGGAGAGCTGAGAAGCTGCACAGAGCCATACAGATTTCTAAACACATCTCTCATTAAACCCGCAGAATTCTGATTTAAGCTCAGGTGGCTCTGCTTGGCTAATAGAACTTTCATCTGGACAAATACACACCAGGAAGGACCTAAACCAGCCTCCAAAGTGGGTGAAAAACCCAAGGGCAAGTGACAGCACCTTATAGTGCCCAAGGGTGGGAGATGGTGGAAGTGCTGGTGACCTTCAGGCAGCCTAAAAGCCTAAAGGGACAAGGAATCTTAAATTGTGTCAATCCATTGCAAAGCCAAGTGGGACATAAAGACAGTTATCTGGAGCACTCTGGCTAGAGAAAAAACACAGCCATACACATATATACCTATAAGTCTATTATACATATATATATTATACACCCCTAACCCCAGCTCTTGAAACAACTGAGCCAGTGGGGTGTTTCTTCACATTTTTTTTCAGCCAGAATTTCAACTCTCTCCTAATCAATTAATCACCTCAGAAACTCTTGAGTCTGAGTGACCCGCTTCCCAAGCCTGAGATTTCACTCCATGGGCGGTAGGAGTATAACAACATGGAAAGTCTAGATGGGGAAAAACAAGTGTGCAGCGAGGAACCGGGAAACACTTCTCAGTAAAAATGGTGGTGGTTGTGGGTAATTTTGGAGATTTAATTTACCAAAACCATGTGGGTGGGTACACAGGTACAGGCAGTACCGATAGTGAAGAAGTTGAAAGCGAAGAAATCTAATGTATTTCGGTTCAGCACTAAGCCCCCACAACCCCTTCTTTGGCTGGTTCTAGAAATTACTATTTCAGCTTTCCGCACAGAAATTAGAAAAACTCAGCGTGGTCCGTTCAGGGAAGCCCGAGGTGCACCACAGCTTCCCAGGACCAGGACAGGAAGCTCGGTGCGCGTTTAAGTTTTTGTGTCCCAAGACATCAGGTATCATCTCAATTGGCGTTTTCTTGCTCATTCTTTCGAATGATGACCCTTGAGGAGGGAAATGCGTGACACCTGGTCAGGAGAGTTTTGAGCTGGTATTTGCCACTGATTACCAGCCTTAAAGTCTTATTTAATTTCACACTCTTTAGTGTTAGTTGCGCAAAACCCCTCTGGCCATCGCTGTGAGACTGGCTGGGTTGTGCCATCAACTTCTTAGTTGCAGCGGTCCAGGTAGGGATTGGGACACAAACAAGGGGCCAACGACATTTGGAAAAAATGTGTCCTCCGAACTCACCTGGAAAAATGACTCAATTACATACCCCCCTGCGCTGTCCGGCCTTAGAGAGGCGGGAGCCTTGCAGTCAAGGCCAGCTCAAGGACGAGGCCCGCCAGGGATTCTGCTCAGAGACACGTGAGGGGCGTGGGTGCGCCAGCAGTGGCGTAAGGCGCAGAGGTCAGAAGGAGACCTTGCACCCTGACCAAGAAGTGGCCCTCCCTCCTCTCCTTCCTCTGCCTGGCTTTCCTCTGCACAAAAAACCAAGCTGGAAAGGGCTCCCTTTCTACCCGCATCCCCCAGCCATAGCCCAGAAATTAAAGGCTTTACTGTAGCTAATCCCCCCCATTGCCTAAATGGAATAAAAAAAAACTGTTAGTTTATTTTGTAAAAAAGGGGGATGCATTTTTTTGAGTCAGAAGTCTGTAGATGTACTAAACGACACCCACCCTCTCTAGGTCCGTGCAATGGGTCCCCCTATTCCTGTCCCCACACAATCTACCACTGGAGGTTTGGCACGACTGGATGAGAAAGTTCAGGTGTCAGGTGTAGGGCCCCTACACTGGCCAGTGAAGAGAAGATTGAGGGATTAGGGGAGGCATCGGAGCAGGGGGCTAGTGAAATCACTAAACCCATGTGCTGTAATGCCTTTTCACGTTAGCATGCTAGCCCTACAGGTTTATTAGGCCCTCATTTAATCTCTCAATGCGACTAGTCACGGAAACGTAAAATAAAGAGAATGTATAAATGTTAGGGTAAGGGAGAGAGAGAAGCGGGAATAAGATAAACATCAATATTTGGGTCCAGAGAGAGAAGTGACAAGGGACTAACTAAAGTCACTTTAAAAAAAACACAACAAAAATTGGATTTAAATGCTCCTTTCTTTTTCTATTTTCTCCCTTTCCAGCTCATGTTCGTCTCTTTTCTATTCCTCTTGCTCTCCCTTCTTCCTGTCTTCCCTCTCCCAGACATGCTAGTAGCTAACATTCAGCATTAGTTGTCATGGTGACCATAAATCACATAAATCCAAAAATACCCACCTATAATCTGAGATGAAGCTTTTATTTCCCTAGCGAAATAATATTTTAAAAGCTGTCAGCTGACAAAAAAGGAACCCAGCTCATTGTAGTAACCCAAGTAATATATTACTTCTAAAGATTTAAATTAAAATGTCAGCCTATTAAAAACATGCTGGGAGAATCTTGGGCACTCTTCAGGTCAGATCCTCACAATGAAGTCGACTCCATCACTCCTGATCACTCTTTAGCACAGACACACAACTTTGCCTGCTCTCTCTCCTTCTGTCCATGTATTCCCTCCTGTCCCAACCACCGCGGCCCTCACCAACTCTGGGCCTTTGGTTGTAAAAGGAAGGAGACTCCACCTGGATCAGAAGGGAGCCGGCTCCTCTGCCTGAACCTTTTGAAGACTTTGTGTGTTGGTCCTCTGATATCAATCATTTCCCCAAATGGAAGATAAGGGCTTTTTTTTGGGGGGGGGGGTGCGGTTGAGAGCCATAATGAGGGCGACTTCTTAGAAAAGCTGAGAAGAAAGAAACGAAGAGAGAAGGACGGGCGAGGGGAGGACGGAGCTGGGAGGCCAGGTTCTGTGGTGAAGCCTAACCGGGGAAAGGTAGGTAAATTCTGCCCTCCAGGAGGACACTCCCCCAGGTGAAGCCCTGGTGGTAGCGGTGGTAGCGGCGACGGTGGTGGCGGTGGCGGTGGTGGTGGGGCAGTGGCGGGGGAGGGGGCGGCCGCTGTTGGGCCTTTTGTCTTCTACGTGGGGCTTGTTGTCTTTTGCCTATCTTTGGATTACAGGGTATTCGCCTAGATGAAGAGCCATTAATTACCCATTCAGTCAATATTAGGAAGACCACAAAGCTTTTTACATAGGATTAAGAAGACATCAGATTGCTCCTTTAGTATATTCCTGCTCACGAATAAGCTTTCGTTATACATTTCCTTTTTCCCCGGAGCCTCGCTAACCACCGCTGCATACATTAGCAGCGGGCGGTGCGGAGAGACAGCCGCGCCAGCCGGGCCAAACTTGGAGCGCACACCCCGTCGGAGCGAGGAACGCAACCTGGGTCCCCCACCGCGGGCCGCGATCCGCAGGGGCTGGCCACCTGGGGACAACTGTTCAAATTCCCCTTCGTGGGGAACACACACACACACACACACACACACACACACACACACACACACACACACGCTGCTTTGGCGGGGAGTCCAAAGGAAAATGGGCATCTCCTCTCCCTGCCCAGCTCCCCCCCCCCCACCTCTCTTTGCTTCTTGCTCAGAAGTTAATGCGCCCTGGCAGGCCCCTGTTCTTGTCCCCGCGCCGCACTGGGGAGCCCTCTACCCCTCTAAACACCCCCCTTTCCCCGTCAATGCCGAGGCCCCGAGCGTGGCACCACCCCGCGCCCCGTTCCGCGTTTCGCAGCGGAGGGCCCGGGCTGCTGCCGCTGGGGCCCTTGTTAGCCTTAAAGTCGCTTCGTGACGGCGGCGGGAACCAGGGTTGTTTGCTCTCAGCGGGTACCTTGGAACCCACGTTAGTATGTGCTGGGCAAACATTTGCTGATCCAGTGATTGGGGGTGTGTGTGTGTGTGTGTGTCGGGGGGTCTATGGCCGCGGAGGCGGCGGGGTTATCCCGGGTCTTCCCAAGAAGTCGGGGTCGGGACGGAGCTGCGGGCCCCCGTGAGAGGGTGTGTGTCGCGGCTGGGACTCCGCACCGGGCCCGGGACCCCTCCCAAGGAAGGAAGTTTTCCAACACCAGAGACTTTCAAACCAGCCGCTGTGGCAAAGCTATGTAACAATTCACGGGCGCCGCTGGGGGAGGCCGGACCAAGGCCCCCCACCCCGGGTCGGGTGGCTCAGCCAGGGGCCAAGACCAAGCGGAGACAGTTTGGACGGATTCAGCGCCGAATCCAGAGCCACCGCCCCGAAACTTCAGGGTGACTGACAGGGGAAGCGCACTCAGCCCAGTCCCTTCCCGAAGGTCACGACCACTTTTTGAATTCCGCAAGGGGGTTCCTTTCAGGACACCCCAAACCAGGAAAAACGAAGGACCTCGGTTCTAGGGGTACGTTCTCTGGGGCCTCTACCTCTTACTTGGGGGGGGGGGGGCGGTATTGCTTAACCCGCCACCTCTTCCTGGCTCCACTTTCCATGCCTAAGCCATTCCTCTCTCCCCCTCTCTCAAAGCCCTGGCCTGAGAGGCCTGGCTGACCTCACCTCCATCTCTTTTTGGGGTTTGAGCCAGGCTGTGGGTCAGCTTGTTGGATTTCAAGGGGACCGGGCCTTGCAGAAGCCCTCCCTGCCTCCTCAGAGAGTGTTTCAGTCTTCAGTGAGGACATGCTGGGTGAGGAGAGGGCATGCCAATAATAGAATATACCGGCTCTTTTGGAAAACTGCACGTCATTGTAAACATTTTTCCTTTTTAAAAGCAAATAAAAACTATTAAAAAAAACAAAGGAGAAAAATCTCTTTCTTTCAAAAGCAGGCTATGGCTAGGGGTTTGCTTATTACATAAGTTAAATGTGCTTATATTCAGTAAAGGGGACGCTGGCAACCTTCCTTCGAGGCTACTAGAGTTTTTGGTTTACCAGATTCCTAAAAGCCAACAAAGCTAAGACGTTCAGCATTTCTTACTATCACATGCCTCTTCCTCATGAACATGTGAGGGTAGCAATTTTCTCTTTTGGTCTGAAAAGTAGAAAAGAGACTCCTGGCCTTGGAGGGAAAGAGCCCTTCACCTGCATTAAAATAACCTGGGCTTGAAAGTAATGGTTATTTCCAGCTCTTTGTTTATTTGCGAATTATCAAAAGCGAACCTCCAGGGTTGTCTGCCGAGGCCTGGGACAGGACTCCCCAGCTAACCCGCTTCTTCCCCACCTACGAAACCCCCACCCCACCCGAGGCTTCTCCCCCGAGGGGCCCTCCTCCCTAGCTCACTGGGAGGCCACCTGTACTCAGAAACCATTCCTGGGGTCCAAGAGCCTTGTGTGGGGGCGGGGGTAGGAGGAAGGCACGTCGCCTCTCCGCAGCTCCCAGCGGAGCGAGAAGCGCCAGCCTCGCGGGGCGGCAGTCCGCGCCGGGCGAAGTCAGAGTGGGGAGCGCCCCTCGTCTGGCTGGAGCCAGGGCTGAGCCCGCACCCAGTGTTTTCCCCGGGAGTCGTAGCTGCTCTTGATTTTTAACCATATCCCAAACATACTTCGGTCTAATAATTTATTTTTACGACCGATTATCAAACAGAAGAAGAATTTAACACAATCTTAATGACAGAAATCACCCGACGTTATCTCTCTGCATGGCCCCATTTAACCCCACGGGGTTAATCCCGGACAAGTGAGCATTTAACTGGCCCAGCGGGAGGACTCGCGACGTCGTGCGGCGTCCAGGCCGGTCTGCTCCGGACCACTGTAGACGTTTTATTTCAACAAATGATTTTTTTTTTTTTTCTCTCTCAGATTCACTGGGAAGCCCGAATGCAGGGCCTTTGTTTTCTTCTTAGGAATATGGTTTGTTTACCTGGCCAGGGTCCCAATTCGCTCCCCGCCTCTGGCACCCATTACATTTGTATCCTCACTCTTTAATCCGGAAAGAGGGGGTTAGAGGCTGAGGGGTTAGAGGGGGTGGCGGGAGTCGCTCTATCTCCTCACGCTATCAAAGGTCAACAACCTCCTAAGGCTAGGCACTTATTTATTAAGGAGCCTGGAAAACCCAGAGAATAGAGGAACAGTCGGTTTGAGTTTTTCCTGTATTCCAAAAAAAAAAAAAAAAAAGCTTGTCCTATCACACACACACACACACACACACACACACACACACACACACACACGACCAAAGGACACAATGTATCAAAGGCCTGCGCAACGGGTTGGAGACGTTTGGAGTTTTGCATAAGCCTGCAGGCTTTGAGCAGCAACCTCCCTTGACTCGTCCAGAATGAAACTAGCCAATCGAGCAACGACACCACCAAAACTCGAGGCCCTGCAGCCGGCACCACACGTAGGTTCGCGTCGACAGGGGCACGCACTCCATTCCACCCTGGGCTGGCGCGCGTACTCGCCGCCGTCCGGCTAAGCGGGGGGCTGTCCGCTCCTCCACCTCCGCGGCCAGGCAAACCTCCGCCAGCACCGGCCTCCCGCGCTCGCCCTCAGCGGGAAACTCCGCACCCACCAGCCTGGGCGGGGCGCGGCAGAGAGCCGCCGGGACGGGGTGGGCCCCTCGCGGCGCTGCCCGCAGTGGGTCGTGGCGAGCGACAGAGGTCGCTGTTGGACCACTTTTCCCCTCCCGTTGGAGGCGCCGAGGTAGGTTGGGGTGTGCGTAGATGAGGCCACAGGGAAGCGGAGGGAAAGCGAGAGGGAGAGTTGCTGGGTCTCAGGAGTGCAGTACGATTTGGAGAAAGGAATGAACGTCCCTGGGACGGCTGCTTCCCGTCCCACCCAGAGGCCAAGTGTCTAAGTGCGAGGAGCAGGAGCGCTGGTCTGGAGGGCTCGCCTGCTGACGTCTCACCCGAGGCCCAGAGGCCCGGAGGCGGGTGCCCAGCTCGCAGCCTGCGCTTCGCTCCCGGCCTTACCAGTGGCGCCAGGATGCTGCCGCGGGAAGAGCTTGCTGTTGGCCACCTCTTTCCGATTCTCGGGAGAGTCCGTGAACTCGACCTTTTTGATCTCGGAGTCTTTGGAGAAGAGGCATTCCACGGCCGCCGGCTGCACGCCTGGGCCGTGCGCGCCCGCCCCACGTGCGCGGAAAGAGACGCCCCGGGCCGCCGCGGAAAGGAGCGGGGGTTAGGGGCGTGGGGGAAGCGGGACCGAGGAGAAAGAGGGGACAAAGATCAAAGACCCAGTTAGAAAGAAGAGCGGAGGGCACTCCCGTCTCGGGGACCCTCTGGGCCACGCGGCGCAGGGGGCGTCCTCTCTCTGCGCCTCCCGGGTTGCCAGCAGCTCCCGTTGCGGGGGAGGGGGGGAATGGGCCTGGCGCTTAGGAACGCAGCAAGCGGCTCCCCCTGTTTGGGGTTCTGATTTCCTTCCTTCCTTCCTTCCCTGGCCGGCCCCTCTGGGAAGCGCCCCACGCCGCGGCCTCACCGTCGGGGGACAGGGCAGGAGAAGCGAGTCTTACCTAATTGCACACACGCCGACACTAGTTTGCGGCAGTTGGTCTCCATTCCCGGTTATCTGCAAAACAGAAGAGGAGGGCTGCGTGGAGCGGCGGTCCGCGGGAGCGCAGGGCTCTAAGGAGGCTCCCTGGGGGGGAAGGGGGGGCGACTTCCACACCCACAAGTAGGCGCCTACTCTGTGCTAGGTTCTCCGACCTCCCAGCCGCTGGCTGCCCAGATCCAGCCCAGCCCAGCCCGGGGGAATGAGGGGGAGATTTCCCTCCACAGCCCAAGCGAACGGGCCCACGGGCTCTTGGCCTATAAAGCGACCGCGATCTGGGGTCCTAGGCTGCGGAACCGCTCTCGAGGGGTCTGTCAGGGGTTAAGAGCCCTTCTGGACACCATGGTAACCTTGGCAGAGGCAAACTTTGGGGGGCGGGCGGAGAGGCCTTTTATCCTGGGGAGTTGTATGCGAAGGCCACCGTTCAGCCCAGCACTGCTCTCTTAGTGGGAAGTCAGCAAACATTTGGAGAATGTCAGAGTCCACTTGCTCCTGTCCTGGACAGCAGCGGCCCTCCACGTTCTGCAGCTCCCAGGCGAACAGGCCTCCAAGGCTCTCGGCCTCGGGGTCTCCCGGAACAAGGCTTCTTGGAGCCTCTCATCCATCAGGAGCTAGTTTTCCATATTTAGCCACACTTCTCCCTGGAGATACTCACCCGGCCATTTATTTACCCTAAAGTATGATTTAAGATCACAGAGGAGAGAAGCGGTGTGGCCAGAGTGAGACGGAGGAGAGCGGGGCCAACGTCCCCAGAGGGTTTCCTGCCCACCAAGGATGGAGAAAGAGCTCCGGGACCGGCTTCCCCGCTTCTCCTTCTCCCCCTTCTCCTCCTGGGCAAACCACCGCGCAGCGAGCCCAACGTTTAGCGCGCTCCCCCTTCTCGGCCACAGGCAAACCGGGAGAAGGGGGTGGCGAGGGGCTCCGTGGGGTTGAGGAGAAGAGAAGCGGCTGCTTTAACCACAGGAGAAGTGAAAAAAAGGCCCGGGGCCCCGCAGGACCGTGGGATCTCTGCGCCTGCCTCCCTCCCCGCTCACCCGGGTACGCCGGCGGCGGGAGGGCCCGCTGCCCTGGAGTAAGGCTGAGGGCGGGCGAGGGCGTTGCCCCGCTAGCGGAGGGGCAGGTCGCGGCGGGTCTGCCTCCGGCCTGAGTCGCATGTCTCTGCTCCTTGGCCTCTCCTGGAAGGAGCGGGGAGGGACGCAAGGGCCTCTGGCCAAAGTCGCTGCCTAGAGGAGGGACAGCGGCGTGGGGATCCAAGGGTCGAGACCGCCCAATGGTTTTCCCACCCGCCAGGGAGATCAGGGGCTCCGCGGCTCTTTGCGGGCCCCGGGTCCCAGAAGTAGCAATTTGGCGGTTCCAGATTTAGTGATTCTGCAGTAAAATCACAGGATTAGTCCCTGATTGAGATGTCTGTTCGTGAGATATTACAAAATTCATTATCACAGCTTTCTACTAACTCGATATGAAGTAACACAGATGGGATTTTATTAGTCCAGACTTCAAATGTTTACTTATGATAATTTCAGGGGAAATTTGCATGTCATCATCATTTCGATAATCTTTTTTTTTTTTTTTTCCCCTTAACGTCTGAACTGGCTGCATTATTAGCCGGTGGCCCGGAGCATTGCAGATGGTAACTGCAAGTAGTTTTTATTTTCTAAAAGAATGAAATATACAAAAGAGAAAGATCGGTCCACGCCATATCAAGTCAGTCAATTATTACACACAATAACCCCCACTCCTAAGCTTCGGTTCTGTAGACCAAACAAAGTAATACAAAACAAATTTTCAAGAACTCTCCTCTAAAGATTGAAAAGAAGGTCAAGGCATGTTCCTTAGCTCACTCCGGGTGTCCTTGTGACTTGGGGATTTACTTGGTGGTCAAAATGAGCCCGGAAACCTGCATTTATTTATTTGTATTTTATTTTTTTGCTTCATAGAATGACCAGGCCCACTAGATGAATTAAGTCCAAATAACTAGGGAAGATAATTAAAATTAAAAAAAATAATTTTCCAATTCCTGCCTGCTGATCCTTAAATGTGCCCCTGTCAAGACAAGTCTTACAAGACAAATTTGGCTGTGAGATTTAGGGTCTAGCGTCCATGGCTAATCTCACAAATTAAGATGTGCAACTTTTACTGATAGAAAGTTTTTACCCCAAAAGTTCATGTCCTGGTTGGAGAGTATATGCCAGGGAATCTTGCTCTGTCCAACTTGAGTTTTCTATTGTGAGCATGCTAAAAGCACTAGACAGCTAATACAGCACACTGAATCACAGAGGCCAAGACAGGCAGGCGAACACGAAGAAATAAAACAATTTGCTTAAAATGAATGCCTAATGATTGCCATAAGAAAAATTGCTGGAAAAAGATAGTACTCATAATTCCAAATCCTTTCACATTTCCTCCCCTTTCCTTTCATTTTGATACCCTATAATAAAATCTTCAATGGAAAATTTAAAAATAAACAGCACAAGAACATATGTTTTAAATGAACTAAATTGGGGAGATTAGCCAGTAAATTAATTTGCAGTAGGTAATTATTTAAGGACATTAAAATACTGCACAACACAGCTCTGTAGTTTACCAGTTTAAGCCTTCTTTTAAACCAATTAATATTGATGCTTTAGGAACACGTGAGGAACAATGCACCTGAATAATTTAAGTATAGTTTTGCTGAGATAAAGTAAAACATTCCATAAATGAAGTAGCTACTTAATTTTTTAGGAAAAGTTTGATTATTGAATTATTGCGTGTTTATTTTATATTACATTAATAAAAATCTTCAAACTATTTTGCTTAATGGCTTTGTTTCCTTGGAATAATTGGTATTAGAGTTTTAGATGAATTTTCTCCAAAATGATATTAAAACCGTCTTTAATTCTTATTAGTGGCCTATAAAGAATTCAAGGGCATCTCTCCAAATTAGGTCAATTTTTCATTAAAATGTTTTTGAATGTATGGATTCCTATTATTTTAATTTATTATAGCAAAATATTTTTCCATTCAGTTTACTTTAGTAAGACATAATACTTGCACAAAAAAGAGTAAAAATCAGACTACCCTATGATGGGTTGGTTTCTAAATTGCTTAGGAAAAGTAAAGCCATTAAATTGGAATAAAAGAGGAACGTATTTCTCAGATTTAGAATCATTTCTTTTCTTACTTGACATTTGGAAGAGTCCTTTTCCGCGCACCCATTTAAAATGTATCTCCTGAAGTGTAAGGCTGGAGTTGACCGGTGATCAATTTAAAGGATTTATAATCCGAAGTAATTGTGTGAGTTTGGCATCCAGTCCTGGCTCCCAGGTAATTCGTTTGGGCCTGAGAGGTCACTAACTGCCAGTTAAGATGGAATCTTTTTTTCCAATTGGTAACAATGGGAAGGGGGCTAATCTTCCAGTAGCTAAAACTTTGTACCCGGCCCTTTATCCTGAGAATGCTAATCCCCAGCCCCAGGATTTGTCCCTGCCGCGCTGGCACCCAGATTTAAGGGAAGATACCTCTTTTTAAATGCCAGCCCTGGTCTCGCTTCCCACTCGACCTCAGCGCCCCATAGATGGTTCGTGTATGTGACCGGGGACGCAAGGAACAGGGCTTTGCGAGTCCTGTCTGCCCACTGCGTTACCTCGGGGGTGGGGTGGGGGGAAGGCATCCCCAAGAGCTACAAATCACCTCCAGTGAAGATTCTCCAAAGTGGAACAAATTTGTAAACTCGCATTATCTCACATCCTCGCGGGGCAGACGGCCTCCACTTACCCGCTCCCGGGAGGAAGCTGCTGTCTCCGTGTCCCGCCGCTTCCCGGGGAGATTTCCAGCGAGCCGGGCGCGGGCTGCACCGCAAGCGCCCGAGAGCCGGGCCGGGGTGGGGGGACGGCGGGGCTCCCGAGGGCGCCCAGCTCCCAGGGAGTCCGCGGGGGCGCGGGGGCCTCCGGAATCTAGCCGGCGCTGGCAGTTTCTTTTCGCTCCGCTCCAGCTTTCTCGCTCGGTCTCCCACTCTCTCTCTCCTCCCTCGCTCTCATCCCTCTCTGTTCCCTCCGCTCCGACTCCGGGTGGGGAGTGACGTGACGTCAGCAGAGATTCCACCAAACTCCGCTGCACAGTGGCGAGCGGGCGGCGGCCGAGCCGGGCTGCGCGGGCGAGCGGGAGCCAGCTCGGCGCTGGGGCCGGCGCGGGGGGAGCAGGCAGGGGCTCCGGGAGGCGAGGCGGGGGAGGGAGGTAGAGGCCCGCCGGCCGACGAGTCGGGAGCCGAAGAAAGAGCTCGGGAGACGGAGGAAGGAGAGGGAGCCGGGCGGGGCGCTCGGACAGGAGCAGCGGAGCAGCAGGCGCCCGCGCTCCCAGGAGTGGAGAGGAGGACGCGCAGGGAGGATGGGAGGGAGGAGGAGGAAAGGGAATCCGCGCCAAACCGGGAGCTCGAAGGAATCAGAGAGGGAGGGCCAGGGCGTCGGGGAGACAGAAAGGTACTCCTGGGGAGCCCGGCGGGACGGATAGGGAGGCCTGGACCGGGAGAGTGCCCCCAAGACGTGGAACAAAGGACAGTGTGTAAGGGACTGTGTGGGGCGAGGCCTGTGGGGTGTGAATCCGAGTGTGCGGGTGTGTGACCTTCTCGCAGGCCTGCAGGGCTGAGGGAAGAGGTCACGGAGACTAGGTAGGGGTTGATGAGGTGGGGGCGTGTGTGTGTGTGTGTGTTTGGGGGGGGGGAGTGAGGGAAGGGCAGGAGGCTGGAGGTAAGGTAGGCAGAGTGGGACTGAGAGAGGATGACCCAGGAGAAATCTGGAAAAGTGGGGTGAGTGGGGGCAGTCAGGAGCGAGCGAGCGAGACCCAGCACCCAGGGCCTGGACTCAGGCTCCCAAGGTCAACGCGAGGGGAACAGGTACGCGGCACCCAGTGTCCGCGCACAATCGCACGCGAAGAGATGGCGCTGGACAAGGCTCAGGCCCTCATCGAGTCTAGAATTTCCTCTGCTGTACCTACACTCAACGAGTTCACGCCGGGTCACGGCCATCTCATTTTTTAAAATGACGAGGTTAAGGTTCTTGTTGAGCGTGGTATTAAATTGCACGGGACGTTGGTGGGGGTGGAAAGGGAAGCTCCCCTCAGATCCACGTTTTTCTCCTAAAAGTCGGAGAACAAGTGAAGTTAGAGAGGTCATTTTCACCCGGAAAAGTGTGCCCTCTGGCTAAACCCCGATTTTTCGATTTCTTGACTGGAGCGAGGTAGGGAGCAGGATACTGGTGCTCAGCCTTGCCCTTGGATGGAAGGGCTATAAATATGAGTCGCCTGGAAGCCCAGGTGGGAAGGCTTCTGCCAGGCACCTTGGACGGAGTTCTTCCAGTCTCAAGGGCATCCTGTTAATGCATGTGTTTGCAAAGTGTTGGAAAACAGCCATCGCCCTCGGTTGGGTTTTCCCCCCAATATTAGTTCCTGCCTAGGAGCAAAAACGCAGCCAGGTCCGCCATTAAAGAGCCCTCCCCGTTGTCCACCCCCCACCCCCATAGAGAATAAAGTTCTCTCTAAAAGTTGTATTGCTCTTCCTAAATCAACGTACCAATTCTCGAAATTTTAGGAAAAGAAAATGACTTGTGAAATATGTACATTAAAAAGGCCTGTCATTAAAATAATCCCAAGTCACCACATAGGTTTGGGGCTTTTCCTGCATTTTGGGGGCTGTCTGGAACATGTTATGTGTTTTGTTGAATTGCTCCGTGTTTTGAATTCATTTGAGTTAGCAGTAAAAACAGGCAAACAAACTTGCTCAATTTGTTTTGAATGCTAAATCCCTTCACTTTGAAATAGCTAACAGTCGACAGATGGACTCATTTTATGGAAAGGGTTAGCTTCTTGAGCCACGAAGAAAACTGAAGAGAGAGATCTACATTTTAAAGCCGTTACTGAACGTCACATAACATCCGTGAAAACTCAAACCTTCTCCCTCTACCAGGTGGACATTCAAGACAGTTTTACTTAAGGGAAGAGACACGAGCGGGAAATGCCCACGTGCTGTTTTTTATTTTCATTTCCCCCCTGTCTCCGGGTTTCTGGAATCTTGCTGAGGCAAGAAAATAAAATTTAATCAACAAGTCTTACAACTGAAATCTGAAGTTACAACGTACCGGCAGATGTTCTCCAAGCGAGACATGTTCATCTCTGCTTATCAAAGATTTCTCCTACCCCCACCCCCAAATGATGTCCTCCCCCCCCCGCCGCCTTTTTCTTTTCATTTCGTAGAGATTAAGAGACGCTCAAGCAGAAGGGCCTCGTCTTCATCTGGTGGCAGGGATGGGAAATCTCAAGGAAAAAGTGGTAAAAGAGTGAGAAAATCAGAGACAGGACGATTCAGAGACGCGGAGAGACCAGGGAGAGAGAACCAGGCTGCAGCTGGGGAGACGCGCAGATCTGCGCGTGCAGCCCCCTCCCCTCTGGATTCCGAGGTTTGCTAACCGGGAACTGGGACGAAGGGGCTTGGGGAAGCTCCCGACCCCTCGCCCCCCTTCGGTCTGGAGTCTCGCCTGCCAGGGGCTGGTGAACCCTCGTCCGGCGGCGGGGCCGTCGCAGACACCGCTCTGAGGGTTTGGGTCCTCGCCTCGCCCAGCGCCAGTGCAGCTGAAGTGAGCAGCTGGTGGGAAATGCAAATGGCTCCTGGAGAAATAGAAGATACAGGGTGATTCTCATTCCCTCCTCGAGTGTGTGGAAGGAGCTGGACATACGTTTCACGCTCCTAATCCTTCTTTTACATTTTTAGTCATACTCCTATTAAACAACTAATTAATGCCCAGAACCACGGGGGAATACATTAGGCATGCAGCGAGCGGGGAGGCAGGGTGCTGGGGGGCTACAAGCCACCGAGCTGATGTAAGATGTGGATTTCAGGTTTTCCCTGTCAGAGCAGAAATGGAAGAGTGGGCCCTGGCGACGGGCCGTGGCAATTGTACTTAGGTTCCGATTACTCCAAATTAGAAAGGGGCGGGGGGAGCGTCCCAGCAGGGCCAGCACTCTGCCCTGCAGTTGTAAACAAGGTTGCAGCATCAAAGGTGCCACCAGCTCCTTAAGGGCCAAGTCGCCCGGGCGGGGAGACGCTGACCTCGCGCATCTGTGAATTTCAAGGATGTTACAGTTTGACACAAACAACGCGGGTCGGTTCTCCTGGTATTCCTTGATGAGACTCAGGGCTCTAGAATAGCTCTAAAAATTTTTTTTCCCCTCTGGTGTGCACATCATTTTTTTACTTTTCCTAAAAAAATTTTGAAACAAGTCTGAAGATAATACCCTTCCCCTGGACTATTCTCCCTAGCTCTTCGTTCTGTCTTTTCCACCACGGGGTTGACTGTGCGGGGGGGGGGGGGGGGGGACACCGGGAAATAAACACCCCCTCCCCTCCAATCAGCCCAGGAAGGGCGCTCCTGGGCTGCCCAGGGTCAGAGAATGTTTAGTGAGATTCTGAACTGTATCCCTTCCTTTCGTATTTGGAAGCAAGTGACAGAACTGTTAGAACAAGAATCACATGGTGAGGCTCCGGGAGGACGTAACATTTTTCTGGTCAAAGAGGGGCCAGACCGGGGACAAAGGTGGGGTGACCTCGGCCAGCCCCCGCGCACCCCAAGAGTCAGGACTTGGGAAAGGTACAGTATTATTTTTACGGCCCGCGGGACGGGCTTCGCGCTACCATTTACTTTCTCACTCTGGATTATGATCTCAGCCCTGGCAGGCAATTTCCCAGCTCCTTATCTGACAACAGGCCGGTATGTAAATACCAATGGCTGGAGATGTTTAACTGCCTCAAACATTATCGATTTGTTGGCGGTTCTAAATTTCCTCGCCCAGTCTAGGTCTTGTTTCCGAATTATCTCTTCAGGCGGTTTGATCCGAATTTCCGATGCTACAATACAATAATTGTTGTTTTTTTTTTTTAAAGGCATTTAAGATGAACCAGTTGATTTGCATATAAATTAAAACGACTATGCGTTGCCTATTGCGGTACCGCATAATCATTTTGAAATTAGTACTTAACCGCTAGAGCCAGAAGAATAGATAAATGTCTGTATTGACTTACTAATGAATTGCCTAATTAAAACGTCCCGGGGACGTGGGGCTCCGGAAAGATTGTTAAATCAAGACATTTTAGGGAGGGATGAGTCGAGGGTGGGTAACGGACCGCTATTCGGTGATTCCGAGCTTCAGTTTGGGAACCCTGGTCCTCCTCTGTGGTGACTGATTCCGTGCTTGTTTGTAAATAAACGAAGTGCCAGGAGCGCTGCGTCGGCCGCGGTCGCTGCGGCCCCTCGCTCGGACCGAGCCTTTCCAGGTCTAACCCCCCCGAAGGGCTAAATCCTGGGGCGGCGGGGCCGGCCGGGCGGCGTGTGGCCGGGCGGTCGGGCCGGCCTTCCCCTCGCCCTGCCTCGCGGGCCGTCTGGGCGAGCGGCGGCCGCGAGCTCCGCGGGATCCGAGCGCTGGAACTGGAGCCGACAGTGATAGATATGCTAACTGAGCACTTACCTGCGTCCTGAGAATAGGAATGGAAAGGTAGCTCTTCTGAAGAGGGGCGGCGCAGAGGCACGCCCGGAGTTCAGAAAAGGCTGGCGGCGGGAAATCTGTAGCCTGGGGGCTCGCCAGCATCCCCTTTCATTTCAAGCACTTATTGATTTGCTGTTGTCATCTTTGGCGACGCAGAAGGACACTTGAAAGAATTTCTGATGGGGCTCTGATCTCAGAAAGGAGGTCACCTGCCTAGGCTCTCACCAAATTCTTAATTACCACATCAACTGCTTTTTTTTTTATCCCCCCCCCCCCACTCCACCTCCTTCCCCCGTGGCGACCGAGTTTGCTTATTCTTAACTTTTTAATTATTCAGAAACTTCCGTACCTCCACTGGCTTCCCTTTGGCAGAGGTTTTCTACCGGAGTCTGCTCCCTCCCTTCCCCATGGGAGGGTCTGGATGTTGACCCCTCTGACCTTTGGCACACCTGGGCCTTTCCAAACCTCTCAATCTTTTTTAGCGCTGCGGAGGGAAGGCCCACCCTCTCCACCATGTGCACCCACGTGGAGATGTGAGGACGCAGACCGCCCTCAAACCCAGGGGCTCTCACCGGTATTCCCTTTTCAGTTGCCGCTTGAAATCTGAAATGCCTGGCTGATTTTACTTCGATAGTACTCTCCCCTGCCCATTCCTTTTTCAAAGCCGTAGGAACATGTGTGCAAATGTGCCCACCACATCTCCACCTACGTTCTTGACCAGGCTGTAGATAAAGAGGCACTCAGGCGGGGGAGTCAGGAATCAGAATTCCCCATCAAGGATCCCTCAGTCAACCTGGGCCAGCATCTACCTACAATGAGTCATGCGAGCAGGAGGCCCCCAGGAGCCTGCACCGGGAAAGCCACCGTCAAAAGCAGAATAATTTCAGGATTATTTCATTAGAATGGAAATTACGTTTCTGGGTTTTGTTTGTAACTATCTAGTATTTTAGTACATGCGGAATTGACAGGGAAAAAATGTGTCACCATGGTTATTGGGATCAGAGAGGAGCAGTATCTTGGGCTCATCAGTGAAAAGAAGACGCCCCCCCCCCCTCCAGTCTACATAGTTCTGTGGTTTAACTTCATCTATAATAGTGGGAATAGATAGGACACAGCTGCTTTAAATATTTTATGAATTTTGACCAATCTTAGCTTCCATTAAAATTAGCTATGCAGAATTTCTTTTAACCCAAGACGCTTCTGTCTGTGGGCTGACGCTCTAACCACTGAGCCAAAATGTCTAGGGCTACTGTGCTGGTTTTAAAATGACTTTTTTTTTTTTTTTTACCAGCATAATCTTAGTTTTCAAATAAAAAAAAACTTTACTATAATAAACAAAGCTGCTAGTTTTCACTCCCTCAGAATTTCCATTTTAGTTATTGCAAGAAATAATAATTTGTATCACTATTCCTTTTACTTTTGGGGGTGGGGTGCCTTGGGTCCCACCATCACCCCTACCACAAACAAAATCTAAAAGCTAAATTCTTTCTTGTATAATGATTGATATTTGGAATGCTTCTGACATACTTCACATCATCCTAAAAATGTACTTGTGAACTTTCTTGGAATTTCAAGCAAAAGTTTGTAGCAACTGGAGCAACTTGTCTCTGGGAAGATAATCTCTTGAATGCACTCTCATTGTCTGGAGGAATGGACTTTGGAGCAATGAA
Organism: Eptesicus fuscus; assembly: GCF_027574615.1. Lineage (NCBI taxonomy): Eukaryota > Metazoa > Chordata > Mammalia > Chiroptera > Vespertilionidae > Eptesicus > Eptesicus fuscus. The sequence continues at coordinate 40,202,864 of NC_072474.1, read as the reverse complement.
GGAGGCAGGGGACTTTGGAGGTTGTCAGCTACTTCAGATAAGACCAGCTGGAGTGCAGCGAAGTGACTGAGGCAATGGTCAGATTCCCATCCTGGGTTTTTTTTTTTTTCTAAATTGAAGCATTGATTTCCCCACCGTGGGACCCTGAAGCACCTGACATGTATGCTGATCACTCCTCTTGGTCTTCCCCATGTGGTTTCACAGAAGATCTCTGCTTCAGCGATGTCTGCCATTGTCACTCTCATTATAATAACCTTGATGTTCAAGTTTTGATGCATTTAGGTGACAGCTGCTCTGGTAGAAAGCCGTAGCATACAGAAGAGAAGAGACAAGTAAAGACTCCCCGTAACTCAAATTCAGACATGTTTCGATGACTTTGACTGTGGAAAAAGTCTGGCAGTGCTTCTGGTTCCCTGGGCTTTCTACTCTCAACTTCATGTGGGCCATGGGGGAAAGCCTCTGGCTAATGAGGTGTAGTGAAATCTGGGTTTAAGAAATAATAGCATCTGGCCGAAACCGGTTTGGCTCAGTGGATAGAGCATCGGTCTGTGGACTGAAAGGTCCCAGGTTCGATTCCGGTCAAGGGCATGTACATGGGTTGAGGGCACAGCCCAGGTAGGGGGTGTGCAGGAGGCAGCTGATCGACGTTTTTCTCTCATCGATGTTTCTAGCTCTCTATCCCTCTCCCTTCCTCTCTGTAAAAAATCAATAAAATATATTTTAAAAAAGAAATAATAGCATTTGCACTGAGAACAAAGTGAAGTCAATGCCTGGTATATACAAAATGGGTCTGGTAATTTGAATTAGTAGTGATAACTAATATTTACAGAGTGCTTAGTTTATTTAGCCATTGTGCTAAACATGTTTGTGTTGATCATCACATTTAGTCCTTATATCAGCATTATAAGGTGGGTACCATCATTTACAACTGAAGACAGTGAAGCGTGGCATTATTATGTCACTGGCCCAAGGTCATCCAACTGGTAAGAACACATGCTTCTAAACAGAGTGCGTAGGAAATGACTTCAGATCACATAGGTGGCAAGTAGCACAGTGGGAATTTGAATCTAGGTTTGTCTAATTCTGAAATTCCAAATGTTAACTGGTACACTGAACTGGTGGTGAAGATAACTGAAGAGTCAGAATCCTCTGGGGGAAAGAAATATAGAAACTCCATGTGGAATATATATATATATATATATATATATATATATATATTCAAACTACAGAGACAAGAAAAGAAAATACGTTGATTGGTGGATGGATAAAGTCAGAAATGTTGTAAGTGCTAGAGAGAAGAAATGGAGAAATGATTGAATTAAAGAGAACAGAAGAACAAATCTCTAGTATTTGCGCTTGGCAGGTCATTCCAGGAGAAAGTAAGATAAATTCAGGCCCGTTTTTTAGTAATAGGAAAATTAATGTGCAAATTGTTAGGTTGGCTTGACCCTAATATAAGATCTCAGGAATCTAGTTTATAAGAAGTCTCTCCTAAAGTTTCCAAGGGAGAATAAAATGTCTAAATTGTGGTTTGAGTAGTTTTATCCCAGAATCAAAGGGAAATGTAAGTGTGAGGACAGCCATGTTGCAGGAACACGCAAGTTGAGTGGGGGAATGAGATCTAGTGTGCTAGACCATGCCACACTCAAAGGAGAAGTGAGACTTGGCCTTTCATTATGTACCTCTGTCTAGTTTACACTCTAATATCTATCTCTATTACTAAGTGAAGTCATTTTAAATGATAAGTGAGATGACCTCTGTGCTGAAGAAGAAACCTTGGGTGGAGGGGTGTCAAGAGACAAACGAAGGGGAAAGATAGCAATCCCAAGGACACAGTCTGTGGGGAGCAACTCTGAATCAATATACCAGTTGTTGGGAGGAGAGCATTAGCCAGGAGAGAATGCCAGTGAGCCTTCTAAGAGGTCCAATTTATCATGATCATAAAGGTTATTTGAACTCAAGTTTGCCTCTCTTGTAGAAAAGGATCTAAAATTGGTTCCATCTTAGCCTTTTCCAGAAGGTATAATATGTGCATGCATGGTTTTCCAGTTTTATGAAGCACAGGAGGAGAAATGAGACTCAATCCAGTTTCCTGCCCCCAACCCCGAATCTCTTATTTCTTTGTGCTGTGTGTCGAGTAAGGTAACATGAGGAGGGGGTTCATAGAGAGAAAAACAGTACATGGGTTCATTTCAAGGGAGATGTCAACCTGTGCTGTCACAGGAATCCAGGCAGTTCCCAAATGCTACGGGACTTTTGAAAGTAAAGTTTGAGAGCACACAGAGTCTTATTTTCCATCTCTATCCTGTGAGTCTGAGAGTCAGTATTTTTCTAAATGGAAAAGAGAAATTAGGATTCATAGAAAATGAGAACCGGAAAGGATCTAGAAAACATCCCCCCCCCTACCCCCGTCTACATTTAAATTACCCCAGAAAGATAGCCAGTTACCCCTTTCAGCAAAGAGTGTCCTCTCCTAAGTTCCCTTGGTAATGCATTTGGATGCCTTATAATTTCACAGATACATTGTGTAACTGTGTGCTGACTGAACTCCAGTGAGTGAAAAGAATGATGTCATGTCAAATTGTTCTAATTAGTAGAGGGTTTTTCTTCCAGAGTCTTCCAAATATTTCATGTCTTTTACCCTCCAAAATTATATGAAAATATTATAGGGTTCATTTAACACATGGAAACTATGTCATAGAGACTTTCAAGAGTTGTCCTAAATGTAAGTGGCATGGCACTGGAAGAGCTAAATTAAAAATGAAGTCAGAAAATTCTCTGTTCAAGGCTTTCCTAGCAGTCCCGTCACTTCGTGGGGCTAGTTATTATCTTTCTGTCTGAGAAAAGTACACGTTTGATTGTAACTCTATCTGTCTGTCTGTTTGTCTGCCTACGGGTAGTTTATCTTTTAATCCATCAATTTATCTCCTTGCTAGTTTTCTAATACACCATAAGTTAACCAACGTTGATAAAATTTCACCCTTACCACGAGTGCTACTTGAGCAGCTTGAGATGGTTGTCATATTTTTCAGATATCACATGTAACTAACAGTGCCGCTGCTGCTGAAGTGCCGTGATTTGGTTCTTATCTGGAAATTGCACACATACCACACTCTCTCTCATGGGGGGACGCCTCCATTTATTTGCACTTTCGATATTTGTGCTGTCTGCTGGGAGGATGTTGATCATTTTGTTCATGTCACTCTTGAGGTTGTAACAACTGCACTTTGTTGACATGTGTGTTTCCTTACAGGTATATTTAGTTTGTTTCCCAAGCCTAACTTCAAGAAACTGGAGTCATCGGTGCACTGTAAAATGTTTGCATTTTCTGAAACAAAACGTGGGAGTAATCCCAGAACAATATACATTGTTCTTTTCTGATATAAATGTTCTTCCTTCTTTTAAGTTAACATATTCCACATTTTTTGAGAAGTCCCTTTTACTGAATGTGATTTATAAATCAAAAGCAATAGGATTGCTACTATTTTCTTTTTTGATATTTACTCTCTTTATTCTCGCCTGAAGTCTCTCCTCTTTTTCCCTCAGAGATGCATTCACGGAGAGTATTTTGTATCATATCCGATAGGAAAAGCTGCAAATTGTACAGGTTAAGGCTGCATCCTCCTTGTTCTTTATTCTCCCCCGCCCCCCCCCCCCGCCCCGCACAGTCTACAACTCATCCTTTCCCAAAGCATTGCCATTTTGCTGGTTTTTGTTTTACAAAAATGAAGTAGGATCTAGAAAAGTAAATAAAAAATAAAAATAATGCTTTTTCATCTTGAAATATTTATTTATTGTTTTTTTATAGTTTAGAATAGAAAGGGTACATAAAGAATATGCCCTCTCCTCATCCTCCACCCTCCTCAAATCCAAAGGATATGTTTAATAGAGATAAACATCAAGAAAGGAAAAGGAATGATTGAACTAAAATGGTAAAAAAGAGCAGAGGCAGGGTCTAGAATAGTGGGTTAATAAGATGACTCAGTTAATTTGGTAGATTCTTTTTGTGGAAATTTGTTAAACTGAGTTCTGGGCATTGGGTATGATACATCTAGATCTTTACAGGGTATAAGCTGAGTTAAAAAAGAAAGACTAACTGAATCTTTTAATTATATACAAACCAGAGGCCCAATGAAATTCTTGCAAGGGGCTCAGCCCTTGCAGCCCCGGTGGCTTGCCTCAGCCTTTGATGCCCCTGCTTGGTCCGGAAGGTCGTCCAGAAGGACGTCCAGAAGGTCGTTTGGCTGCCCGGTCTAATTAGCATATTATGCTTTTATTATTAGAGATGATCACAGAAAAAGGAAAGGAAACGAAGATGGTTCAACTGATGTGGCAGGGTGCAGCGTTGGGAGAAGATGAGAGAATTACAGAGAGCAGAATGGTCTGCAGATTGGCTTGAGGAGAATGTTTTTTGAGTCTTTTGTTTCCCATGTTGAACTTAAATAGTATTACATTTTTAAAATTGAAAATTTATGTCTAATTACAGGTGAAGTTAACTCCCCGCCCTCCTGATTTAGTTTAAATGTTGCTATCTTAGTGTTTTCCTTTAAACACATTGTTTGAAGGTTTGAAAACTTTGGAAAAATACATTATTTCCAGGCCCGGATTATTTCACTGAAAAGCTATAACCCAATCAGTGAGTTAGTCCCAACCGCAGAGGGCTCCCAGAGTTTGAAGGAAGGCAAAATGAGAAATTGGACCAGGTTCAAGGTTGCTCTCGCTTTGCTTTACTTCCAGACTCACAAACCTGAATCTCCCATAAATAAATATATTTATGAGAGCTCCTCAAAAAAGCATGTCCCAGAAGTTCCAAGTTTGGTGGTCACGTAGCACTTGTGGAGTGAGGAGTCTGCTAAAGAGAAAGTTTGAGCCAGATGCTAGGGTAGAAGCCTTCAAGGTTTCTCTCTGTGACCATGTACAAGAGTCCTTGTAGCCTCCTAGGAACCTACTTCTGTATTAGATTTATTAATGGTCATTGGCCTAAGCTGGTCTGACTATGGCCTATAGATAGTGAAAGACAAAGGCATCTATGTAGATTTGAAGAGTAGGGAGAAAACATTAAAAATCAACATTTCTTTGTGAAATTAAAAAATTAATTTTCTCTACTATAGGATGAATACCTCATGATCCCTTGCTTATATGTGGAATCTAAAAAAACCAACCCCCCTGTAGCTCCTCCACAGAAGCCAAGCTCATAGGTCCAGAGAACAAATTGGTGGTTGCGAGAGGTGGGAGAGTGTGGGAGGGTGAGAGAAATGAGTGAACTGGTTTTGTTTTCTAGTTTAAATAATATCTTTAAGACATATGTTCACATACTAAGCCTTTTAGATATGATTATGGGTTTAGATGTAACTTAGATAAATCATAAAAAGATTTGCCACCAAGGGGGCTTCTATGAGAGCTAAAAAAAGAGTGAAATACTATGCCAGTGTAGCTTGGAATCTACTCCACTGCTTCAAAGATATTCACATACACTGATGTCCTGCCATATCATGATCCACAATTGCATCCAATGTGATATGAAGCACATCTACACTAGATTGATCTCCTTAGGAGAATTTAAAGCCCCCAATGTGACATTTGCCTGCCTTTTCAGCCATATGTTCCATCTTTTTATTTTCAGATTAAAAAAAAAAGTATGATCCAAAACTGTACCCAAACATATTTTCTAAAAATTAACATTGAAAATAATTCCATAATTAACATTTTTACCATAGTTAGAAAATAAGTGTTTGATTACTAAATTTTAAAGTAAACTTTGCAAGTTAAACATAACATATAATTAAAAGGCAAAGGAACTCTAGAAAAATATTTGCCACTAAAATGGAGCTAAAGGACTAATAATATCCATGTATAAAAAGCTTATATAAATTGACAGCCCCCCCGCCATGAATACCCTAATAAAATAATTCCCAAAGAACTGGATAGACAATTTACAAAAGAAGAAATGAAATGTTTACTAGGAATGAAAAAATATTCTATTTCATTAGTGATTAAAGAAAAGCAACGATGGGACCCATTTGTCAAAAGGTTCTTTTGCTGAGTACAGTTTTCATGGTTGGTTGCTAAATATTGTAATTTTAGAATGAAACCTTGCCAACTACTAGAAATTTTGAATCTGGTAACCAATCCAAACTTGTAGTGTCACCATCACATTTTTAAATTATATTGCAGAGCAAACGAAATTCCCTACCACTAGTTTAAAGAAAGCATAATAAACTTGCACACACACACAAAAAAATATTATTCTTCCACCTTTAGGGAGATAGTAAATAGCATCAAATATCTGGGGAAACAACACTGTGATATCAGACTTTATTTCTGAAATCTTTAACAACTTTGAAATGGTTCTGGAAAATAGAGGGGCAATTGAAAAATTAAATTTTCTCTTGGGAAGAAGGGTAGTTCATTTTATGAAAGAAAAACAAAGATGAATAACAAAGATGAATCTGGACAACATTCTGTGAAATTGATGTAAATCTAAACCTTCAACACGACTGATAACCAAGGGGACTGTGATATAAGAGCCACATATTCTTTACTACTGTTATGTTTTATTTGATAAACATTACTTTTGAGCTGAAAACTATCTCACTGTTTTGGAAGTCATTGACTGTGGTTTTCATTCTTTTGAACAATGGATTTTTTGGAAGTTTTTATTCTTATCCATTTTCTTCTTTATATTTGACTTCCTACCTTTAAAAAGTACAAATAATCTGTCATAAACCATTTAAGAAAGTAAGATCTCTATCTTACTTAGAAGTAAAATATTAAACTTTATGATAGTGTTTTGTTTCAGTTGACTGTTAGCCCTTTTTAGTTAAAAAGAGTCACATAATTATGAATATTTACTTTCAGTGCATACTTTTAATTCTATGCATAGAGAAATGAATATATGTTTAAATATTCCCAATAGGAGGTCTATGTAAAGCATTCTGATTTTAAATAGGCCACCCTGTATAACCATGTGTATAAATATTTATGCACATATATACATACACCATATATCAACATTTCCTGTAAATCCTACCTGCTTATAATTTTGACAACAAAAACAAATAAAGAATAGAGTAAATAATAATCAAAATAAGGAAACACTTCAACTCATTTAGAGAACTCAAATATAAATTCTTTAAACAATTCTGTAATTAAAAAAAAAACACTGCCAATTTATTTATCAAAGATGTCGTCTCATTCCCTAGTGAGCTCAGTAGACCTTGTTTAAGATCTAGCACAAAAGTTGACTGCACATTTCAGTGTAGAATAATGCTTAAAATGTAATATAATATTTTATTTTTTTTACAAAGCATTCTCTGAACTGTTCATTGTAAAAGAGCAAGCAATCCAGTTCAGACTTTCCTTGCCTCTTCTAAATTCTTGCCTCCCCTAATTCTTCATCCATAAAGGTGATTTTCCTATAGTAGTAATAGCCAGTTAGAATATATTTAATAAAGGATTGACTTTTAATTTAAAAAAGAGTAAAGTTCCCATGGTAAAATCCTTATTAAGAATTATGAGGGAACTTTTTATTTTTTCTCCCCAAGAATACGTTGGCACAGTTACACATAACTAAATATATATATATACTAGTGGCCCGGTGCACGAAATTTGTGCAGGGGGGGGGGGGGGGGTTGTCCCTCAGCCTGGCCTGCACCCTCTCCAATCTGGGACCCCTCAAAGGATGTCCTACTGCTGGTTTACAGGGATCAGGCCTAAACTGGCAGTCGGACATCCCTCTCGCAATCCGGGACTGCTGGCTCCAAACCGCTCACCTGCCTGCCTGCCTGCCTAATTGCCCCTAACCACTCTGCCTTCCGGTCTGCTCACCCCCAACTGCCCCCCCCCACCAGCCTGATCACCCCCAACTGCTTTTCCGTGCCAGTGTGCTCGCCCCCACCTTCCCTCCCCACTGGCTTGCTCACCCCCAACTGCCTCCCTGTTGGCCTGCTTACTCCAAACTGTCTCTCCCCCCCCCCCCGCTGTCCTGATCACCTCCAACTGACCCCCCTGCTGGTCTGCTTACCCCCAACTGCCCCACATCCCCACCAGCCTGATCACCCACAACTGCCATCCCATCCTGGCCTGATCACCCACAACTGCCCTCCCCTCTTGACCTCTAATCGCCTCTACCTCGGCCCCGCCACCATGGCTTTGTTCAGAAGAACGTCCGGAAGGTCTCCTGGAAGGTCTCCCAGTCTAATTAGCATATTACCCTTTTATTAGTATAGATAGAGGCCTGGTGCATGGGAGGGGGCTGGCTGGTTTGCCCAGAAGGGTGACTCAGATCAGGGTGGGTGTTCCGCTGGGGTGCCTGGCCAGCCTGGGTGAGGGGCTGAGGGCTGTTTTCAGGCTGGCCACACCCCCTTCAGGGTGGGGGTCCCCGCTGGGGTGCCTGGCCAGCCTGGGTGAGGGGCTGATGGCTGTTTGCAGGCTGACCATGCCCCCTTCAGGGTGGAGGTCCCCGCTGGGGTGCCTGGCCAGCCTGGGTGAGGGGCTGAGGGCCATTTTCAGGCTGGCTACACCCCCTTCAGGGTGGGGGTCCCCACTGGGGTGCCTGGCCAGCCTGGGTTTTTTGAGCGGAGGCCAGGGCCAGCCAGGGCGGGCAGGAAGCTTGGCTTCCTCTATCACCAGGGGCAACCCAAGCCTCCTGCTTGCTCCAGCTCTGTGGCCGCTGCCATCTTGGTTGGGTTAATTTGCATACTTGCTCCTGATTGGCTGGTGGGTGTAGTGGAGTGATGGTTAATTTACATGTTTCTCTTTTATTAGTGTGTGTGTGTGTATGTGTGTGTGTGTGTGTGTATGGCTTTATGTGCAGCTGACTTTTTTTGAATAATAGTGGTGAGAGTTAATGAAAAACTCTTTGTCTCAGGTCAATTTTAAAAAAAGGTGACAGAGTCTTAGTAGTATAAAATGATAGGTTGAAATATTTTTTGATGGTGTACCATGTGCCAGCTCCAATTCCTAGATTGTTTTGGCCCTGGGAAGGTAAAATAATCCCTTTTTATTAATTTCAATTTTCTATGTCAAAAGGGCTGGCTAATTACACTATTGTATTAAAACTGTATTGAAAATATAACAAATTTATAATTTATAAAAATTTTTTATTTTATTCTATGGATATAGTATGTTCCATATGAACATTAACTGTTCTGAATTATATTTAGCATCTTTTGCTACTTGCTTTTTAAATGTACTCATATGAAAGAAACTCGAAATTTGATTTGTTGTACTTTGTCATAATGAAGAGAATACTCTTAAGTGATATGTCTACAGTTTGTTAAGAAGAACAAAACAAAAACAAAAACACACCAGGTAGAGGAATGATAAGGTTCACTAGTGAAAGTCTAAATGAAAGAAAGGCAGATTATTTTTTCTTTCAAGTTTTCATATATTAACCCGTGTCAGGCTTCTAAATGCTGCCTCCTTGGGCTAGTTGTGCTGCACCAGTTTAATTTTTGCAGTAGAGAAGAAATAAATATGTAGATAAGCAGATAGAGACAAATAAATGAATACAACGTTCACTTGAATTAGTCAAAATTTCTAATTAATGCAATGTCAAAATAAAAACCATCAAAATAAACCATGTGCTTCCATTTGCTGTTTAGTCAAAGATTTAAAGATCTTATTTAATAAGTTCTTTAATTTCATCAATAATCTTGAGAAATAAGGAATGAATGTAATTTTTCATTATAAAGATGAGTGACATGGAATTAGCTAAGTTTCTAAATGATTATCTAGGCTATGCGCATGATTACTGTTGTGTAGGTAATATTTGTATGCTTTTGGAGTCCATTATTATTCATCTGTGTGATCCTTATCAAAATTCCTTGATATCAATAATTGCTATTTGTTGAATAAAAGAATAAATGGACCAAACTGACAAACTGTCCTTGTGATGAAAATAATCAGAACTAAAAATGCTATTTTGATAATTTAAAAAAATATATTTATTTATTTATTTATTACAATTATTTATTGTTTAAAGTATTGCAGAAGACCAAAGAAATACCAAGCACGCTTCCTAGAGAAAGGGAGGGACCCCGTTTATTAACACTAGAGGACTCTGGGAATAATTTCCAAATCAGGGTGAAGAAACACAAAGAAGGCTTCACTTTTTATTTATTTATTTATTTATTTATTTATTTATTTATTAATATATTTTATTGATTTTTTACAGAGAGGAAGGGAGAGGGAGACAGAGCTAGAAACATTGATGAAAGAGAAACATTGATCAGCTGCTTCCTGCACACCCCCGACTGGGGATGTGCCCACAACCAAGGTACATGCCCTTGACTGGAATCGAGCCTGCGACCTTTCAGTCCACAGGCTGATGCTCTATCCACTGAGCCAAACCAATTAGGGCATGGGGCTTCACTTTTTATAACCTTCTGGGGTCTTTTCTTGCAGATATGGTTCCGCCCCCTTTTGTGGGCTTACAGGAAGGCCCCCAGGTGTTGGGGGTCCCCAGGCCATATCCAATGATCTGTCCTGGGGCCAGCGATAACGACCCTTCTTCCCCCCCCCCCCAGGGCAGTGCATTGTTCACAGTTTTATGGCCTGACACGTCTTGCAAGACCAGTTTCCTCCTCATTATTTCTGCAGCCTATTGGAGGGTACTTCTGCATATCTGGTCCTCCTAGGAAAAAGTCTTGGGTGAGAGGCAGACTAGAAGGTTTTATTTTCCATATATATTTTTTTCTGAGTAGACTGTAACATGAAATCTTGCATATAAGAAGAGATCTTAAAAACAGAAACAGAACAACTCCTACAGTATGAGTACTCACAAAAGGGTGGACTGGGACATTAACCTTAGAATCTTGTCTCACACTAACCTACCACAGCAAATGGGTTCTGAGTGGCACAAAGCCCAAACAGCAGAGACAGAGGATTCCCTATGTTCATTAAACAGTGAAAAGCAAACTAAGTCCCCCAAAGATAAGCAAGCAAGCAAAGAACATCAGCTACTAAGTTACATTACAGACAGACAAGAATTTCCACCAGGTAAGAGTTTCCAGTGGCTGATGCCTTGAGAGGGAGAGCAGGAAGAGTCCCCAAGATTAAGAATTCTTGGCAACTGCTGGGAAGTTCCTCCAAATTCTGGAGGGATGGTAGGGAGAAAAATATATGATTTACCGAACTGCTTTAAAGATGCTTCCTTATATCTGAAAAACAAAAGGTTCAGGGGTTCAGCATGCCAGAAGTAGCTGGGGCCCTCAGTAAAGTGGGATGTGCCCCATCTTTAAACAAATTAAACCAAACAACAACCCACAGAGACACTCTATGTACAATATTTACAGGCGCCACAACCCACAGACAACAGCTTTACACCATGCTCCTTGACTGTCCAGCCACAGAAACCTCATAATGCCCTGGGTTTAAAAACCACTGAAGCAGATCCATTGGTCCCAGAGTGGATCAGACTAAGGGCTCAGAGACCAGGTAAGGACTGCGGGAGGTCTCTTGTACCCTGAGCTGACCAGGCTGACCCAGACAAGAGGCAATAAAATGCCTCCCGGGCCATACACAGCACTGCCATACACAGTACATACGTCCTTAGAAGGAAGCCTACATGAGAGGCAGCAAGTGGTTCTCGTGCCATACAAAATGCTTGATTCAACTTAAGTCTCGGGTGAGACAACGGGGATTGCTGAGGCTGTGGCTGGAACTCAAAATGGGAAAATTCCTGGCAGCGCTGCAAATCAAGAGTCCAGGCTTCAGCCCCAGGAATCCCCAGTGCAGGGAGCAAGCGGGATCCTGGGTATTTACCCCAGAGGAGCCTCTCGCTTACATCTCTTAGTGGTTGCCAGAATGTGTAACTGGACAATCAATGGGTCCATGCTGCCTGTCACTACTTGGGCCAATTAAGAAGAGACAGGGTTGAATCATATGAGTGGTTATTCCAATACTGCTGGCAGTATGGGAGAGCAGCAGGTCATCCACAAAAATCTGCTGTCGTAATTCTTTTATTTAAATCACCTCTAGCAGCAGATTAGAGTGAGATTCCAGCTTTCATTCTGGCTTTGATAAGAAACAGGGAAGTCTATGTACTATTGCATTCAGTCCTTGTGTGTTTCTAAAATGTCTACTGAGATTCCTCTTCTGAGTTGGCTGAGGGGGCCTGGTTTCATGTCAAGGGACGCAGAAAAAGCTTCTCGGCTGCCACCCCTGATTTCCCGTCATCTTTTTGCTGCTATCCAAATATTCTTTCACACACATTCTGCAGTTAAAGACAAAATGATGGAAAGTCTGCCTCAAGTAACATTTTGGTAAGAATAATTTCGGTTTCATGAAAAACAACCGTAAGACAACCCTTGCCTGGAAGGGTTTCCATCAAGAGGGAAAAGAAAAGTGCCAGAAAGCAGGAAAAAAGTGAACTTTACAACTTTGATTAAGGTCAGATCTCTTTACTTTCTCCTGGGCAGGGCAAACAGAAGAAACAATACACGCCAGGCAGCTGCTGCTAACTGCCTACCTGCTCCCGTTGGGCCCTCACCGCTTCCCTGTGGCATATGCATTCTTACGGTTTTCCATTTTCTACATGAGCAAACAAGTTCTCGAAGGTTAAGTGACTTGTTCAAGATCTCGTAGAGTTAGGATTAATCTCAGAACCCATAGACTTTCTAGTTCAGTACAATGTCTCCTCAGCACAGTACAAAATCAGGTGTCCACAGAGTCGCTGGGCAGCTCTGCTTCAGAGTAGTTGTGTCAGGGGGTCTTTCTTCATTCCCTCCTCCTCCTTTTTCTTCTGTTTGATAGGATAGACTTTGTATAAAACAGTTTAGTTTTGTGGGGCTTGTTGATTTAGCATCGCTGAGAGATTCCGGGGATTTAGTTGTGGTTAATGCAATGGCTTGTTTGTCGATTTCCTGAGGCCTCTGCCTTTTCCTGGCAAAAAGAAGGCATTCGCAGTGTTTGCTGAGTGCAAGACGAGCTGTGATAACATTACTTTTGTCTGTTTTCTCTCGGTGTGCATGCTGGGCTGTAAAACATGCCTGGAATTTTCTGCAGAATCATAAGATGTTGAGGTTGGGAGAGTTCTCAAAGATCATCTGAGCAACCCCTCATTTATAGATAAGAAAACTGAGGCCTGAACGGATAAATACATCATCCAAGATCACATTGATGCTTATCAACATTGTTGGGACAGGTACCCAGTATTCTTTTTTCTTTTATTTTCTGGCATGCTCTTCAGAGCATCACTGTACAACCTCTCATTTTAGCATTTTTTCTTGACGGGGTGAGGTAGGTTGGGGTTCTAAAACAGTGTACTACTCCATTAATTTCCCTTTTTCCTCACTTGTTTTTCTGATGGAGTATAGTAGATTGAATGGTGATTCTCCACACTATATATTCACATCCTAGTCCTTGGAACCTGTGAATGTCAATTTATTTGGAAAAGGGTCTTTGCAGATGTAATGAAGTTAAAGATCTTGAGCTGATGAGGTCATCCTGGACTATCAGGGTAGGTAGACCCTAAGTCCAATCACAAGTGTCTTTTCTTAAAAAAATATATTTTATTGATATTTTACAGAGAGAAAGGGAGAGAGATAGAGAGTTAGAAACATCAATCAGCTGCCTCCTGCACACTCCCTACTGGGTATGTGCCCGCAACCAAGGTACATGCCCTTGATAGAAATCTAACCTGGGACCCTTGAGTCCGAAGGCCGATGCTCTATCCACTGAGACAAACCAGTAAGGGCGAAAGTGTCTTTATAACAGCTAGGCAGAGAGATATTTGAGATTGAATGAAGAGAGGACATAGAGGAGGAGACAGTGTGTAGATGGAGACAGATTGGAGTGGTGTGGCCACAAGCCAAGGAAGTCAAGGAATGCAGGCAACCACCAGAAGCTGAAAGAGGCAGGGAAGGATTCTCCCCTAGAGCCTCTGGAAGTAGTGTGGCCCTGCCCAAACCTTGATTTCTGACTTCTGGCCTCCAAAACTCTGAGAATAAATTTCTGTTTTAAGGAACAGTCTGTGATAATTTGTTATAGCAGCCACAGGAAACTAATCCCTGGGAAAAGAACTGATATTATCAAATTCATGTTACATATGTAATGTCATAGAACTGATGTTCCTTCTATCACTCATGACTCTGAGGGAGAGTGGGTATCTGCTGGTGGGAGTGGACAGTTGAGCTTCAGGGACAGTTGAGCTTCAGATGAGTAGTTTCATTGCAATATAGACAGGCAATACTGACCTTCTGGCAAATGACAGGGGTTTGATAAGAAAATATCCCAAAGAAAGAGTTGGGAACATTTGATCAAATAAAGTGAAGGACTGAGAGAGGGACAGGCCATTTCCTGTCGTTGGTGCCTCACACTGTTTCCTGAATAACTGTGAGCCTTCCTTACCCAGCCTCTCTCCCTGAGGACTCTCTTGCCCTCTGCTCACTTTTCTCCAATCTGTCTCATTTCCTCAGAGCTCTTTTTTTTTAGTGCTAACTCCCACCCCCAAATTAGTATGTTGCAAGGAGATACAAGCTGATTAGATAACTCATTGTTATCCTGTTTTAATAACACATTGTTTACAATTGATTTGGGGTAATTTCAATGTGAGGAGAGATGCCAGGAGGGATTTCAAGCAGGTTCCACAGAAGCCTAAGGGGAGACACATTTGGAAAGAGGGGAACATTCCTCCTGTCCTTCCAGTCACACCCTATCAAGGCCAGCCCAGTTCACAAGCAGCACAGGTATTTTTCTATCGCCCCAGATGTACTGGGAGAAGAAACCCTACATAGAGAAGAAAAGAAACTCTTCCATCTAGGCTGGACTTTCTCATTCATTTCTCTAATTGATAGGATGTTGTTCTGCCTCCTGGTGAGCCTTTTACTGGGACATGATTTTCTTTTCTCTCATTCAATTACTTAATCTATCTGTGCCTCAGTTTCCTCTGTAAGATGGAGATAGCAATGACATGAGTTAATCCAGGGAGAGCTTTCAGAGCAGTGCCTGACACAGTGAGAACTCAATACATGTTAGCTATTATTATTTACCAGAGAGAAACACCTCCTCTGATGCTTGGTTTCTGTGAGGAGAGGCCACCCCATATGTCCTCCCAAACTTTTGGCCAACTCCTTACTCCTCCTGGTGCTGTGTTTTTGCCTAGTGACAGCCATTATCCCAATGTCCTTGATTGTGGGGAGTTATTCAATTCAAGTCCTGAACATGAGTGGGTTTTGTGTCTTTCTTTCACACTCTCCATTCAGAAAAGTGGAGACACTAACCTGTGTAAATGTGTACACACTAACCTGTGTAAATGTGTCTGCCTCCTGGTCTCAAACTTTCCTTCGTGAGGACTGGGCTGAGGGCTGGGCTCTCACAGAAAGCTAAGTCCTCCACAGTCTGTCAGTAACAAAGTTGATTTTTTTGCTCATTAGCTGACTCCTTTGTCTTGCTTCTTATTGGTTCAGTGCTCACATTGAGGTCCTCCAAAAACACCACTATGATTATTATTGTCAGGGAAAACTTAAGCCAGGGTGTAAGGAGTCTTGTTTGAGGGAAGAAAATCTGTGTCCAAGAAGATGTTTCGATGTTCCCACTGTTTGGAAGTAGAGGCAAGGCTGAGGACCCATGTGCCTCTCCCCGTCAGTTCACCCATTGAACTAACTTGTTTTCTTTCTTTCTTTCTTCCTTTCTTTCTTTCTTTCTTTCTTTCTTTCTTTCTTTCTTTCTTTCTTTCTTTCTTTCTTTCTTTCTTTCTTTCTTCTTTCTTTCTTTCTTCTTTCTTTCTTTCTTTCTTTCTTTCTTTCTTTCTTTCTTTCTTTCTTTCTTTTCCTTCCTTCCTTCCTTCCTTCCTTCCTTCCTTCCTTCCTTCCTTTCATTCTTTCTTTTTTTAAAAATTTGGGATAAACCTTTTTGTTTTATAAACACGCTGCATAGTTTTTCTGTTTGTTTGTTTTTTTATATATTTTTATTGATTTCAGAGAGGAAGGGTGAGGGAGAGATAGAAACATCAATGATGAGAGAGAATCACTGATCGGCTGCCTCCTGCATGCCCCCCACTGGGGATTGAGCCCACCACAGCCTGGGCATGTGCCCTTTACTGGAATTGAACCTGAGACCCCTCAGTCCGCAGGCCAACGCTCTATCCATTGAGCCAAACCAGCTAGGGCCTTTCTTTCTTTTAAAATATATTTTTATTAATTTCAGAGAGGAAGGAATTTATAACAATGATGAGAGAGAATCATTGATTAGCTGCCTCCTGCATGCCCCACACTGTGGATCGCGCCCACAACCTGGGCATGTGCCCTGACCGGGAATTGAACCGTGACCTCCTGGTTCATAGGTAGATGCTCAACCACTGAGTCATGCTGGCTGAGCTTGTCCTCATCTTTCTAAAACTTTTAAAGCCAATCAGCAATGAAAGAACAGCTGCAGCCACTCCTTCTTCACACACATATGCTCTCCTGAAAGAAGCTTTTAAAGATACACCAACAATTCCATGCTGTGGAATGAGAAAAATTGTGCAGTGGAGAGATCATAAACAGAAGATTTTTATCCCTGAGCAAGCAAAATGAAAATTCAGCAAACAAATGGAAGAATCAAGATAAAGACCTAGAAGATGAAATGGGAACACAATCTATATAACAATGAACATAAAACAAAATCCTTTCAACACTCTGGCAATTACTCTGGTCCTGCGGTGAGTCAGAGCGAGCAAAATGCTCCTGGAGGGGAACGCTCATGCTTGTAGAAGTACGAGCATCATGCATCAGCATATTACTTTGTACCGCACAGAGTGCCCTCGCATCTGTTTCCTTATGCTTTTTACATGAACTCTATGATGTTTGTAGGGGATTATAGCAGGTGAGAAAAACAAAAAGGTATTTTGGGAGGTAAAAAAGTCATCTGAGCCCTAGCCGGTTTGGCTCAGTGGTTAGAGTGTTGGACCACGGACTGAAGAGTTGTGGGTTTGATTCCACTAAGGACATGCACCTGGGTTGCAGGCTCCATCCCTGGCCCCGGTGAGGGCACGTGTGGGAGGCAACCAATCAATGTGTCTCTCTGACATCCATGTTTCTCTCTCTGTGTCTTTCCCCCTCTGTCCCACTCTAAAAATCAATGGGAAAATTATTCTCGGGTGAGGATTAACAAACAAACAAAAAAGTCATCTGACCTGTAGCTAGCTGGTCAGATGATGGATGTCTGAACTGATAATAAATGAAAGCTCTCTATCTTTTATCACACAAGCATTTCTACCACTTTTGGTAATGGTTGGAATGATACTTAAGCTACAACACTGAAACAAATCTTTTATTGCCGACCATTTTGCAAACACATGAATACTTCCATCAGCACCTGAATCCAGAGGACTTCCCTTCCCAGGTTTATTACTGGGAGGCTTGGATTTGCTCATTGAAGTAGTGATTCAGAATAACAGGATTGTCTGTCTAATTAGACAGTGCAATAAACAGTGGTTTCCTTGATGAGAGTAAAAGATGTATGAATAGGAACAGAAAAACTAAAGGCCTAAAATGGATTAGCTGTGGGTTTTATCACAAACAATCTTGTTGTTAGGATTTGCATGAGAGCCCACAGGTATGGGTCAATAAAGAAATGAACATCACATTAAAAGTACAAATCTGCACATATTTTAGAAAGTGGTCAGTTCTTACCGTGGTGGGACTTGTCCTCACTGTTGGTAAATGGATGTTACCACAAGGTTGTGCTGGCACTTCACCTATCCAGTTGTTAAGACATGCTTTTCCCACTGCGAGTTGGCAAATAGCCTCTGTTTGCTTGCTCTTTGGGACAAAGTTCCAGAGGATACCATCTTTTGTGGCCAGCTGTATCCAACAAGGGTTTTCTGAAGCTACCCTTGGAAAAGCCAACGGATAGTCTACCTCCCTAGTGCTCAGGTCTATTTTCATTTCTGGATTTTTTTTGTCTTAGCTTTTGCTCACTAGTAGGGAGTTAAGGGCAACCCACTACCCCACCTGGTTCATTGGGACATGTTTCCTATGAGCTTTATTTCCTAGAGCTGATTTTCTCCCCACCTCCTCTTTATTATATTAAGCTCATTCCCCTAGTCAATGTCATGGTGTGCAATTGTCTCTGAATATTACTATTACAGGAATCCCTGAAGCATTTCTTTCTTCTGTCAGCTCAGATGAGATGTCCTCTGATCGGGACCGATGCTTGCCTTTAGTTTTTATTGTTGGTGAATACTTGTTGTTTTGTCACAGTCAGAGGTGACATTTTCTGCTGAAGTGGAAGCTGCTGTGTCTTCCCCGTTTTTCTTTTTTTCCAAATCTGTTTCCTTCTTCTGAATGTGACCCCCTATTACTCAAAGCATGCTCTTTTACTTGTGTGGCACCTTTCATTCATGTCACTTTTTATAGCAACCCCAATTAGGTATCACCTTAATAATTAGCAAACAAAGGAATTGATAAGACTGTTGCAATAGTCAGTAAATATAAGAACTTTTTAACTGGCGCAAGTGGAGACCAAGTCAATACATAGTACTAAGAAAAAAAGGAGAGGGGACTATCGTAAAAAGTGTTTATTTCAAAGACTAGTCAGGTTCTATGCAGGCATTGATTCTTTCTAGAACATAGCAATTCAGGATGTTAATTTCTTCAAAAACAATCATGGGAGATCATTTTGCTATCGGGGCAGAGATATTTAGGTGGCTTTCAATATTATTTTTCACTTATTCAGTTATAGAATTATTGAATTTTAGCTGGGCAAATGGTTGCCCAGAATAAAAACTATAATTCCCATCTTCTCTTACAGCTAGGTTTGCCATATGACTAATTCTGGCTAGTGATATATAACTGGTAGTAATGTGAAACATTTCTAGAAGTTTTGTTAAAAGAAGAGGGTGTATTCTTCTCCTTGTCTTTTTACCTTCCTGGTGACTGGGATGCCGAAGAGATAGCTGGAGATAGAGCAGTTATCTTGGTCCACGAGGTAAACTTAGGGATAGAGGCCGTCTTCTTATACACAAGATAGAAGCAGTTTGGGTCCTTGACAACATGGGGAGCTATCTCAGCATTGTCCTCGATACTTGGACTTTACCTTGAGAGAAAAAGAAATGCTTCTTGTTTAAATCACTATTATTTTGAGATTTCTCTTTTGCGGCTGGTTATTATGTTAACTATAAAGCTTACAAAGGCATAGTGAGTTGAATTGTGTTCCCCAAAAAGATATATCTAAGTTTTACCCCCACTACCTGTGAATGTGATCTTATTAAAAAAGAAGGTTTTTGTAGATATAATTGAAGATCTTAAAATGAGATCATTTTGGATTTAGGTTGAGCCCTAAATCCAGTGATGTGTCCTTATAAGAAGAAAGAGATGGAGACTTTAGACATAGAGAGACACAGGGAAGAGGCCAGGTGAAGACAGAGGCAGAGACTGGAGTTATGCTGCCACAGGGGAAGGAAATCCGGGAGCCAGTGGAGGCTGGAAGAGGCAAGGAAGGAGTCTCCCCCAGAGTCTGCTGACATGGTGAGAGAACACATTCCTGTCACTTCAAGCTGCCAAGTTTGTAGTATTTGTTATGACAACCCTGGGAAATTAACACAAAGGATAATAACACATTTTTTTAATGAACAAATAGGAGATTCATCTAAGTCATACAATGATAATGGAAGCACAGACCGGATGATTTCTTCTTGGGCACCGTGTTTATGCCAGGATTGGAAGAAGTCATTAAAACCATTAACCTATCATTTAGTAAAAAGTCATTTTTCTCCCAGAGCATATTTATCTTGCTGGGATTCTCCATAGAACCACCCTATTATCATATCAGAAATCTATTGTGCTTATACGTAGCTATAAGTTTCTCTTTCAAGATTTATCAACTGGCTAATGTTTATCAGTGGAAATCAAATGAATAGCTTTTGCTTAAAATGACACTGCCTTTCCTGGGCAAACACATTAAGTGTTTTATTCTCTCCAGAAGGAAATCAGGTTCTGTGGCAACAACAACAACAACAACAACAACAAAAACACAGCCATTAGGTTTGGCAATAAAAGAGAATAATTACAAACACCATTTATTAATTTTTCAGAATGACAAACACTACATTGAAAATCAGTTAATAAAAGTAACAGTAAACTGAGTATTAACAGCTAATATAAGGTTGACTTGATTTACTACAAGGGTGGGTGAATCTTATGATATGTTTTTCATTGATTGTAGACAGAGAGGAAGGGTGGGGGGGAGGGAGAGAGAAAGAGAGAGAGGGAAAAAGAGAGAGAGAAGAATCGAACCTGTGACCCTTCGGTACAAGGGATGACACTCTAACCAACTGAGCCACACCAGCCAGAGTCTAAGAAGCTTTTATAAAATGAGATGTCCAGACCCCACTCTAGAAGTTCTGATTTATTTGGTCTGAGATGTGACCGGAACATCAGTATTTTTACAAATTCTGATTCTAATATGTAGCCAGGATAGAAAACCACCAGTGCAGATTCTGGGTGATAAATAATAAGAGGATATAATCTTCTTTTCCCCCCCATATCGTCTTTCATTTTATTGCTATTAATAATTTCATTCTGACTAAGTCTTATGGACAAATATGGCAATGATTGGAAGGAAGAAAAAGAAAAACATACATTATAATATTTTGTAAGTTATCTTGACATAAATATCTGCAGCATATTTTGCATAGTGCAATATACAATGCTTTGCTCTAAATTGAAATTATATTGAGTAAACTGCATTATACTTTGGGATTAAAAAAAGAATAACCTTTGTGACTATTCTTACGAGCAGTGGTGTACACTTAACTCCTGGGAAAACAAAGTACGTCAGAAAGGCCTACTTTATCTTTGGTTTCTTCTACAAGAAACCGATCTCAATAGGAGGAGGAATGTCCACATTTCTATCTTCCCATAAATAAGGCCTTAGGGATTCCTCTGCAGTCAGATGTTACTGTGCTGGAATTTCTTAGTTCTATCTACACAAATGTCCTTGAGAAATAAATGCCATGGTTAGGCAGGAGACATGCTGTGCTGAGAAAGGTGCAGCGTGCCATGGTGGAGAAATGTGAAAAATGAGTACTGTTCTACTGCCTTTAGGTATTCCAATTTTCTGCTCTGCAAAGTCTTTAACACTTTATTTTATTTTGTAAATATTTTTATCAGGTCACTGGAGGTTCTGCAAGCATTTCATAAGGGAAGTAAAATCCTGATGTTTATACTGAACTGTAACTGTAAAATGAAATAATTGACAAATAAAGAAAATAAGACTTTTGGGTGATGTTGGAAATCTAATGCTTTATTATCCTTGTAATTTTAGTAGAGGTAAGGTTTAGGATAGTGGCCTGAGATAATGACTTTATAGGTGATTTCTCGAGAGCATTAGTTTTGATGAATTTATAGCCAGATCTGTTAGCAGAATCATAACAGGGAATGTGGTAATAAAACTAAGAGGAAGGGAAAAGAAAATATTTGTGGCAAAGCACAAATTGATAACCAAAGCTTTTAAGACTGGATGTTCCTGCTGCTAAGGTAGATCTAATTTAGTGTTTCTTTCTCAACATCAGGGATTTATATAAAGAAGGTGCTTGAAATACCAAAATCTGAATACATTTGATTGAAGACAAAGATGTATACTTCTGGGGAAAAAAATGAATGATAGCGCAAGGGGGCTAATTAACTAAAAACTGGAACTTACATAAGTCTATAGCATATGGAAGAAAATAAAGGAATTTAAGTGCCAGATGGATCTTTGACCTATATTGCTGGTCACACACCAGTTTGTAAAAAAGCCCCACCTACAGCAAACTTGCCAAGTGTTATTGAAAAACAAGTTCGGTACAAGAGTGTTACATCTTGTATACCAAAGGATAAAGATAATACTTATTTACTGACATTTATGGATAATATAATCCTCAGAGTGCTTAAATTAAATGCTAAAGTTAATCCTCTTTACATAGTAAACCTCATCAGAATTTGGATGAAGGAGTCAAGGCTAAAGCAAAGTCTTGGGCACTAAATTAATGTTTTCTAGAATTTCTTAAAAATGAATATCCTGAAAAAGGGAAACAACTTTCGACATGACACATGCCTTTGGGGCTTATTTTAAATAGAACTTTTTAAAAAAATTTCTTTATTGATTAAGGTATTACATATGTGTCCTCATCCCTCCATTAACCCCCCACCCCACCCCACCCCCACTCATGTTAAATAGAACTTCTTTACTAGCAGCTACATAAGAAAGGGGTATATAAAGTGGATGTTTTCCATGTTGAAAACTATAGATACATTTATTTGAATCCTTCTCTTTTCCTGCATAGATCTTAAAATGTCTTCTCTTTTATGTTTATTATGTCTCACCACTAGTGCCATTAACAATTTAAGCCCCGGTGAGGCCAGGATTCCAGAGTTCTGAGAAGGTAATTTGTAAGAGCTGGTGCTTAGCCATAGTTAGCTGAGTAAATGGCAGTGGCAGTGGGGGAGGGAGTGATCCAGGCCAGCAACCCCTTGGGAAAATGGCCCAGTGCTGAGGACAGAGACCAACTCTTCTCTTCCCTGCCGAGCAAGCAGTGGTCTGGGGTTCTGCTCAGGCGGGGCTTCCAGGAACTGGGCCTGGGTGTGTGAGAGCGACTGTCCTGGGACACTGGGGTCAAGAGTGGACCAGGAAGTGAAGCCTCCAGCTAAGAGAGCTGGCAGAGAATGAAAACGGAGAGCTGGAGAGGATCGATGGGTGTGGATCAGACAACAGACAAAACTGAATGAGCAGGTTTGGGAGGTGGGAGCTTGAAAAATTGTGTTGAGGCTGTGTGACTGGGGCTGAGTCAGGTCTTGTCAAGCTGTAGTTTATACTCTGTGCTGGACTGCCCGGGTCCGTATGCTTCCTCATGCTTTCCTCTCTCTCCATTAGCCAAAAGGCTTAAAGAGAAGCGTGAGGATGGTCAATCAAGAGAACTCTCCTGGCTTAAGAATCTGCAACATGGCTCATGGACAGTCCATTGGGACACTCGCATGGGGAAACCCTTCCTTTCAATGTAGCAGAAACAAATATTTTGAAGTTTTTAAAAGTGAAAAAAGAAGTTTTTACATTCAAACTCTAAAGTTTGAGATTTTTATGTCTTTTTTTTTTCCCCCTCCAAGCCACTGTGTGCTTCTTTAAATGCTTGCTCTGAGAGATGAGCAACCAGCAGTTTGGTGGCCCCCGGCACTGTCTGGTTAGGAGATGTGTGCAATGAGAGAAGCAAAGTGGGCGGAATGCCGGTACAATTGTGAGCGTGACTGCCACCACAAGGAGCACTATGCGCACCATGGACACTGCTGATGACAATGCTGCTATTAGGAACAGGCCTTGTCTGCTGGGATATACGGCCACATCTAAAAATATACGTATGGGTGAAGGCCTGGGGTAGGGGTAGGGGTGGGATGGGAGAGGTCAGTGGGGGGGAAAGGGGACATATGTAATACTTTCAACAATAAAGATTGAAAAAAGAAAGTTATTACTGATGAAATAAATCAGTGGTCAAGCAACATAAAATAATAAAATATATGTATGTTTAAGGGAATTTCATTTCAAAAACAAAAATATATAGTGTGACGCTAAGAAGTTAAGTGTTTTAGTAATTTGTTACATCACCTGACATTTATTATTTATTTTTTATTCATTTCAGGGCCTAGGTGGATACAGGGTGATCTTCAAATCCTTCAACAGACTCTATGGCAGCTCAACCTGGCGTTGGCTCTACAGCTGCAGGATGGGGGTGGGGAGAGCAGGAGCACAGGGGTTGTGGGGTGTGGGGTGTGGGGGGAGCATCAGGGTGGCAAAATGACATTATAGGTGTTCACCAACTAGTTACCAATGAATATAGAAGAATTTACATTTTGTACCTATAGGCTGGGCCCAGGAGCTGAGTATTAGTCCTGCCCGTGGAAATGGCTTGCTTGTGCTCAGCCTGTCACTTTAATGATATCTCTTAGCTCTTCAGATTTGCACTTCTCTGGATTGTCTCTGTCCCCCGTTCTCCAGCATGCACTGTTTTTCTTGGCTTTCGAAGGATAAGTCCCCTCCCTCCCCCCAGCATTCATATTAAGACATTCCCTCAGCATGGCCCACAGAGCTCTACACTTCTTACTTTTACTCTGTGTTTCTGGATTAGTCACATCCACTCCTTGTATTTATGGAGAATTGAAATTCTAACATCTCCAAAATGTTTTGAGATTTTCAGATGGTTGTTAGGAACCAAATATAAAAAAAGGGACTTTTAAATTTAAATTCTTCTTACAGAGTCTAACTCCCCACAGAAGGGCTTGTGTGAGGAGCCGAGAGAGCTAACTGGCAACATGTGTTTTCGTTGAAATGTATTTGCTAATGTAAACAACTTATGCCTGCCTGTGGCACCCAAGACTGTCACGTGAGGCTTGCATGATACTTGGAGAATGCTGCTCTCACAAGGATTAATACATGTAAATCTGTAACTCATATTTCTGTGCTCACATGTGTCTCATGCAATTAAAGAGAAGGGGAACTCATTTCCATCAGGCCAGAGCTCCGAAAACGCCAGCGTTTGCTCACTAGAAACAGAAGGGGGGGAAAAATCAATGAAAAATAAAGGAAAAACTCAGAAAAATAAATTAAATAATAACCCCGCCCCCCTGCATCATTTAACTTGAATTTATTTACTGTGGTTCTTATTTTTCCAAATGCCAAGTATTTTTTTTTTAAGTAGCTTGTTCTTTCTCATGTTAAGAAATTAAAATGGCCTAGGAGCTGTTTTGGATGTTTAACTAGATAGATTATAGCTTTTAAAATTTTTATTTTCTGATTACAGTTTACATTGAGTATTATTCTGTCTTAGTTCCAGGTAGATAGCAAAGAGGTTAGAAAATCACGTACTTTCCAGAGTTGGTCTCCCAGGGCTCCGTTACCCATCCGGCCCCAGGCATAGTTATCATGATGTTGTTGGCTATATTCCCCACCTATGCTGTCATCTACATCTCTGTGTCTGTTCTGTAACAAACCATTTGTACTTCTCAATCCTTCATTTTTTTTCACCCAGCCTCACAACCCCCTCCCCTCTGACAGCTGTCAGTCTGTTCTCAGTATCTATGAGTCCTTTTCTATTTTGTTCCTTTGTTTGACTAACAAAGTATTCTAGGGCATTGGTTCTCAAACTTGAGCATGTGCCAGAGTAATCTGGGGAGCTTCTTAACACACAGCTCGCTGGGCCTCACCTCTATAGTTTTGCTTTCAGCGATCTGGGGTGGGGCCTGATAATTTGCATCTCTAACAAGTTCCCAGATAATGCAGCTGCTGGTCTCCAGGACCACACTTTAGAAGAATTGGTCGGCAAACGGCAAACTGCGGCTTGCGAGCCACCTGCGGCTCTTTGGCCCCTTGAGTGTGGCTCTTCCACAAAACACCACGGCCTGGGCGAGTCTATTTTGAAGAAGTGGCGTTAGAAGAAGTTTAAAAAATTTGGCTCTCAAAAGAAATTTCAATCGTTGTGCTGTTGATATTTGGCTCTGTTGACTAATGAGTTTGCCGACCACTGCCACAGCAGAATCACCAGGAGAGCTTGGAAGGGGAACTCAGCTGGGTTCCATCTCTAGAGTTTCTGATTTATTTAGTTTATGGAGGGTTGGGGACTTGGTAATGTTTAAAAGCTCTCCAGGTGAATCTATGCTCAGCTGGTGCTGAGAAGCGCAGCCTAAAGATTAATCACGAGTATGGACTTCATCATCGTATGATTTGGGCAGAATATGAAATAATTTTGAATCTAGGAGTAACTTTTGCATTCTCCATGTAAATAGCTAAACTTTCTTTGAGCAACTGTAAAATTTGGTGGAAGCCAAACTTATTTGAAAAATAAGTGTTAACGCATTAAGATCACAACTTGCAGCTGCTTTAAAATAATGTCAATTTTCCCTTTATTCAGGTATGGGGAGAAGAGAAGCGTTAAAACTGGAATCTTACTCCCTTTTTTACATCACTCCTTTGCATCTCACCCTCTTCTCTGGTTTCTGAGCCTTCTTTCATTCCTCCAACATTTTGTTCAAAGGTCAGTCAGCTGACTGCTGGAGCTGTCCTCCAGATGAAGGTGTTTTAAACAGAAAAAGCCCTAAGAATGGCCACAAGAGGGCTCAAGGGCACCCTCTGGAGGCAGAGTAATTTATTTTAGAAGAGGCTGGTGCAGGAGTCAAATGACCAGGGTTCATTACTACTATCTCAGTCTGAGGGCTCCAGGATCTTCAGAAAAATCACTTAATCCTGTTAAACTCCACATTTCTTAACCATAAAATAAGGATACACATCCACCTTTTCTGAGTTTGTTTCAAGGACTGAAAAAAAAGGAGACAGTGGGGCTGGAACTTTGATTTTGTTGTTGACCAGAGCTCTTAGGACAACATCAGCACAAAGAAGGCATTGGATGACTTTTGGTAAAGTTAAAACTAATTTTGTAAACTGTAAAGTACTCAATAAAGAGAAGAATCGCCCTGGGAGGACATGCTTTCGAGCCTCAAGCTGTCCCTGCACTTGCCGTGCACTTTGGCCTATATATTCAGTTTTATAGGCATCATAGTCAGATGATGAAAGCAAAAGTTGATATGAATCCATTCTTCCTTGTAGCAGTAAACATCTGATTATTGTCATGTTTTATTTCTAAAACATTCTTTCAATAAAGAGTCCAAACTATAGCCTTACTGACACTATTCCTTCTCTAGAACCCCAGCAGTAATTCTTTTGGTTGAGAAAGAGTTAGCTGAAGTTAGAAATTGAAGTCCTGGGTTCTATTTATTTTTAACAGTACTGTGGTACCTCATGCTTTATAAATAACCTTTATTGACTTAACTTTGGCACGCCTCAAGTTACTGATTATAATTATGCCAAAATAACATCTTTATTTTCACAATAATTTCTATGTTTTGTTATAAACTTGAACTTATATAGTAGAATCCATGTGGTTGAGTGAATTGGGGTGGGAGCGGGGATGTCTCATTTGTCAAATTACATGATTGTAAGAATAGAACTAAGCCAGATTTGGCTGAAAGAGCAATAGCCTTCACATGCTTGGCAAAGGACATCATTGAATATTTTGGTTGAACCAGTGTTACCATGCCATATAAAGTTTCTTGGTGAATGAATGCTTGTGTAATAGCATCAGAGCTGAAGATGGATATGTGCATACCTGTGAAATAGAGGACCATTTTTACTTATAAACTGTATTTCCTGAGGTAGCTTATATGTCGATGCCTTTGCACAAAGCTGACATGTTGATCCAACCTCTTTATGTTTGCTGACTAGTCACTATCAAATGTGAAATCATGACATCATAGCTACTTAACTTTTTCACACAGAAAAGACAGAGCATTTCTATTATTATATAGACATTGCTAGGACGATATTTTCCTGTGTCGATACAAACAAACCCTCCAAAAATAACTTGGAAGGGAAAAGCAAGATGAACAAAAATGATTAGAAAGTTCTAGCTTCCCCGCAGCAGGAAATCTCAGAGAAAGCTCCTTTCTTTTGCCCTCAGCCGCTGGCCTGGATTTTACAGGCACGGCATTTTTGCAGTTGTAAAGTTCGTCTTCAAATACATGCCGAGGTCCTGGGCTCCATTACTGTTGCTGGCCAGAAAACGAGAGTCAGCGTTATCTCTAAGTTTGTGAAATTCAGAAAAAAACAGCTCTGTGGTGGCAGGGCTAGAATTTTATAGCCTGGGTAAGGAATGCCATTGAAGTTGTCAGACTCATAAACTTAAAATGTTTAGATCTTCTGGAGGGAGGGACATGGTGTGATGGTACAAGCAAAGAACTCCAAGTCTTCAGGACAATGTTTTATTCTTCAGACTCTCATACGTAATTACAACTTCAGATGAGTCTCATTCAGCCTCCGTTTCTCCACCCACATAATGGATAATTGTGAGAAGTCACATATCTTTGCTTAAGGTCTTACCTTAAATGCCACTTTCTCGTGGGAAGCCTTCTTTGAACCTCTCATTTCTGGTTCGGTGCCTAATTTTTGAACCCCCACCCCCAAGCCCCACCTGAAACTTTATGCTTACCACACGGTTTTATATTTACCTATTTATTTACTTCTCTTTCTACTTTACCTCTTCTGTCCCCCAAGACTATAAACTCCAGTTTAAAACTGGATTCTCACTGTTACAATTGCAGTGCCTAGCCCTGTGGCTAAGTATTGGGACACTCAGTGAGTGTTTATTGACAGAATAAGGGAAAGAAGGCACAGATATTATTCTTAGTGCCCAAGGACAAGTCTACATGATATAATTGTTGCAAGATTAATTTTTTTTGCATGTGTATGTAAGCGTGAGTGGCAAGTGATACAGCCTTATTAACATGGCTCAAGAAGAAAAGAGAAGGTCATGTTGGTGAATGATTCTTAACAGCCAAAATGATTCATGAAGGTATGTACGCTTGGCACACAATTGCTGCTGGAGTGATGGGCAGGGCACAGCTGCTGTGGGAAGCTTGCTCCCTGCTGGACCCACAGCCTACCCCCACCAAAGGAGGGAAGCTCCCTCTGTTCTACATTCAGACAGGGACACGCCATCTGACTGTGAAATGACGGGGCAACCCAGACTCCGTTAAGTGAGTTGTGCTAGCCAGTCAGTAATGCTAGCAGAGACGGAACACTTCATATGTGCAGACATTTTTCCAGTACTTATATGACGAATTAATCCGCAGAGTAGAGATTATTATAATTAGCATTTCAGAGATTTACTTTAAGGCACAAAGAAGTGAGTTATATCACCTAAATTCACATACTCAGAAAACAGAGGAGGCAGGCTTCTAACCCAGGTTCCAGCTGCCTGGAAACGCCCTGCAGTCCTGCCTCTGGGGACCAGGACTCCTGCACTCTCTGCTAAGCCGCTCGGAGGGAAGGGCCAGTTGTTATGTCAGTCAGTCAAACAAGCAATCCGTCAATACCGTGGATGAGAGCTTGTGCTGTGGGAGTCATCAAAACAGTGCATGTCAAGGCCCTGCGCTGAGAGCCTTGCAGTCAGTCAGGCCAGTCAGGCACATTCTTAGAAACCATTTCAAGACAGGGTATAATTACGTGCTGATTTGCATGGTGCAGTGAGTACCATTCATGCCCAGATACTGAGAATCCTTCCTGCCTCCCCGGGGCTGAGTGCTGAGGAAAAAGGCATTCTGTGACCTGCATGTAGCACTCACCTGAAACGATCCCAATTGCTGGCCACCTTAGGCATCACTTCTGCCCCATGTGAGGACAAAGGCAGGGCTGGCTTGATCGCTCCCGAGACAGAGAAAAAAAATTTTGTGTGACTGAGTAAAAGATCAACATGAGAATAATGCTCTTCTCTGAATAACAACAAAAACGAGAGTTTACCTTTATTGGATACTTACGTGCAATATACTGTTCTAATACATAGCTACAAATTTATTCTCTACACATACTTATTCATCTCCTCCTTACAATAACCCTACAAGACAGACACTGTTTTTTTTTTTAATATATATTTTGCAAATGGTACAGAGAGATAAAGCAACTTTGCAAAAGGCAGAGTCTGGATTTTTATTTATTTTGCCTTAACAGTCATATAGTTCTTACCGTGTAGCAAAGTGTTTCACATGCTTTACATATACTAACACATTAAATCCTTGTAACACAGCTATTTCACGTATGGGGAAACCGAGGCAGAGGGAGGTTAAGTAATTTGTTGCGAGCATACAACTAATAGTTCTAACGCGTGGTCTGTTTGATGTGAAAGCCTGATTTTGTAACCATTCTGACTTTCTCTCATGACTTACTCAAGACTGCCTGGGCTTTATTAATTGAAAAGTGACATCCATAACAATAATATCTACCGCCCAGGGTCAAATGTGATGGTTTATATGAAGCATTGGCACAGGGCCCAGCACACTGTAAAGGATCAATACGTGCTAATTTAGAACGTTACCAGAATTTAAACATTTTTATTTACTTTGGAATTAGAATTAGGTTCAAACATTTATTTTTCACTTATTAGTTGGGTAACTTGGGCAATGTACTTACCTGTTCTGTACCTCAATGTCCTTCCCTGGAGAGAATATTAGCATATCTGCCTCAGAGTATTGTGGGGAAATGAATCAATCTATTTAAAGAGCAGAGATCCGTGGCAAGTGCTCAATTAATGTTCACATCTATTATTAGGAGAAGTAAGGGCGTGGAGTTGGGAGGGACACAAAGAATGTTTACTATGGAGACTTCATGGTGAAATTACATGTGGGTGACTCAAATGGCATGCCCAAGAGTGGGGGCAAGAGAGCAATTTGCCAGACTGACCTGGGTTCTAGTCTATACTGGGCATGGCTCAGGCAAATTACTTAATCACTCTAAGCCTCCGATTCCTCATCTGTGCAATGGGGATAATACCACTGCCCTCACGGGGTTGTCAGGAGGATTAACTGAGATATTGTGTGTAATTCACTTGGCACAGTGCCTGGCAAATAATACACTCCAAGTAAAAGGTGAATATCAGTGTCACTAAAAGTTGTCAAGAAGGGTGGAGAACACAGCCTCATGAATTACACAATTCTATAACCATTTTTGACAGGGACTAGTCCCATGTTTCTAAGGATTTTTATTATGAGTTTATGCCATTGGTATGGCCATACAAAGCTTGGCCTTGTAGTCACAGGGTCAGGGGAACTTTAGAACTGGGGAAATAATTGGTAGAGTAGAAGAAAATTATAGAGATTGTTTGATTTGTACATTCGCTTTAATAAATAAGAAAAATGGGATAAAAAACAAGTAAAGGACTTACTCAAGATCTGTTGAGTTCTGGAGCATAAGGTCTTCTGGTTCCCATACTTAAAATCCTCATTGATGCTAACAAGCAGGTTTCCAAGGCATTTCAGTTTGATATTGCTGTGGTGAAATCACTTAAAAAGGTTACTATGCTAACAGGCATTGGGGAGAATCAGATTTAATGAGCTCTTATTTATGGACTAGAGGTCCAGTGCATGAATGCATGCATGGGTGGGGTCACTTGGCCGATTGGGGCCATCTTGCCCAGTCCAGGGCGGAGGGGGCGGAGGGACCGCAGGAGGTTGGCTGGCCATGGGAGGTTGGCTGTGAGAGCGCACTGACCACCAGGGGACAGCTCCTGCATTGAGCGTCTGCCCCCTGGTGGTCAGTGCATCCTCATAGCAACCAGTCTACCGGTCATTTGGTCGACCAGTAGTAATGGTCACTTAGGCTTATATATATATATATAGATGATGCCCCCAAAGCAAGTTTTATGTGAGGACATGCTCCCTACACAATGTAGTCGGAATCCATGCAGATACCTTACTTAAAATATGTAAAAGACTATAAATTTGCAAAGACAAAAACAAAAAGCAAAAATAAATAAATAAAAGTAAAACTCAACAAGAAATTATTTCAAAGTAGTAGAGATTCTCTTAGATTTGAATACTATGTTTACCAATCTCAAGGAAAAAGTTAGGCATTATCAAATAAAATATGTTACATGAAATTACTAAATGTTTCTACATGGGAAATCTGTATCTTTTCTCTTAACTCATAGAAGATTTTATCAATTAGGTAAGTGATTCATCCTATTTTTAAAATCATAACTCAAAAATGGAGAATTGAGCAGATGATATATTAAATTAAATGGATTAAAGAGGTATCAACTACCATATAATTGCTGAGTCTAGAATTTGTTTCACTATTTAAATAAACCTCAGTTTTTATACCAATATTATTAATATTTGGGCCACAGAGAAATTAAGTGGTATATTGCAAGTAGAAGGACAAATAATATGAGGAAAGATAAGGAAAAGTTTCATTTTAAAAGCTAACTCAAAATTACAGTCATAATTTCCAATGTCTTGTTAGAGTAATCTTTTATAGTATAAATACCATAAATGTTTAATTGACCAATAAATATTTCATAGTCATAAACCAAAATGTTCTTGTGTTTAAAGGTACAATATGATAATTTGTACCATTTAGGATCATGTTTGACTGAGAAGAAAAAAATACTATAAAATAAAAATGGCTTAACAACATAAAATAGATTTTTCTCTCAAAAAAAAATAAAATGTAGGTGTAGTTAGTATAGAGCACGGCCCCCAAAATGTCATCAGGGCCCAGACTCCTATCATCTGCCTTACCATCTGTCCAGAGACTGGCATCTATTTATTAAAACCTGTTTCTCCTCTTTTTCCATAGCAGTGGAACCCAGTCTCCCTTGTAGTTGGATGGGGCCCTGCAATGAAGCTCTTGCTAATGGAATGTGTGGAGAAATGATGTTGGCAGCTCCTTCCTCACTCGCCCAGGAGGAGAACTCTGCCCCTGGTCTTCCACTCCATTTCCTTCTATGTCCTGGAACCCTCTCGTTGGCCCAGGGCACAAGAGAGAAGTAATCTGTTTTCTAAGCCACCCAGTCTGTTTTCTTGGCTACAGTAGCTTAGCTTACCTTAGCTAAGATATCCTCAGCATGACTTACATTCTCAAAGCCACCTCAGGGTCCAAGAAGGCCATCTGGGCCACCTGTTTGGGACAACCCCAGCCATCATACTTATGTTGCAAATCAAGAGGGGGGAAGGCCAAGGGACAAAGAGCTCTTCCATCCGAGTCAGGTCCTTTTAACAAGCTTGCTCGAAGTCACCCCTTAACCAGCTCCTTGGGCAGAACTTGGTCACATGGTCACATCTAGCTGAAAGGAGGCTGGGAAACAGTCTCTTTTATTTTGAGGGCAATGGGGCCCACGTGAAAATTGGAGTTCTGCTCCCAGAAGGACATTGAGGGTAAGCAGCTTCAGGCTCTGCCATAGGTGCCTTTTTCATTTTTCAATGGAAAAGCAAAAGATGAAGCTCTAACCACCCCAGAGAGTAGATAGCCTTAATTATTTGACACTGAAAAGTCCTAATGAGCGATATGATTATTCTTGTTAGAAATTATACTCTCTTTAAAAAAAATAGATTTTTATTGATTTCAGAGAGGAAGGGAGAGAGAGACAGAAACATTAATGAAGAGAGAGAATCACTGATCAGCTGCCTCCTCCATGCCCTCCACTGGGATCAAGCCCGCAACCCGGGCATGTGCCCTGCCCGGGAATCGAACCATGACCTCCTGGTTCATAGGTTGATGCTCAACCACTGAGCCATGCCAGCTCGGCAGAAATTATACTCTTTTAAAAAATATATATATTTTATTGATTTTTTTACAGAAAGGAAGGGAGAGGGATAGAGAGTTAGAAACATCCATGAGAGAGAAACATCGATCAGCTGCCTCCTGCACACCTCCTACTGGGGATGTGCCTGAAACCAAAGTACATGCCCTTGACCGGAATCAAACCTGGGACCTTTCAGTCTGCAGGCCGACGCTCTATCCACTGAGCCAAACCGGTTAGGGCAGAAATTATACTCTTTAGGGTGATTTCCGTGTGTGTGTGTGTGTGTGTGTGTGTGTGTGTGTGTCTGTGTGTGTGTGTGTGTGTGTCTGTGTGTGTGTGTGTGTGTGTGTGTGTGTCTCTGTGTGTGTGTGTGTGTGTCTGTGTGTGTGTGTCTGTGTGTGTGTGTGTGTCTCTGTGTGTGTGTGTGTGTGTCTGTGTGTGTGTGTGTGTGTGTGTGTGTCTGTGTGTGTGTGTCTCTGTGTGTGTGTGTGTGTGTGTGTGTGTGTGTGTGTCTGTGTGTGTGTGTGTGTGTCTGTGTGTGTGTGTGTGTGTGTGTGTGTGTGTGTGTAACAGTGACCATTTGGAGGAGGGGAGGCCGCGGGGTTTGGCAGTGGTGATAAAGCTGCCAAGGCCTGTGCTCTGGGTGACGCTTTCTGCTCGAAGGGGAAATACGGTCCCTCCGGGATTCAGAGAACGTCGTCTTTCTCCCAGAGCTGGAGACGTTACAGATGTTGTGGCTTACCCTGGGGAGATGGCCTGCCAAGGGGCTCTTACTCAGCTGATGAAATATGTTTCTGGATGGCTGTTTGTAGTGTTCCATTGGAGAGGAGTTTCTTTAGGAGATGCTCTCTTTTACTGCAATTCATATTGTTAAGCCCTCAAATAAACTCCGTTTAGGGATTTTCTAACTGGCTTCCAGACCCACATTTAACGTGGCCACATGCAAGATGTGTGACAGTGCCCTTGCCACGAGCAGAACTACTGGATGGCATGCGTACGTGCTCTGGACAGGGGTGAGAACCTCAAGTTTCCTGTCCCGTGGAGTGTCTTTTTTTGGTATCTTTGCTGTGAGTAATGTTAATCCCAATAAATTCCATGCATACATTCGACACGGTTTTCATTGGAACTGGTTGTGATTCATTTTAACCTCAAATTTAACGTTCTTTCTCTTTACTCGTGTAGCGTCTGCTTACGATAGGTAAACGGAGAGAGCACTGAGAAACGTGCTCTCCCCCATCACTGTAAACTTATCCTTAAAACAGACAGTAACACTTCCGTACACCTCAAGTACTGAAGTGGTAGAATCTTCTTAAATGCCAAAAAGTACAGGATTTCTCGCCCAGGACAGAGAGACCCCTTATTTCCCATGGAGTGCTATTTCCCTAATAACTAGGTAATATTTTAGTTACAGATTCATTCTTACATATTTCTTAAAGCCAGTGCTGAAAAAAAAAAAATCAGTAACATATTCCCGAGGCTAACCACTCGGGAGCAGTCTCTGTAAGCCATTTTTGAGCCCCTGGCTCCCCCTCTTAGGAGTGGCTCCTGACAGTGCTTCCAAAAGGGGTTGCAGCCCAGGCGGAACAGGAGGCTCACACAGCCAAGTCTCCGCTCAGCGTAGTCACGCTCCTTCGAAGGCAACCTGCTCTTCGAGTTGGAGAAAGGTGTCCGGGTTGGCCTCCCCTTCCTTTTGGCATCCTTTCTTTCTGCTTCCTCTTTCACAGCCCTTGTACCTAGTGTTGCCATGATGGGTTCATACTGAGGAGCCGTCGTTGTCACCTTTGTCCCCCAGGGACTCAGTGCCAAGCTAGGGATGCAGTAGTTTCTCATTACATACATGTTGAATGAATGAATGAATGAATGAATGTTAAATTGCTTATCTGGGACGGGCAGTACGTCAGTGATGAAACACAGCCGAGTGTTGGGGTTGACTGATGATTCAGTGGCCCTGAGTCGGTCTCACCCACATCACGGACCCGGAGACCCCAGAGGTTTAGCTTGATAGGACAGACATGTGGGGTAGAGAAAGGAGTCAAGGAAAGAAGTTGCTGACCTTGGAGCGGGAAATGCAGCATGGGAAGCAGAGGGAAGCGGCGTGGAAGAGCCGCCGGGAGCCTGGAACGGGCCTGGTGCTGTGTCAGGCGGCTGCAGCTCTGGGAAATCTCTTCTTCCGAACCATACACTTCAGGGCTCTGTAAATAAATCACCGAGAATTATTTATTCCTGCTGTGTCTTCAGGCTTTTTTTTTTTTTTTTTTTGCCACCATATAGGAAGAACGGACTCCTTTAGAGTAAGACATTCATATCTTTCTCAAATGTTTTCACAAGTGATCATCTCAGAAGCATTACATTTTTTTTTTAACCAGACACAACTTAGGATGCCTTATACATCATAAATCACTTTTGGGATGAAAATGTTGCTCTGTAATTTCCTTTATTTGATGGCTCTTCCCGGTAAGTACACAAAGAATGTTTAGGTGCCAAGTCATAAAAGAAAAACTCTCTTAAGCAGGGATTTCGGTGGGTACATAAAAGTGAACAACCAAGGGAATTTTTCGTTAAAGGATACTGTTCTAGCAGAGTCAGAGGAGACTTACTTTTGCTACTTTAATTCTTCTCTCCCCTCCCCCAAGTTCAACAATGTCACCAGGTTGAAAAACACAGAGAGAAAGAGATTAATCATTAGTAAAAACACACCCTTCGACCCCTCCTCCGGCCTTCTGAGTGAGTAAAAAGTATGTAACATTGCAATCAGAGTGGTTGATTTTCCCCCATTAATGTCCAATCCCCCTTTCCTTTCCCTGATGCCTTTCAAAGGAGGGGGTGGGGGGAGCCGAGCGCGGAAGGTGGAGAGGTGATTTTTTGGCTCCCCTCATGTCTAGTCAATCTTTATCCTCTCCCCTCCCTTTTAACCTCTAGGGTGTATTTTGGAGAAAAATCCACCCCCACACACCATTCTGGCATTCATTATTTTCTTTACTTTCAGATATGACTGGTTCTAGAAACCAATCTCAACATATGACTCAGTTATGGACTGTACTGTCTTTTTAGATCTTTTTTTTTTTTTTTTTTTTCAGGCCTCACACACAGCTTCCAAGTGCAGGCTGAGGATGTATTCCTTTCTTTGCCTTTCCCTGTGCAGCTTTTCAGTGTTGGGTTCGCCGCTGGTTAAAGTGTTCAATCTAACACGGCTTTCTAAATGTGTTTCTCCCCCCACACTGGCTCCTTTCTTCCTCCCTCCCTCTCTTCCTTCTTTCCTTCTTCCTTCCCTTTACCATCTTCCTCCTTTCCGTCTTCAACTCCCCTGCCCCCTTCAGGTTCTTAGCACTTGGATTAGGTGCTAGGAATACAGAAACTGATAAGAAAAGATCCCAAGCCTCAGGGAACTCGCAGCTATCTGTAAATTGCTAACTCCCTGGCAGAGGGGTGAGCGTCCTAAAAGTGGGAGGGATAGAGCCGGGGAAGGGAGGCCAGGGGAAGCCTACTGCCTGGGTGGACGTGAGGGCTTCCTCAGAGGAGGCAGAAGAACCCGAATCGGTGCGGAATTCTCTACACAGACGTTAAGGGTGGGACGGGAAAGACATTGGAGGCCCACTCAAAGAAAAAAAAAAAGGAGGAGCCTGGGGACAAGCACACTAGAATAAATACGTCGATTGGTCAGAGATGGGGCCCAGAGGTCTCGAAAGGCCTGCCGAGGAGTTCGGACTGCAGACTGGGCATTGCAGCCATTGGTGACTTTACAAAGTGGAGGGACTGGCCTAGTTAGTGTTAAAACAGAGGGGAGAGGGAAGAGCAGGAATGTACAGAGACAGTAGAAAGGAGCATTGCAGTAGTTTAGGCAATAAATAATAAGAGCCTCATCAAAGGCAATGGGCCAAGGATGAAAATGAGGTGAAATGGAGGCACCTTTGGGGGTCTAATCATCCACGAAGGCCTTGTCCACAGGTCGTCGTGGATGATTACAGATGGAGGTGGAAGGAGCCATGGAAATCTCTGAATGTGTCCAGTTTCCTGTCTTGTGACCTGGCCCTGCTCATGGATCTAGGCAGAACCAGAAAAAAAGGGTTCTGGGGCGGGAGCAGGGGTTGATGATGAATTCTTGGTTCTAAGTCGGACTATGTATATCCTGAAGCAAATAAACCTTGCCCAGGGAAGCTGTTGCTAGAAAGAAGAACCAGGGGAGAGAGTTAAATCAGCACCAGTATTCTGACGTGTTGTGTGTGTGTGTGTGTGTGTGTGTGTGTGTGTGTGTGGAGGGGAGGGGGCGGGAGGGGGGAGTATTAGGCTGGAAAGACACACAGTCAAAGCGCCTTCATAGACTACAAGTAACTAGGTGGTGAGGAGAAAGAACAAAGTCAGCCTTTCCAAGTGTAAGGAGATTTTCCCAAAGAGCAACAATCATTTAATTACAAAAATGCTTGTGCTAATGGACTCAAATAGAAAAGAAAATAACCGGAAACAACTAATCAGGGGCTGATGAATAGAAACCTTTAAAACATACACACCTAGTTAGTACTTTGCACCTGGATGAAAGCATTGGTTAGGGGTTAAGTACCAACAAGGACGAATTTATGAGTCTATTTCAAAAATTTCCAAACTAGGAAACGATATGCCCAACTTTCTCTTCCTTAAATAATTTGCTTATTATATGCCTTTTTGTTCCCCCTTTGCAGTTTCAATCACTGGAAACTAGCTCAGCTCTATTGTCCTTAAGCTTCATTTCAGTGGTAAAGAGAGCTCTTCATTTACAAAATAATTTACAAAACGATAACTGAGGCTACGGAAACAGTTCCTGGTCCATAGCTGAGGACCTCCAAGCTGTCCTTGAAAAGCCTCAAGGAATTTGTTAGCACCTCTAGGGCTACATGCAGGCCGCAGCGATTATCTAACTAATTTGGCATCTCTCCAGAGGAGTGGTTACCAAATTGCACGGGTGCATGCTGAGCTAGCAGTTATTTCACAAGGATTTTCACTAGTGCTTATCTGCGTGTGCGGAATGCCTCCTGTCCAGAGGTTGTTTTTCTGAGCTGGTTAGTTGAGCCAGATTACAAATTGACTGTTTGTTGTGAACAGAAACCTATTTACAATGCAGATCTCCCAAGCTACTTTTCTGGTTAAATTTCCAAGTTATCCAATAATTCTTTTCCTACTCCTAAAAAAAAAAAAGTCGATCTAGAAAGCATTTTCTGTTTTAGAGTTGAAGTTGTAGAGTAACAACGTAGACTGCCTTGAAGTCTTTGGAAAGTTTAAGTTTTCTTTAGAAATTAATCACAGGATTAAAATATTGCCAGAATTAATTTTAATTGCTCTATAAATAGAAAAAATAAGGAGTACTCAACATTCATTTACATACCCAAGAAAAACAGATTTCTCTGAATTATGATTTTGAGTCTTGTTAAATTAGGTAGAACCTCTAATGGTATGTTCACAGAATTTTTTTTTTTTTTTAGTTAACAGACCTCCTTTTACATTAAACATAGTCATTAAATATTACTTCATCATGGAAACCCTAATGATTTTTTTTGAGGAGGGGCAAACGTAGATTCAAGGTTTATTTCTTTGGCTATGTTATTAATTTATGTCATCACAGAAAGTAGCCCAGTTTTATTTTGAGATTGGTTTATTTTCCCTGGACATTTGGGATGAATAGCTCAGCATAACAAATTATTCTATATGCTCTAGTTTCAAGCGTTTAAAGTGGAATCCAAGTTTTAGCATCAGGAACCAATTAAATGATAGTTAGATCTGACTGAAAAATTAATGGTCCAGAACAGAAACCGTGTAGTATTTTTTTTTTTATGCATTTCTGTTTTAAATAAAAATCTGGATGGTTCCCAGTAAAATACAAAGCCTCATTTTTAAAAACCAATCGAATATAAATGGAGTCACACCCAGGCTTAAAAAATCACTTAATGATGATTGCATTCTTAGCCTGCTATTAAAGGAAAGGTGTTTATCAGCTTTCATGGGCTGTTAAGACTTTGGGTACAAAACAGAAGCACGGTGGGCAGATGAAGGGTGGAAATGCTACCCGGGCTCTCTATGGCGAATGGGATTTGCTCTTTAAACGTGATCATCCCATAGTTATGATGTGTAGCATGCTTGCAGTAGCATCTGCTTTTTGCGGTAGAAATCAAACCGACTCGTGTTAATACTTGGTGTTAATGATAAGTAAATCAGGAGAGAAAAATGTTGATGTTCAGCCCACTGACTTAAAGCTCGTTCACGTGCCTTGACAGAACATGGTGGCCCCAGATTATCTGCTATGGAAGGGGTCCGGCTTGATCCAAAGCCTGCTGCCTCAACCACCCTGCACGGGAAGCCAGCATAGTACCTTTAATCTGGCTCTAATTCAAACCTATCAATAATCACTTAGCCTGCTCTGCTTATTCTGCCAGTCTTTTTGCCAAAAAAGATTTCATGGGTAGCAGTAGCAGAAGCATTTATATAATTAAATTATTGTCACTTTCCTGGAAAATCTCTTTACATTTGCAAAGGCCGACTTTGTTCTCCTTCCCTTCACTCCCTACTTGACTGGTCGAGGCTACAAAGGCACTTCAGCTGTCTTTCCAGCCTAATGGCCTACTTCCCACAGTATTCATTTTGGTTGGGTTACTCCAGCCATCATTTTCCAGAGACAGTCAAAATCCCTCAACGATGACAGAAGTCATTTGATCATGGGGAACAAGAAATAAAAAGAGCAACAATAATTCCTTTAGGACCTTTTTACGGTGTTTTTAAGAGACGAGATTCTGTAAGAAGAATAAATACAGGGTCTGTGCTTCCCACTTGAGAGGTGCCATTTTAACATTTTCCCCGAGGGCATTCAAGGAGCACACTCACTATAAGAAAAGCACCCTTTCCCAGACTGCAATTCCCTTCTGAGTTCTGATGTATCTTATCACTTCTCAGGGGAGGGTGGTAATTATGTGCTTAAGCGTCTGTGCTTACACCACACCTCAACTTCCCTGGGCCTGTGCATTAGTGATTCCCCCCCCCTCCCCCGCAGTGAGCACGGCCAGGCCCACAGGGCATGAAAATACTCATCCTGGGTCTCCATTCCTGTGCCCCTGGGTCCATTCCT
The DNA here is from genome assembly GCF_027574615.1 of Eptesicus fuscus. Taxonomy (NCBI): domain Eukaryota; kingdom Metazoa; phylum Chordata; class Mammalia; order Chiroptera; family Vespertilionidae; genus Eptesicus; species Eptesicus fuscus. The sequence goes on along the minus strand of NC_072474.1, from coordinate 40,162,704 downwards.
CCTCCTCCCTCAGCTCTGCTCTGGGCCTCAGCAACGTGGATCCCAGCAGGCTGCATTTCTCAGGCTCCCACCTGACCTTCTTCCTTCTGGGTTTGGGCAGGAGGAGGCAGAGGCGGAGGTTAGGGGGCAGGAGGAAGGGTGCGACCAGGGTATCTCTCTGTTCTATCTGCATTGGTGGCTGCAGGCAGAGCAGAGACTCCTCCCCTCCTGGACAGACGGCGGTGATCCCAGTTGCTGTTGGGTGGCGCCACTCTCAGGGTTCTGATAGCACTGCCTCCATCTTCTGTTCCTCCATCCCAGGGAGTGGCCTCCTGCTTTTGCCAATTTCTGGGTTGTTTCACTTTGTCCCGTTTGGTTTCTCAGCAATACCATCACCTGGTTAACCACTATCTTGCATTACATTTCCTCTGTTTTCCATACTTATAGTGTGTACAGTACTGTACTGTGATGCAAAACTGAAATGGTACTTCCTGACCTCAAAGCTGCCTTCATAAAGAAGGAGTGGCGTGTACTCTAGAGGCACATGGGTTGTGCCTTTGCTCACTTTGCAGGGTCTCCAAAATGGGCCTCCACTGACGGGGAGTCAGAGGTTCCTTTGGGATCTGATACCCCCACTTATTGAAAGTGCCTGATCTTTATACGTTGCCTATCCTTGCTTTTGTCCTCCTACTTGAACTATTTCAGCATTTTTTTAGTTATATCCTTATGTCCTGGTGTGAAGGACCATCCCCATTCTCCCTCCGTAATTCGGCAGAGTAGGAGCAGGGTCATGGTGCCCGGATAGGCTGAAAGCAGCTCTAATTTACAGAGAAAAGACAGACATTCTGACAGTCATGCAGCCAGGCGTGGCTCAGTGGTTGAGCATCGACCTATGAACCAGGAGGTCATGGTTTGATTCCTGGTCAGGGCACATGCCCAGGTTTCGGGCTCGAACCCCAGTGTGGGCATGCAGGAGGCAGTCGATCAATGATTCTTTCTCATCATTGATGTTTCCATCTCTCCCTCTCCCTTCCCCTCTGAAATCAATAAAAATGTATTTTAAAAAAAGAAAAAAAGAAATTCTGATAGTCATATTGTCTGACCTGTTTCTGAAAGTGGGAAAGGTCTGGATCTGTTTTAATTCTTTCCATATTCTAGTTGGGTAGCTACTGGGATAGGAAATTAAGTGGCCAAGTTCACTTAGCATCCTCAGCTTCTAGCGTTTTAAGACTCCTGATACATTTTTATGATGAGCTGAAGAAGATTCTTTTTCTTCCTTCTCTCATCTTTGTAACTCCCCTTTTCTTTTTAATATATTTTTATTTATTTCAGAGAGGAAGGGAGAGGGAGAGATAAATAGAAATATCAATGATGAGAGAGAATCATTGATTGGCTGCCTCCTGCACACCCCCCACTGGGGATCGAGCCCGAAACCTGGGCATGTGACCTTGACTGGAATCATACCCAGGACCCTTTAGTCCACAGGCTGACACTCTATCCACTGAACCAAACCAGCTAGGGCTGTAACCCTTTTTTGATCATACTTCACTGGGGAAGGGGAAGGAAAAGGAATCTGGCTGACACCAAATTATGAACATTGGTTTAAGTTCTTACTTAACAAGCTTGCATTTCACATGCACAGTTAACCCACAAAAGCCACTGGATTTTCCAATGGGTTAGTTTCAAATTTACAAGAACGAGGGATTTCAGCAAGAATCTCTGTCCTTATTTTCTCTTTTGTGTTTGGCTGTGCACCCAGGCAATGGTCAAATGGTCAGCTGCCTATTGTTGGGAAGGGAGTCTCTAATGCTTGTTGTACATGAATTAGTGAAAGGTAAGTCAGTGGCAATCTGATTTTTACCAAATAATATCCTGTTTGGTCAGGGCAGTAAAGTGATTTGGGATGGGAGGTGAGGAGAAAGCTGTTATCTGTGAGTTTAATTGAGCTAAATAAGAGGAAAATGCACCTAACTGGACTAAGTATTTATTTACACACTAGAGGCCCGGTGCATGAAATTCGTGCACAGGGACCGGGGTGGGGGGGTGTCCCTCAGCCCAGCTTGCACCCTCTCCAATCTGGGACCCCTCAAGGGATGTCCGACTGCCTGTTTAGGCCTGATCCCACCGGACATCCCTCTGACAATCCAGGACTGCTGGCTCCCAATTGCTCGCCTGCCTGCCTTCCTGATTTCCCCTAACTGCTTCTGCCTGCCAGCCTGATCACCCCCTAACCACTCCCATGCCAGCCTGATTGATGTCTAAATGCTCCCCTGCCAGCCTGTTTGCCCCCAACTTCCCTCCTCTGCTGGCCTGGTCACCCCTAACTGCCCTCCTCTGCAGGGTTGATCACCTCCAACTGCCTTCCCTTGCAGGCCTGGTCCCTCCCAACTGCCCTCCCCTGGTGGCCATCTTGTGGTGGTCATCTTGTGTCCACATGGGGGCAGGATCTTTGACCACATAGGGGCAGCTATCTTGATCTTGTGTGTTGGAGTGATGGTCAATCTGCATATTATTCTTTTATTAGATAGGATAGAGGCCTGGTGCATGGGTGGGGACCAGCTGGTTTGCCCTGAAGGGTGTCCTGGATCAGGGTGGGGTTCCCTTGGGGTGTGGAGAGGCCTGGGCGAGGGACCTGTGGTGGTTTGCAGGCCAGCCATGCCCCTTGGCGACCCAAGCAGAGGCCCTGGTATCTGGAATTTATTTACCTGCTACAATTGAAACTTTGTAGCCTGGAGTGGAGCCAAGCCTCCTGCTTGCTCCGTGGCCGGCAGCCATTTCTGTTTGGATTTGTTTACCTTCTATAATTGAAACTTTGTATGCTTGAGTGGAGGCCTGGGCCCGCCAGAGTGTGTGGAAAGCTTGGCTTCCTCTGTTGCCGGGGAAACCCAAGCCTCCCTTCTGGTAGCCATCTTGGTTGGGGTTAATTTGCATACTCGCCCTGATTGGCTGGTGGGCATGGCTTATGTAGTGGAGTGATGGTTAATTTGCATATTACTCTTTTATTTGATAGGATGAATTCCAGAACTTTAGAGCTAGAAAGAATGTTAAGTCTTCTGATCCACTGCTTTTATTATTATATTGCACATAAGAAAATTCAGACTTAGACAGGTGAAGAATAGCTGGCTAGCAGCATGATGGAGATTAAAATCTGGAATTGTTTTCATCTTGTTACTGTTCACCAAAACTTATTATCTTTCATTTTGAGCACTTTAGCTCTCAAGCCTAATTTTCTTTCTTGTATCTTGACCTTAAACCTATTAGATTTGGCCCAGGTACATTATAGAAGTCAGTGAAAACTGCATGTTACACTTAGAGTTTGAAGACCCATTAGGGCATGGATATTCTTTTTTAAAAATATATTTTTATTGATTTCAGGGAGGAAGGGAGAGGAGGAGAGAGATAGAAACATCAATGATGAGAGAGAATCATTGATCAGCTGCCTCCTGCACGCCCCCCACTGGGGATCGGGCCCACAACCTGGGCATGTGCCCTTGACTGGATCGAACCCAGGACCCTTCAGTTCACAGGCAGACGCTCTATCCACTGAGCCAAACCAGCTAGGGCAGGACCATAGGGCATGGATATTCTTGACGATGGTGGGGGGAGGAAGGACGCACATAGGTGACAGGAAACAGTTTTGAGTTTCTGCTCTTTGCCGGGCATGAGAAGAGCTCTTTATGTACACTTTAGGTGGTTCTGTCTGATCAATGAAGGTGGGGTGTGAAAAGATGGGAGATATTGGGTAACATGTACATAAAGAAAAATTGCTCTGAAAGGATATGGCTGTATTAATAGGAATAACCAAAACAATGACCACATTGGTTATCCCTCATCTTATCAAAGTGCAATTTAGGTGCTAAGAAAATATATTAACTCTTAGGTTGTTAAAATACCCTATTGTACACATCTTTTCCAGGATTTAATATTACAACAATAGTTTATAATTACTTATATTTAAATATATTAATATCCACAAATCTGGTATATCTTCTCATAGGTAGTGTAAGGAAGCCAATTAATATTTGAGATATAAGCTACTGCCATTGTTGTAGAATAGCTTATTTTTTCACATAAAAAAATAGAATATTACATCATTATATACTGAAGTATTTATGGTTAAAATTTTCCACATCTTTCTATGCTATCAGTCTCAATTAGGTATTCTCTTCTCATTCAATAAAAGCTCTTCACTGAAAATAAATGTCATTGAGTTGTAATGAGTTTCAGTATCTACTGACCTTACCCAGATTTTGGAGGCTGAGTTGGCTGTAAAAGATTCAGCACCTCTTTATCCTTCTCCTGAGACATTAATTACTCATTAAATTTCTTTTTATCCTTCTTGCTACATTTCAAAAATTTCAAAGGTAAAGACTTAAAAAATGAGAAGTTGGTAGACATGCCTGAAAGTAGTTCCTTAAACCTAAAACTACAGACACCAAATGAGAAATATAAAATGCAAACTTTTTCTACCTTTATTTCAACTGGTTATAAATAGATCAAATCGAAATTGGGTATTCCAAGTTTTGTCCTGAAGCAATTTCTATAGTTGAGCTAAATGCCCCTGAAAAATTGGGTTTATGATGAAAATCTCAAAAGACTCTCAACTTTAGGACAAGGTACAACTATAATTTTACAGGCATTAGGCACCTAAAATAACTTTGTATGAAGATTACTCTCGGATTTGTCCCCCATTTTGTAGAAAATGCTTAATGTTGAACTATATTTTATGCACACAAAAAGACTTATTTCATAAGACAAGGAGCTCAAGGATTTTCCTTCTAATATTCAACAACACTATTACTAAAGGGTCCTCTCCTTTTACTTTCATAATTGAATGGTCTTAAGTGATATTTAAATAAAATATTCTACTAAACTTATATGTAAAGATGATCTGTGGCAGAACATTTTAAACATGTTCAATAGGATGTATTCCAGCCATGTATTTGGTTGTCACGAAAATGAATTGATGGATCATAATAATGTCTTAATATTCTGTTCTGTAGCACCAAAGGAAATGAGTTTTTAGTTTTGTTTGTAAAGAGCAACAGATAAAGTACTTATATTTGAATGTACAGCATAATAAAAATAAAACTTTTGTCTAATGGGAACTCTTGAGTGTTAGACAATCCTTGCCTGTCTTCTTTGTTAATTCATTTTCCTTCTTCTTAAACGTAGATACTAGTAAACCTAAATCCTGTTCCTTGTATTTACCTCTTCTTTCTCTATGCCTTCTCTTCCCACTTCCATGCAGATTCCTCCTAAATTTATATTTCTGGTCTCATCTTCATCTCCGATAATAGACCCTTTTCTTCTCTCTTCAGTCTTGGATGGATTGGGAGTATTGAAAATTCATCTTGGCCTGCCCGGGTAGCTCAGTTGGTTAGAGCATTGTCCCAATATGCCAAGGTTTTGGGTTTGATCCCCAGCCATACCATATACAAGAATCAATCAATGAATGCATAAATAAGTAGAACAATAAATTTATGTTTTTTCTCTCTCCCACCCTTCCTCTCTTTCTAAAACAATAAAAATTAAAAAAAATCATCTTGTTTAAAACCTAAATCATTATTCTCTTTATCTCTTTCCAAATTACATGTATAATCTTTTTAATGGCACCACCACCCTCCCAGTCACCTGAAGTAAAACCCCACCATCTTCCTTGAGGGTGTCTCCTTTTATTCTTGCCTGTCTCACACCCACCCCACTTCTGTCAATTAAATCAGTTCTAACATCTATATAGCCACACTCAAATTGCAGTTTTTAAAAATTGATTTTAGAGAGAGGAATGAAGAGAGAGCAAGAGACACACACATCAGTGTGAGAAACCATGATCAGTTGCCTCCTGCATGCACCTCCAATCAGGGATGGAAACTGCCACCTTTTGATTTTCCTTGACGATGCTCCAACCAACTGTTGGGGTCAGGGCTGTTTATCCTCCCCTGCCCCCCACTGCCAGTATCCTGGTTCAGAAATTATCTGCTTCTTGCCCAGACTACTATAATGGCCTCTTTAACTCCAGTCTTCTCTCCTACTTTGCTGGTAAGTGAAGCTCATGCTCACATCACCCGAGGACTGCCCATTTCTTGTTGAAATAGGAGCCAACCACTTGGCCAGGCCCTAAAAAATGCCCCAACTTACATTCACCCTTACATTTCCCAGCTAAAATAGAACACCTCTCCTTCCTCAGTGTGAAGCAACCCTCATCCAGCTTATCTACTTCCATGCCAGAGGCTGCTTCCTTCATTGAACTTTTTCCAACTTCTTCCAACAGAATGAAAGAAAATTATCCTTTCTTAGAGCTCCCTGTTGGCCTTGAAATCTGCATGCTATATTTCCTTTGACATTAAAATTATTCCTAAATTAATTTTGGCATTTTTCACTAGCCTTTGTATCTTTTGGAAAGCCCAGTCAGGTTTGATTGTTGCATCAATGATTTTATATATACATACACACACACATAAGGAATAGTGTCCCTAAGTTAACTCTCAAACAGAAGGTTCCCTGGAAGTTTTTATGAATGAACTTCCTGCCAACCTAGCAGCCCAAGGTACTAGAGTTTCTTCTCCAAAGATTTTGTTCCTGGCCTTTCCCCTTCTCTTTCTCTCTGCACAGAGAAGGCCATAGGCTCAGGAACACAAAAGGCAGAACCTGGGCTGATTCTCATCATTTAAGCATTTCGTACATGGGAATGTGCCTACTGGCTAATATTTATCTGTAACTCTCAAATCAATACTTGTGGCACTTTTGTGGTCATTTGTGGCCAAGCAGAGAGTGACAAAAGGTACGATTGGCCCTATACCCATGTTCCCCGTTGGGGCGCTACCTTCTTCTTTCAGCTCTCAAGCTATAAACAAATATCTCCTTTGCAGTCTATTTAGAGCCACACTGTCCACATTTTTTTGTACTTTTTTTGGGGTGATTTTACTATTTAAATGCCTCCTACACCTAGTGCTGAGGTGTTTCTAAGTGCATGAGGCTTGTGATGTGCTTACAGAAAAAACACATGTGATAGGCAAGCTTCACTCAAGTATGAGTTATAATGCTGTTCATAAATGTTAATAAATAAAAAATAGACATTAAATAAGAAGTCTTTAAACAGAAACACAGAGGTATTGATTAATTGATGAAAATGTTGTGGCTAGAGGCTCCCAGGGACCTAACCTTCACCTCAGACTCTTATTGAGTACAATTCCCATGATCTATCTACTTGAAGAAATCTTCCAGCGTTCACCTCTCATTTTCTTGTACACAGAGTCCCTTATTATATCTATACTACTCCCCTTCCTGTCTCTTAAACCAGTGGTCGGCAAACTCATTAGTCAACAGAGCCAAATATCAACAGCACAACGACTGAAATTTCTTTTGAGAGCTGAAAACCGACTTCTGCGTATGGGCCACGAAGTTTCAATCGCACTGTATGTGCGCGCCCGCATGTGGTATTTTGTGGAAGAGCCTCACTCAAGGGGCCAAAGAGCCACATGTGGTTCATGAGCCGCAGTTTGCCAACCACTGTCTTAAACCTATTGCTTTTCTCATCCACATCAACCCACAAATCATTGTCTACTTTCCTACCTTCTCATCTTTGCTTAATATGTATTTCCCTCCTTTTTCTTGCCCAGTCCCTCTCTCAAAATGCTCACACATCTGTGAATTTAACTCATATGGGTCATATGGTAATATAAGTCACATTCTCTGATCTCATTATGTTATCATGTGTGTAGGCATATATTAAAACATGCTGTTACAGTGTATGAAACTGGCTTTGGGATTTATAGGCTGAAGGCCAAAATAAAATGTCCATGTTGGGGGGATTTCTCCTAGATGACCTCTGAATTTTATGTGTGGTAGTGGGTAGGTTTGCAAGGTGTCTGCTACCCCTCCCTCAAAGGGGCAGGATCAATCTCCTCGTACTGACTGCGTATTAAAAGGTTGCATGTTCAAGAGTTCGGAATCACAGAGGAAAGGTGGGGGAGGGAGGGAGGGAGGGAGATAATCAACCAAAGACCTTGTCTGCATATATGCATAACCCATGGACACAGACAACAGGGTGCTGAAGGCCTGGGGCAGGGGGGTGGGGGTGGGCTGGAGGGGGTCAATGGGGGAAAGAAGGGGACATATGTCATACTTTCAACAATAAAGAATTATTAAAAAAAGGTTTCATGTTCAGAGTGTTCCCCAAACTTACAAACTGATACATAAAAATGGGGCCCATGCCCTAGCTGGTTTGGCTTAGTGGATAGAGCGTCAGTCTGCAGACTGAAGGGTCCCAGGTTTGATTCCATTCAAGGGCACCTGTCTGGGTTGCAGACTCTATCCCAAGTAGAGGGTGTGCAGCCGATCAATGATTCTCTCTCATCATTGATGTTTCTATCGCTCCCTCCCTCTCTTTTCCTCTCTGAAATCAATAAAAATATATTTTTTAAAAATGGGGCCCATTATAATAATCACTTGGCTCTGAAAACTAGTATAGTTACACTATCTCATGCTCTATAAGAAAAAATGTGGCTGGTTATATATAATGCTTTGGTTCTATATTAAAAAATGTTTTCAAGAAATAAAATCTCATGTACTGTAGTTTTCTTTTTTTCCTTCTCATATAGAACATTTTGGTTCATTTTTTCACATTCTGCATGCCACTGGAGGAATTTCATCATGATGGAAAGTGATGGAAATGAGAAAGGGTTAGAAGGGACAAGAGCTGTAGAGTGGTCTTCAACCTTTTCATACCAACTCCCTTTCCCTTAACTTTAACCAGAGAAATAATCAAGCTGCTACCACTACCACAACTACTACGACGGCTACTGTGACAACGATACTAAAAATGATGAGGCCACTGCAACTATGACTTAATGTTTACCATGTCAGTTACAATCATAGTTCTTGCTTCACAAACTGTCAGTTAGCCAACATAAAATATTATCAGTTGAATATTGTTATTGAAGTCTTATAGAAATTAAGAAACTGAGACATAGAGAAATTTAGCAAGTTGAGAAAGGGCCACAACATGTCCATAGCTGAGCTAGGATTTAAACTCAGGTCTAACTCCACACGGGATGCTCTTAATTGTTATCCTATATAATAAAAGGCTAATATGCAAATCAACCGAACGGCAGAACAACCAGTGGCTATGACATGCACTGACCACCAGGGGGCAGACGCTCAATGTAGGAGCTGCCCCCTGGTGGTCAGTGCGTTCCCACAGGGGGAGTGCTGCTCAGCCAGAAGCCGGACTCATGGCTGGCCAGCGCAGCAGCAGTGGCAGGAGCTAAGGACCCCTCGAGGGATGTCTCCCATGGAGCGGGCCTAAGCAGGCAGGTGGACATCCCCTGAGGGGTCTCAGACTGCGAGAGGGTGCAGGTTGGGCTGAAGGACCCCCTTCCTGAGTGCACGAATTTCATGCACTGGGCCTCTAGTTGTGAAATAAGATTGTGTAGTGATCATCTCTTGCTATTTATCCAGGCCTTTGTTTGAAGCCCAAATCCAAACAAAAGCCACCAATCTTGATGGGCCTGGAGAAATTGTCAACTCCAGTAGAGAAAAATTTTCTTACTGCTCTTCCACCTCCACTTCCAGTCTCTGCTTTTCATTTCCAACTTCTTCCATTTCTTTTTCCACCACCCTTCCTAGACACTTGTCTCATTAGTTAAGCTAATGGTTGAGCAAGTGTGAGCAGGTGGACCCGCAACATTTTACTAGTGGGTCTTTGCCTTGAGAGGGAGGCTTTCTTAGAGGCTTAGGCTTTTATTTCCTTTGAGAGAAGGATTGAGATGCAGACAGGGTTTCATGCCTGTGCTTCACCAAGGAGGGCTCTCTCAGGTCTGCTGTCAGGCCCTAATTTTTCTTGTTGAGGCTCATGGGAAAGTACTGGAGAATGAGTGTGTACTCTTTTCAGGCTAGAGCTTCCAAGTGATCTAAGTTGTCCTTTCAGCAGAGTTAGATGGCAGATTCTTTCTCCTGTACTCTGCCAAAGATGAAATGGTTCATGTACCCCATATCTCTTCAGCGGGACATATCACTCTTTCAAATTTTGGTTCACCTGATTGTCTTGTGACTGTGACTTCAGCTTTCTGCTGGGTTCAAGAAGAGTTAGGATTTTGTAGGTTATCTCATCTTTCAATTGTTGTGAGGGGCGGGGGACTGCTGTGCCTTTTTAAATTCTAAGACGAACAGAACTGATGTCGCCTGATTTTAAGTGTTTGAGTGTGGACTAGGAGTAATCTTTCTTAGCAAGCATACAGTACTAATATGAAAAATAGAGAATCCTAAAACTGGTCTTGTAATAATGGTTTGCATTGACAGGTTGGAGTTGATGAGCAATTCTATGAGCACTGGAATGTAAAACATATCCTTAAGGTAATAAAACAATTATTTTTCTTGTAAGGTTTTCCTTCAAATTAAAAGACCACATCTGGAACCTATGGTAACATCTATTCAAGTCAAAGAGAACGAAACTTACATGTTGTCGAGCACACTTCCAATCCATTTCAGTGGTGCAGCTCAGCTAGCAATCTTTTTGTTTTGACTAAAATTTTGAGATGGTATTAGTTTTTAGCATGGGCCCCTTTTCTTTAAAATACAATGATTTTTATTAACATTTATATATATAGTTCAAAATCACTGAATCAAAAATCAGAATACTTGGGTTCAACAGGTCTTTATCCGTTAGCAATTCTCTCAGGAGCTATTTGGAGAAGTTACTTTATCTTTGTGGTCCTTGGGTTTCCTTCAGTGGAGGGTAATGCCAGTTAGTCTCTCCTCAAAGAGCTGCTTTGAAGGCTAAGTGGATAATGCAGTGTAAGCAGCTGGCATAGGAAACACACTTATATTTGCTATTATTGTTATTATTATTATTTTATTGTAGTCAAATGCATAGAATATCACATTGACTTTTCCAACCATTTAAAAAAGTGTAGCTCAATGGCATCAAGTACAGTCACATTATTGTGCAACTGTTATTCTTACTTTTATCCTCTGAACCTGTATTTTACTTCTCCAGGCTTCTCTTTACGTGTGTCTTCTATGGTAATCATAGTATTCAAACAGATCCTACTGGTATTGGATTTAATCAGGTTGCCCATGATTCTTAGGTGGAATGTGTCGTGTACTTTACTGCTCAAGGCGCATGCAAACCTAATGGTATGCATTTGTCCATTGTGTTCATCAACTTTCCTGCCATAAATGCTTTCCCCATGCCATTACAGGAACCCTAGTACACATTTCATTCCTGACCATGTGCCTAAGAAACACATCCACTCTATGTGTGAAATTCTCGCCACCTTCAATTTGATGGTAACAAGTCACAGAGGATGAATATCTGGTTTTATAATCCTAAAATAGAGGCTTAATAGCAAGTCATGAAAGTAAAGATTTGATTATAGAGATTAGAAGAATAGAAATTGGGTTTTATAGCAATTGAGTAACTATTAAGAATACTTCAAACACTTTGAAAGAATCCTTAAAATACCAAGATTTAAAATAAGATCTAGGTATGGGCAGAGGATTTTTCCCAAGGAAAAAAAAATCCTGCTCAATTAAGCAACTTTTAAAAATTGTCAGTACAACTGTTTAACTATAATCTCTCAGGGTTCTAAAAGAACAAATTACATGGGGAAATTAGTGCTGAGGGCTAAGAAGAATGAAGATGTTTCTCAACAACCACGTTGGCATTATATTCAAAATGCAATTTCAATCACTCCACAACTTAAAAAAGGTTGATGATCTATTAGTGACCTTTCATGACAGATTTTCAAGAGGTTAGATTTGTTGGGAAATATTTGTGAAGTAAAATTCTGTAGTATAAACATCACAGCCTTTATTCATGAAAATTTCTGAAGTAATTGAAAGGTTAGACATGTAGTTACCTGAGCTAGGACTTTAAATATGAGTGTCCGCAGACTGGCAAAACATTTTTAACAGCGAAGGCTGGTTACAACCTCAGCACAAGGCATCATTTGAAAAAAGGCATCATTAGGCTGGGAACATCTAGCTGCCACTGGGGTAATGGGTAGTGTGGTGGGAGAGCGGGGAATTCCAACGGACATTGCCCACGGATCCACAGGGGACTAGCTGCCAATCATGCCTTGAACCCAGGTCCTCTGAGCCCAGGCCAGTGACATTACCTCATCCCCCTCTCATTAATTACAAGGACCCCGGGAGCCCAGATTTCTTGAAATTGCTGTCTGTTCTTCCCTACCAGCCTGCAGCCGGCTGGCTTTAGTCTACACGCAGTGGTTCTCAACCTTCCTAATGCCACTATCCTTTAACACAGTTCCTCATGTTGTGGTGACCCCCAACCATAAAATTATTTTCGTTGCTACTTCATAACTGTAATTTTGCTACTGTTAATGAATCGTAATGTAAATATCTGTGTTCTCTGATGGTCTTAGGCTCTACAGCAGCGGCTCTCAACCTGTGGGTCGCGACCCACAGGTTGAGAACCGCTAGCAGGGTCACCTAAGACCATCGGAAAACACAGATATTTACATTATGATTCATTAACAGTAGCAAAATTACAGTTATGAAGTAGCCACGAAAATAATTTTATGGTTGGGGGTCACCACAACACGAGGAACTGTATTAAAGGGTCGCGGCATTAGGAAGGTTGGGAACCACTGGCAGTGCTTCAGGGCACCTCCTGACCTTGTGCTGGGAACACACAGCAAGAAGGAGGTACCCTCGTCTACCTGCTGCAGCCTTCTTGTGAGCATTTCTTCATTTCAGCTGCCTTGATTTGTGAGAGGATTTTACAAGCGAAAAATCAGCCAGTGTTTCCATTTACCAAGTTGCCATTTGGTAGTTTTATAATCTAACCATTCCACATTGCCATCAACTGGTACATGTGTTGACAATACAGATACAATTTTTAAATTGAAAATGGTTGGTAATTTTTGATTTACATGTAAAGGCAACAATGCACAAGTCCCACGATTTAGATCTTTTGCACGATTCTCTGATAATTTGCTGTCAGTTATGACTACGTGATCCCACTACTTCCTACAAGGCCAGTGAATGTCATGGGTTGAAGGCAGGTTTAGGTCTCAGAGAAAACTTCCAAAATGTGGTGTGCTTTATATTTCTATTCAGCATTTCATAGGCAGATCCGAGCCTCAAGTGACATAGGGTTATGGGATGAAAAAATGAAAACTAGTTTATTGTCAAAATAAGGAAGAATTAAGTGTTTTAAGAATGTGAAGTGGAAATGGCAAAATAGGAATTTGTGTTTCTCAGCATAATTGTCTAAACGTTTGGTAAGGACAGGCCTGGACCTGTACAGAAATAAGAAGTAAAAAAAGATTTGTTCTCTCCTCCACTCTCTTTCCCCATTTTTTTGGTCCCTTCCTATCCTTTCCCTCCTCTCTTGTTTTCTGCATCCAAGTGACTAGCTTACTGTCTATTTTAACTGTTTATGGAACAAAGGATTGCAATATTTTTGGTATATCTCAGCACACATCCAACAGTCTTAGCACCTAAAGGTAGTCATGAAATGTATAAAATTCTGTGAAATTAACAGAGCAGTTGAATTTTACATTGAAAAATAGTATCATTAGATATACTTAAGATGAAACTTTGCATATATAGCATTAATAAAAATAGAAGCCAACAATGAAATAAATTATTTAAAATATTTTAAGCATAGTAGTGGTAAACAATAGGCACCTTACAGTAGGAAATATATAACAAGGACTGACTAAAGAGTTAATTACTTACTTTTTAAGTAACTTGGGACTTTTTTTGGTAGAGTTTGGAATAATGGCATGAATATTTTAAGACTCAAAAAATTAATATGAAATTTACCTTCTCTGCTCTGGAGTGTGAACGATCTAAATAAAATGCTCAAAAGCAGAGAGAAAAAGTTAGATGTTTGTTATTTTCCACCAACAAAACCTCCTGCCCCAAATAACTGAAGTTGTTGCTATAGACAGGAAATATAAATGTCCAAGCAACAACTTTCTTGGTAAGGCTGAAAGCTTTCTAAAGGAATTTTTTTTTCTTAAATACTGCAAACATTTATGGAAGATCAGTTAAATGTTAATTACCACTCATGTAAAAGTTCACATTTAAGAAAAGTCATTTATTTGCTCACTTACTGTATTGTTCTAAAACAAATACTTTAAACATGTCAGTTAGATACATCTCTATATTTTATGCTCAATGTAACCCCTCTGTAGTAAATAAAACAAAAGAGTCTATCAAAGTGGTAAATGGAGATTATTTATAGTCAATCTTATATACCTATGTCTGCCAGTTATTTTCATGGTTCCTGTTGCATCATGCCTTTGAGAAACCATTTCTTTAGATTTCATTTCATGTCTGTCTTGGTGAGTTTTTTTTCTGGGACAATATATCTTGAGTTGCCTGGGGGATCCTCAATTAAATGCCTTTTTGTAATGAGACTTTCTTTGGTCACTGGACTACTCTCTAAAATTGTTAAAGCCTGAGGATCTTAAATATAAAGCTGATGGATGCACTTAAACTACAGCAAATTGAATTTCGGTGCTAAAGCTATGTTTAAAATGTATGGGTATGCTTATCTTTGAGTTATTTACTTTTCAAGGATGATGGGCCATACCTCCTGTGACTGCCTGGCCACATTTGATGAGTCAGAATTTCTCTGCTTCTGCTCAATTCATTGGTTGTGGATTTAGACAATAAAAACTTACTAATCCTATATAGTAAAAGGCTAATATGCAAATTGTCCCCTCGGGAGTTTGACTGACCAGGAGTTTGACCGCTCGCTATGACATGCATTGATCACCAGGGGGCAGCACAGAATGAAGGAAAACCCCCGTCAGCAGGCAGCAGCTGGCAGCCAGGGGAAGGAAGGTCCCAATCAACCCTGATCGCTGGCCAGGCCTAGGGACTCTACCCATGCACAAATTTCATGTACCGGGCCTCTAGTATTATATAAGCAAAACACAGTTATGATTATTTCACAAAATTTATATATGTATAGGACATTTGAAGTATCTGCCACCACATTCCTCCATTGTTACTAATAAAGGATGGTTGATTCTATAAGGATCACTTAATTTTCATATATTTAATACCAGGGGTTTTTCTGTTAATCCCATCTTGGGGAGTTTATCACTACAAACTAAGAGAAATTACAAAGGTTTTGAGGTGAGTTATATAGCTAAACCAATGTCATGGTATGATGCAGATAGGATCTGAGAGCTCTGAAAGTTCCAAGTCTAGTGGTTGTGCAAGCCCCAGGCCCAGTGGACCAGTAGGAGAACTTCAGGTTCTCTTTGCAGCAGATGAATGTCACTATACCTATCTCACACAAGTAGGACATGAAAGTGGTTATGGCACCTAGAGCGATGTGGTCCTCAAGAAGGGACACTGGGACTAGACTGGTGATGATTGTTCCTGAACCACTGAAGAAAGGATTCCAGTAGCAGTTGGAATTCCTGTCAATGGTAGGCAAAAATAATTTCAGCACCAGGGGCAAGTTTACTGTGACTAGATGCCACAACTGGATGATCCAGTGGTGCCTACAGCTGCTCATCAAAGGAGCAGTGAGGAGGGAGAATGGCCCGATTTTCTGGTACCTTTCTTCTTGTAATTGCAATAATGAGAAGAAGGATTGACCTTGTAGTTGTGGCAAGCTTAAATGTTCAGAATGTGGGGACTGCTGTAGGGTCAAGAGGGTAATCTGTCCCTTTCTTCTAGACCTGAGCAAACGCCAATGTGAACCTGTTTAAGAGAATATGTGGTATTGTTAAGACCACATTAAAATGAATCTTTATATTTACAAAGGAATTATTTCTTTCCAGGATGCCAAGAAAGATGTTGATTCAGATTTTCTTGAAATCTATGAAAGTCCCTGCCCTTTAACACTTTTGGAAAATGGGTGAATTTCTTTAGGTCTCCTGAATGTTCTTAGGTTTGTCATTGACACAATGCTGTAGGAAAGAAATGCATGCTGAGAGCAGTTAGATAGGGAAGGAAGCTGGCTCTTTCAGTAAGTGATGTCTCTGTCTTGATGTTACCTCCTTTCCTGTAGTAACAAGATTTTGCAGTAGGCTATCTTGACAGAAGCCCCCTGATCCACTTTTCTTTACATCCCAACATCATATCATCTATAAATATTTTAGCAACATCTCTAAATATTTTCTTTAAAAAACATGAGTAGATGAAGGAAACTGAACAATTTAGTTGCTGACAGATTAGAACTAATAACTATTCGACCCTCACCTATTACATGGTAGGGTCTATGTCTCCCCCTCTTGAATTTTGGCAGATTCTGTGGTTACAATATGGTGAAGTGATATTGTACGAGTTTCAGGGCCCAGGTTTAAGGATTTCCACTTCCTGTCTGTTGGAATGCTTTTCCAGGAGCCTCGAATTTCATATAAGAAATTCAGCTACCTTGAGACAGCTGTGAGGAGAAGCATGTGTAAGTATTCCAGTTAACAGTCCGCTGAGTTCAGCCTTCTAGCCTTCTCTGCTAAGGTACAGACGTGTGAGTGAAGCTATCTTGGACCATCTCGAACAGCCCGTCTGCCACTCCAGTTAACAGCATGTAGAGCAAATTGTCCAGCCTAGCTCTGTTGAATTTCCTAACTCAAGAAATTATGAGATATACTAAGATGGTTTTATTGTTTAATCCACTAAGTTTTGGGGGAATTTGTTAGGCTTTTAAAATTTGCATTCCCAATGTTTCTTTTCTTTTTTTCCCCCGTCCAAATATATAGGATTTATTCAGTTATCAGTACAAAACATCAAACAGAAAGCTGGTCCCCCTCCCCCGCAGGGTCCCTCTGCATCGACAAGGGAGGCCACCTTCCTGGAAGGCCACGTCCGCGCGGCCCTCAGGCCTCGAACATGGCACAGCTGGCGCCCAGCACTTTCTCGTGGACGTCACTGCAGCTGCAACATCGCAGGGAGGAGAGAAGAGCTGGCGTTAGGGGCTACATTGTGTCCCCCAAGTTTACATATGGAGGGGCTACCCCCAGGCGAGAGACCTGACTGGGAGATGGGGCCGTTCGCTGCAGATGTAGTGAGTTAGGACAGGGCCCCCCTGCGGGCGGGTGTCCTGAGTAAACACACGGGAGAAGGACGTGCAGAGGGGATGACGCCAGGACGCGGGAGCCCCCCGCGTGCGGCAGCCCCGGGATGGGGGACAGGTGGGGAGCAGGTCCTTCCCACGGCCTCTGAAGGAACCACCCGTGACACCCATCCCAGACTTCCCGCCCAGAGTGGGAGGACAAAGACCCGCAAGTATGTGGACTGAGACAGCCAATGAGCTGCCTGCGGTCCAACCTCCATTGGATGGAGGCCCCACAGAACCTCCAGGAGTCCAGGGAGGGGTTACCGGGGCAGGATGGCTCACATCCATCATGTTAAGGTAACGGCGAGGACATCCAGGGATTCGCGGGGAAACTCATCAGAGAGGTCCCGAAAGGCCGGGAGACTGGCAACGCGCTACAGGACACCAAGGGGGGCCGTGGAGTCCAAGACTAAGGTGACCAGATTTTAACATTGGTAAAGCGGGACACCATGGACGGGGGGAGGGGGGGGGGGGTGGGGGGGTGGTGGGGGTGTGTTCTTGATTAAAAATTTGGTCTATATTGTAATCGCTTTTGGTTTTTTTAATAAAAGGAAATTCACTTCTTAGATCATC
Organism: Eptesicus fuscus; assembly: GCF_027574615.1. Classification (NCBI taxonomy): domain Eukaryota; kingdom Metazoa; phylum Chordata; class Mammalia; order Chiroptera; family Vespertilionidae; genus Eptesicus; species Eptesicus fuscus. Next base: position 40,145,099 of record NC_072474.1, on the reverse strand, counting down.
GTTGAATTTGCATCCTCTTTACTTACTCATTATGTTAAAAATCTAAAAAAATAATTTAAAATTATATTATAAATTATTATATACATATTGCTTAAAAACACAGTAAGTAGGTACATAATTACATGAACATATTTTATTGTTAGTTTATAAATTAAATTAATTTTTAAAAAATATATTTTATTGATTTTTTTACAGAGAGGAAGGGAGAGGGATAGAGAGCTAGAAACATCGATGAGAGAGAAACATCGACCAGCTGCCTCCTGCACACCCCCTACCGGGGATGTGCCCGCAACCAAGGTACATGCCCTTAACTGGAATCGAACCTGGGACCTTTCAGTCCGCAGGCCGATGCTCTATCCACTGAGCCAAACCGGTTAGGGCATAAATTAAATTAATTTGATTGTTATAAAGTAACTATATTTTAAAAATTATTTTAATCCTATATTTCTTTCTAAATAATAACAATACTAACTTGTATTATTTTTACTCTGAATTTGCCATAACGTAAGTCCTAAGTGTCACTTTCAAGGCCAGCGCTAGACTTTTTGCCGCCACTATAAAATATAAATAATACGAGTACTGTCTGCTAAATTCAAGAAAATGTATGTATTTATGAAATAAATAAATAAATTACTTACCTAAATTATCTGAATAGCTGATTTGTAATGACATCACTTGTTTAACTAGCTTACTAGCATGCAGTACGATGTGTATCGTCTGAGAGACAGTTACAAAATGTTTTCGTCGTTGCCAATCCCCAAAAATGCCATTGTTCATTACGTCCAAACAATGGTGGTCGAATTCTAACAACTGATCAACAATGCGAACTTTGATAAGCAGTTCTCGATAATCAGTTCTCAACCATTATTTGTTATTATTAAAGTTTAACATTATAAAATTAACAAAAATAATCTAAAACTCATATCCTGGCTAAATAGCCACATGGCCGCCGAAAACCGTATATTCCCTTCCCGTTCTCCCGCCGTTCCCTAGCTTGTCGTGCATTCTTTCCAAAAATCGGGACTTTTTTAAAACGCCGCGGGACGCGGGACAAATTGTTAAAAATTGGAATGTCTGGTCACCTTATCCAAGACGTCCAGAGACCTCAGAGCTGCGAGCTGGCTGGTGCTCGCTGGGGAGCCACGAAGCAGCCCCCAGCCCAGCCGCAGCCAGCACCACCCCCTGCAGCCGGGCTGGGAGCCCCAGACCAGGGACTAGCAGGTGTGGGCGCGACACGCCAGCACCAGGGAGCCAGGGCCATGCCTGAGCAGCTGGCGAGGGGCAGGAGGCGGTGGCGGAGACCCATGGTCTGGCTCCCAAGCCTGGGGACGGCAGATGGCCTCATGGCCTGGAGCAGAGAGCCCAGCCCTGGTTGTGGCCACGAGGCCCGAGGCCGGCTGACCGGGCAGCGTGGATTCTGTGGGCAACGGGAAGGGGAAGCAGAGGCTGGCAGGGCACGCGCAGGGGGTCCGGCGAGGACACTGCAGGCAGGAGGAAGGTTGGGCCCAGGGTCACCTTCTACCTGCCCTTCTGCTGGGCTCCTGTCCTCAGCGAGGCGGCCACTGGCCACGAGGCCCTGCCCTTTGGCTCGCACACAAGCAGGAGAACGAAGCGGTGCATCTCAGCTACGTGCGTGACTCCCAGCACTCAGCCTCCAGACTGGACGGCACAAGTGTCCCCCAGTATCTCTCTTTTTTAAAAAAATATATTTTTATTGGTTTCAGAGAGAAAGGGAGAGGGAGAGAGAGAGAGAAACATCAATGATGAGAGAATCATTGATTGGCTGCCTCCTGCACACCCCATACGGGGGGGATCGAACCCGCAACCCAGGCATGTACCCTTGACCGGAATCGATCCTGGGACCCTTCAGTCCACAGGCGACGCTCTATCCACTGAGCACACCAGCCAGGGCCCCGTCTCTGGTCCCCGTCCCTGGGAGCCGCCTTGGGGCCTGGGTCCTTCCTCAGGCCACCCCGGCTTTCTGAGCCGTCAGACAGCCCCTGACTCCCCCAGGCTGGCTGCAAGGCTGTCGGGTCGAAGCTACTCATAGGTCTCCGGACCTGCTCCGAGGCTGGGGGACGTGTCTTCTTACAGCACAGCTGCTGGGGAGGGACTCACCGAGCACACACTCCGCAGCCCACGCCCACACAGAGGCGGGGACAGGCACCGTGCACCTGCGGCCCCGGTCCAGACCCTGAGTGGGAGCCGCGCGCAGTCCTAATGCCAGGCTGGAAGGACTGACTGCGGCTGCCTCAGACCCGGCCAGACCCCAGGCTGCACTGGGGACAGAGCCGGCCACCCGTGACATCCGTTTCCCGATGACTGACCAGTCTTCACACGCCCCAACCCTGGCTGTGCCCGCCCCCGCCCCATCCAGCATCCAACACTTACTCCAGGAGCACGCACAGGGCAGGCCACAGCCCCGCAGCTGCTGCAGGTGTGCACGCACGCAGTGCCCGCACGGGGCGCGCTCACACGGGGAGCACGCACGAGGAGCAGGCTCTGCACGCTGCCCCAGGCGGTTGGCTTTGAAGGCCTGGGCTCCCCTCTTGGTCAGTCTGGTCAGTGTGGTCCGATCAGCATCTGCCCACGTGTGGCCCGAGGGGCCTCCATGGGGCCCGGCTTTGGGGACTCTGGTAGGTCAACCACAGCGCAGCCTTCCTCCCACGCGTGGTCCATGGAGGCCTTGGCCCCGCGGAACAGGAGCTGCCTGGTCTTCTCCTAGATCTCCCGGGAGTAACGCTCGGAGCACACGCCGCGGCCCAGCTCCTTCCAGCCCACGCGGACCTTGAGCTGCAGCGGGGCCGCGACCCCGAAGGGGCAGCCCCCCCAATGTTTCCTTATGAGCATCGTGGGGATGTGATTTACTGTTTCCTTAGAAGGTCTTTTTGAAATTGTGTTGATCCATTAGTTGTTAGTATTTCCTACCTTTTTTTCCTCTAATATAATTTATTAAATTAAATATTCATATAATTTAAATTTTATAATTACTGTCACAGAATTTCCAAAAATTTAGCAGCTGGGGTTCCCACACTGTATGAGCTGTCTCCAACACATTCCTGATTGATAGTGCCTTCTTGGTTAATCTGTGCTGATTTTATCTCAATATTCAGATTTGCTAGAACAGCTAAGTTACTTGGCTTTAGAGTCAGCGTTGAGTAAAAATTTTGGCTTTGTGCCTTAGTGGTGTGATCTTGGGTAAGTTATTTAATGTCTAATCTGTTATCATCTGTGCAAAATGGGAATAGTCATTTCTACTCTAAAAGATTATGGTGGAAGATTAAATTAGAGGAAACATGAACAGAACATTGTACATTGCCGGTGCTAATATTATCGTTATGTTGTGAAACACATGGGCTCATTTTGGCAGCAGTGCTGCTAAAATTCACAGGAATGAAAAGAAAGCCCAATTTTGTTGGGAGGTGTGATTGGAGAGATTTTCCTCAGTCTTTGCTTCTTGGTTTGGTGTACCGGTGCTTTAATCTTTACTGAACAGTGTGGTAGGTGCAGAACAAGGCAAGGGAAAGACTTGCAAACATGAGAAAAAGAATGTTAGCAGGAAAAAGCACCAACTTTCCTAACATGAGGATTCTTGACAGGCCCATCTTCTTGTGAGGTGCTTGGGGGAGAAAAAGGTATGGTCCACCTTTTTTGCAGATTGGCAAACTGAAGATAAAAGATGTCACAACTTGCCCTGGGATTATATTAGCAGGTTGGGAAAAAGAATAGCAGAAATATTCAGCATGGCTTTTTATTAATGGATTCACTCCAATACCCAGGCCATGCAAGTTCTTTGATTTACCCCAAACTATACCCTTACATGAGGCCTACTTCAGGCAGAGACACTAATCCAGCCCCGAGGTAGAATAATTCCTCCTCAGCACCCTTCTTTGATGTGTAGCTGATATGGAACTGAATGCCAACATATGTTTGTACAAATATACTGGCGAATCTAAGCAGCCTACTGCTAATTACTACACTCTGAACCTCATGTGAAGTTTAAATGATGCCTCAAGGAATTTAAATCCATTGGGGGTGACATGGGTTAATAAAATCATATAGGTTTCAGGTGTACAATTCTATAGTCCATCACCTGTATATTGTATTGTGTGTTCACCACCCTAAGTCAAGTCTCCTTCCTTTTTTCCTATCACCATTTACTCCCTCCCTATTTTCACTTCTACCTCCTTCCCTCTGGTACGCACCATATTATTGTCTGTGTCTATGAGGTTTTTTTTTAGCTTAATCCCTTCACCTTTTCCACCCAGCCTCCAACCCCTTCCCCTCTGCCAGCTGTCAGTCTGTTCTCTGTATATATGAGCCTGTTTCTATTTTGCTAGTTTATTTTGTTCATTAAATTCCACCTATAAGTGAAATCATATGGTACTTGTCTTTCTCTGACTGGCTTATTTCACTTAGAATAATAATCTCTAGATTCATCCATGCTGTAGCAAAAGGTAATATTCCCCACCCCCCCTTTCCCCCCCAGCCAAGTAGTATTCCATATTGTAAATATACCACAGTTTTTTATCCACTCATCTACTGATGAGCACTTGGGGTGCTTCTCAACCTTGGCTATTGTAAATAATGCTACAATGAACATCACATATTCAATGCACATACATATATTCTTTCGAATTAGTGTTTCAAGTTTTCTTGGATAAATTTCCAGAAGTGGAATCACTGGGTCATAAGGCAGTTCCACCTTTAATTTTTGGGGGTAATTCCATACTGTTTTCCACAGTGGCTCCGCTAATCTGCATTCCATCAACAGTGCATGAGGTTTCCCTTTTCTCCACGTCCTCACCAATACTTGTGTGTTGGTTTATTGATGATAACCATTCTGACAGGTGTGAGGTGATATCTCATTGTGGTTTTAATTTGGATTTCTCTAATGATTAGTGATGTTGAGCATCTTTTCATATGTCTATTGGCTATCTGTATGTCCTCTTTGGAGAAGTATCTATTCAAGTCCTTTGCCATTTAAAAAAATATATTTTATTGATTTTTTACAGAGAAGAAGGGAGAGGGATAGAATTAGAAACATTGATGGGAGAGAAACATCGATCAGCTGCCTCTTGCATACCTCCTACTGGGGATGTGCCCACAACTAAAGTACATGCCCTTGACCGGAATTGAACCTGGGCCCCTTCAGTCCGCAGGCCGATGCTCTATCCACTGAGGCAAACTGGTCAGGGCCTTTGCCCATTTTAAAATATATATATTTTTTTATTGATTTCAGAGAAGAAGGAAGAGAGAGAGAGACAGAAACATCAATGATGAGAGAGAATCATTGATCAGTTGCCTCTTGCAAGTCCCATGCTGGGGATGGAGCCTGCAACCTGGGCATGTGCCCTGACTGGGAATCAAACCATGACCTTCTGGTTTATAGGTTGATACTCAACCAGTGAGCCACGAAGGCTGGGCCCTTTGCTTATTTTTTAATTGGATTATTTGTTTTTGTTGTTGCTTTAGTTTTACAAGTTCTTTGTACATTTTGCATATTAAACCCTTATCCGCTATACCATCGGTGAATATATTCTCTCATTCAGTCTTTTTGTCTTTTGATGGTTTCCTTTGCTGTGCAAAAACTTTTTAGTTTGATGTAGTTGTATTTATTTATTTTTTCCTTTGTTTCTCTTGCTTCAGGAGCTATATCAGAAAAAATATTGCTATGAGAAATATCTGAGATATTTACTGCCTATCTTTTCTTCTAGGATTTTTATGATTTTGAGTCTAACATTTAAGTCTTAAATCCATTTTGAGTTTATCCTTGTGTATGGTATAAGAAGGTGGTCTAGTTTAAAATTTTTTTTCATGTATCTGTCCAAATTTCCCAACACCACTTACTGAATAGATTATCTTTACTACATTGTATGTTCTTGCCTCTTTTGTCAAATATTAATTGACCATAAAGGCATGGGTTTTTCCTGGGCTCTCTATTCTATTCCATTGATCTGTAAGTTTTTTTAAAAATATTTTTATTTATTGATTTCAGCGAGGAAGGTAGAGGGAGAGAGAGATAGAAACATCAATGATGAGAGAGACTCATTGATCGGCTGCTTTCTGCATGCTCCCCACTGAGGATTGAGCCTGCAACCCAGGCATGTGCCCTTGACCAGAATCGAACCCCCAACCCTTCAGTTCACAGGCCAACACTCTATCAACTGAGCCAAACCAGCTAGGGCTGATCTACATGTTTTTATGCTAGTACCATACTGTTTTGATTACTATGGTTTTGTAGTATAGTTTGATATCAGGTAGCATGATTCCTCCAATTTTATTCGTTTTTCTCAAGATTTCTGTGGCTACTTGGGGTCTTTTTTGGTTCCATATACATTTTTGGAATACTTGTTCTAGTTTTGTGAAAACACCATTGGTATCTTGATAGGAATTGCATTGGGTTAATGAAACTGGAAGACAGTCAAGAATTATCTTTGTCTTTTTAAATCTTTGACAATGTTCTTACTTAAGAAATTCAGGTCAAGCAGTTGCTAGCAGAAATGGAAGAATTTTAGACACTTTTAAAATGAAAAAAGGAAACTTGAATTAAAAAAGCCTATAGTTTCCCTAACCGGTTTGGCTCAGTAGATAGAGCATCATCAGCCTGTGGACTGAAGGGTCCCGGGTTCAATTCCGGTCAAGGACACATGCTCGGGTTGCGTGTTGCAAGCTGGATCCCCAGTGGGGGTGTGCAGGAGGCAGCCTATCAATGATTCTCTCTCATCATTGATGTTTCTATCTCTCTCTCCCTCTCCCTTCCTCTCTGAAATCAATAAATAATAATAATAATAAAAAAGCCTATGGTTGCTTAATCTTTTAAAAATGAAAAAGAGAACAATTCAATTTAAACTTAATGTATACAAAAAAATAGAGAGTGATGTAGACCAGAGACCACCAATTAAAAGTCATTAATGGGCAGGAAACAAAGTTACATACAATGTAGGGAATACAGTGGGAACTTCAGAGTGGTCTGCCTGACTAAAGGTATTCAAATTCAAATCATTTTTGAGTACTCTGCTGGTTGAGCAGAACTGAGATGACCACATCAGGCCTTTGCCCTCAATGTAGTCACGCTTGATTTCAATGTTAGTTAAAAAAAATGGCGCTTTCATCATTTTACTGCATATTTCAAGTGAAAACATTATTTTAAACTTGAATATATGAATATATTTCTTACATCAATTTTGTTCATTTTAATGGTTGACTTAATTAGCTTTGAAATGGCATTATCACTTTTAACAGATGTACAAATTATTCTGTTGATCAGCTTTTGAATGTGTCAGATTTTAAGTATAGAAATAACAAAAGAACACATCCTTTATGAGAATATGAAATACTTGCATTTATGGAGATATGGAAAAAAATCTTGGAAACTTAAGTGGGTACCAAAGGGAAGAAAGGCAAACTGCCGAGGCAGCTAATTCTCTATTTCTGTGATAAACTGACTTTTGCTGGTCAGTGGTAAAAGGAACTTGAAATGATTCAATTTCATGTCCTTAAATCTAGTCATTTGGATTAAAAAATTTAAATTTGGTTTAATTGCAAGGAAGATATCTAAATTGCAGCTATGGAAAAAAGAGTTTTTTAAAAAAATATAAACAACCTAGTTGCATAACTTCCACTAATTAATCAGCTAATTATCCAACTAAGGGATTTGATAAAATTGTGGTTTAGTTTCTTAGGAGACCTATATCAGTGAAAATAAATGGTGGATTTTAATTAGTATTTAAGTGTTTGTATTTATATAGTTATTTCTAAATTTTCTTAGTGTACTTGAATGTAGATTTTGCTCTTAAATAGTGTAATTTCCTGGATTTTAGTCACTTTATTAAATTTTCCTTTTCTGTCATGAAGGATAGTTAAATAAACACAATTATGTATATGAATGCACTTTGTAAGTTGTACACACATAAAATTTTGTGAAGAATACCAATACCATCTTTGAAATCTTTAAGTACAGCATAAGGGGATATAGTCAATAATATTGTAATAACTATGTATGGGGCCAGGTCAGTACTAGACTTATTGGGAGGAATCACTTCATAAATTATATAAATGTCTAACCACTATGCTGTACATCTGAAACTAATATAAAGTAATATTGAATGTCAAAAAAGGAGAAAATTTTTAGGATCCCATTCTTTGATGCCCATCTCTTATTTTTCCAGCTCAATTGCTTGAGTAGACCCACTGCAACAATTCTTCAATGTCATGGAGACCTCCCGTCCATCGACCCTACATGCCCTATTCATCAGTTTCCCCCGTCTTCATTTCCTTTCTTGTCCAGCATAATGTCATGGTCCATCATTATTATCACTCCCTTGCTAACGCCCTAAACTCCCTTGCCCCTCTTTTCCTTCTTCACATTTGACTGGCAAAAGCTCAAACCTGATTGAACTTAACCATCACCTTTCCTTGAACACTGGGGAAAAACATTAAAAAAAATTAAATTTGGTTTAAATTTTTTAACCAAAAAATTTGAATCTGACTTATTCAATTTTAAATTATTGATCTCAAACTACAAATGGACTCAAATGAAACCTAGAAGTTCTTTGATTTTTCCCTCCTGTAGTTGGGTGAAAATTTTACACACTGTAGCTCTGATTTGAAGAAAAATATGGCTTCTTTCTTTCTTTCTTTCTTTCTTTCTTTCTTTCTTTCTTTCTTTCTTTTTTTTTTTTTTTAAGACATGAGAGGTCTTCCTTCCTTCCTTCCTTCCTTCCTTCCTTCCTTCCTTCCTTCCTTCCTTTCTTTCTTTCTTTCTTTCTTTCTTTCTTTCTTTCTTTCTTTCTTTCTTTCTTTCTTTCTTTCTTTCTTTCTTTCTTGTTTAAAGTATTGCGCATGTCTCCTTTTTCCCTGATTGACCCCTCCCCGGCCACTCCCACCCAGCTTATTTATTTTCTATAACTGATGTTATCTCCCCTCCCATGTCCCACCTACTTAGTAGTAGAGCCAAAAATTGGGGAGATCAGATAGTAGGGTAGTTAAAACTTAGAATAAATTTAATTAATAGAATCTCAATTTCAGATCTCAACACTGGGCAACTTTTGGATTATTTTTCTTTCAAATCCTTTGACTCTCTCCAGTTTCTCTTAATGATGGTATCTGTATACTATATGCAACAGTTTACTTGATTTTATGATAAAGGGTATGGAGGCTTCAGGCGCATTTAACAAACTCTAGACCGCTGCTGCCTTTGCTGGGAACAAGGGGTATCTTATCTGTATTGACCTTTGCTCTCTGCACTGGAATCCACTAAGTTATGTCTGTTCCCCTGTGGCCTTTTAGAGGTTTTGTGCATGCATCTGTTTCTGAAATCTGTAGTCTTAGCCAATGATCTGGTTGCACAGATTTCATGCTTTGTGGTCTCTTTTTTCTTGTGCTAAGTCTCCTCTGTTCAACTAGTACTCTCAGCCCCTTTGTAGCCACACATCCCAAATAAACTTGAAGAAACCAATAGTGATACGTATGCTATTGGTTCAATGCACAATGGATATGGTGCTGAGACAAATGAGGGGCTTCTGCTAGTGGATTGTGTTTCTTCCAGGCTCAGTATGGAGAAGCAGGCTGCTAGCTCTAATGTTCAGGAGGTTCTCTCTACCTATCAGAATGTTTCTATTCCCCACCATTGAGATGAGAGGGAGGAAAGACAAAGACCTGATCTACCTTTTCTTCTCCTTTCGCATTCTTCCAGGTATGGATTGGGAGGGCTTCTCCTCTTCCCAGGGGATGGGGACTTTTCTTATGCCTTATCTTTTTTAAAGAATGTATTTTTATTGATTTCAGAGAGAAAGAGAGAGTGAGAGAGAGTTAGAAACAACAATGATGAGAGAGAACTATTGATCAGCTGCCTCCTGCACAACCCCCACAGGGGGCCAAGCCCACAACCCCGGCATGTGCCTGACCGGGAACGTGCCTGACCGAAAATGAAGAGTGACCTCCTGGTTCATAGGTTGACACTCAACCACTTAGCCACACCAGCCGGGCAGCACTACTAACTTTCATTTCCACTTTACAAGATGACTATTTTATGTCTACTTGCTCCTCAGAGGTCTCATTACCCTTCTGCTTCTTCCCTACCTAGTTCTCAGCAGATGACCCCATCCCATATGTCACTGAAAAATTTATAGTCATTAGAAAACTCTCACTGCTAAAACTATAAATAATTTGCATCTCTTTCTTTCTTAGAGAAAAGATGGAAGGAGATTTGTTTCTTCCACTCAAGGCCAGTCTCTCCAATTTTGCTTAGAAGCTCATTTCTTCCTGTATTTTTTTAAACACTCAGTTCTTCCTTTATTTTTTACATTACAATTATCTTTTGTTCTACTAGATTATAGTCATCAATATAAAAATGTTCTGCCGAAACCGGTTTGGCTCAGTGGATAGAGCGTTGGCCTGCGGACTCAAGGGTCTCGGGTTCGATTCCGGTCAAGGGCATGTACCTTGGTTGCGGGCACATCCCCAGTAGGGGGTGTGCAAGAGGCAGCTGATGGATGTTTCTCTCTCATCGATGTTTCTAACTCTCTATCCCTCTCTCTTCCTCTCTGTAAAAAATCAATAAAATATATTTAAAAAAATGATCTAATATCCCTCTTCTTAAAGAAAAAAACCCACATCTTTCCTGACTCAATCTACTGTTTCACTTCTCTGCCACCCTTCCTGGCTATATTACTTAAAGAAGTGGTAGTCTACATTTGCTGTCACCCTTTCTCACATTCTACTCAGTTTTCAAACCACTCAAATATGGTGTGCATTTCTACCACTTCCCTGAAATTGGGCATGCCATATTCATTGCATACATTTCTATTCTCATGTTACTCAACTTCCCAGCAGCATTCAGCATGGTTGATTATGATTATTATTTTTTGGGGAAATATTTTCTATGTTGACTTCCATGGTATCACACTCTTCTTGTCTCATTAGCAATTTAGTGTATATTGCCTTGCTTGCTCTTCTCTTGACTCAATCTCTCAGCCTACATTCCTTTTTATATTTTGTCCCAAGGTGATCTCACCCAATTTTAGGACTTTCAATACCATATATGCTAGAATTTTTCACATTAGTATCTTCTCCCCAGACTTCTCCTCTGAGCTATAGACTCAAATATTCAAGCTGCCTTCTTGATACTTCTGTTTGAAGAAATTACAGTCATTTTAATATTAACATGGCTAATACACTTTATTGATTTTCAACCCTCCCCACAATAATCCTCTTCAGTCTTTCACATCTCAGCAATAGTATCATTATCCTCTAGATTCTTTTTTTTTTTTGTCCTCTAGATTCTTAATCTAGAAATCTGATAGTCTTTTTGGATCCCCCAGCTGCAGCTTCTCAGTCTCTTACAGATTTCTTTTTCCTTGGTACATTCTTTTTTTTTTTTTTAAATTATCTTTATTGTTGAAAGTATTACAGATGTCCTCTCCACCCCTGTAACCCCTCCCTCATCTTCCTAGGCCTTCACCGCACTGCTGTCTGTGTCCATGGGTCATGCATATATGCATATAAGTTCTTTGGTTGATCACCTCCCACCTCCTCCCCCCTTTCCTCTGAGATTCATGTCTCTGGATCTATTTTGTTTGTCAGTTTATTTTTTTCATTAGATTCCACATATGAGTGAGATCATGAGATACTTGTCTTTATCTGACTGGCTTATTTTGCTTAGCATAATACTCTCCAGGTCCCTCCATGCTGTCTCAAAGGGTAAGAAATCCTTCTTTTTTATAGTTGCATAGCATTCCATTGTGTAAATGTACCACATCTTTTTTATCCACTCATCTAGTACACTGCTGGTGGGAATGCAGACTGGTGCAGCCACTATGGAAAACAGTATGGAGTTTTCTAAAAAAATTAAAAATGGAACTGTCATTTGACCCAGTGATCCCACTTCTAGGAATATATCCTAAGCATCCCGAAACACCAATCGGAAAGAATACATGCACCCCTATGTTCATAACAGCACTGTTTCTTGGTACAGTCTTTAAACAGTGGTGTTTTGTCTTAGCATCAATTATCTTTTCATTTGCAAGGTTTTCTTTAATCAACTGAATCTGTTCCTAAAGCTTCATTTCCATTATATGCTGATGAATTTCTATGTAGTTCATCTTAACTGGGGATTTGCTTCTGAAGTCAAGGCTCTTATATTTAAATACTTAGTCACTATCTTTATTATGATGTCCCATAGTAAATTTCTAATTAACCTATCCAGAGTGATATTTGCTACATTTCCCCAGTAACCTGTGCTTCCTTCTTGGTCCCTTTATCAGTGAATGATACTGGCACCTATAGAGTCATAAGCTAGAGTCTTGGGTTGCATTCCTGATAAGTTGTCCTTTTATCATTCCCAATCTATCAGAAAGTTCTTTCTCCTCATCCTGTAAATATATAATGTAAATTTGTCAACTCATTTTCCTATCTTATAAGTCCACCTGGGAACAGGTCTTTCTAATTTGTTGTCTGGACTATTAAACTGATAGAAAATTGATTTTAGAGTTAGAGGAAGGGAGAGGGAGAGAGAGAGAGAGAAACATCCATGTGAGAAAGAAACATCAATCAGTTGCCTCTGGTACGTACCCTGACCAGGGCCTGAACCTACAACCTGGGCATGTGCCCTGACCAGAATCAAACTGGCAATCTTTTGGTGCGAGGGACCACACTCAACCAACTGAACCACACTGGGCAGGGCTGATCTCATTTTATTTTTGCTCATTTCCATTACATGCTTCAAAAAGCCAAAGTACTTTCTAAGAATGCAAATAGGGTCATGCCATTCTCCTGTTTAAAACCATTTATTTTTATATTACAGTTCATAAATCTTCATTCATTTATTTATTCATTTTCTTATCTGACTATGATTATAATCCCCCACTGGAATTTATGCTTCATGTGAGCAAGGCTTTTTCTGCTTATTATTGTTTCTCAAGCATCTTGCACAGTGCTTGATAATAGTAGACACATGATGAAAAACAACAATTTTCAACATACATGTCTAGTCACCATGACTTCCAAAGTAATGTGGTTCAAATTTTTTATTAAAATGACATTTTAGGGAATATAGACTAAGATGTTTCATCAAATATGCCTATATACAGAACTCCACTTTTCAGCTGTATTTTCAAGGGACTGCTAGTCTTAAGTATATGAGTGATCAGCTACTTCCGTTTGCTCTATATGTAGCGTAGACCTCATTCAAGCCACTTCAGTGCTACAGCTAGGTCATTTGGAAAACTGGGTTTGTATAAAATTCTAACCACATCAGACTCGACTTGTAGCTACTCCTGAAGTGACTTTTCTCTTTTTGACATATTAGGCTTTGACATGACATTACAATTTTGCTAAAACAAATGCAGAGACATCTATTGTACAAAATAGGATATGGCCAAGTCACTTGGTAAAAAAATGATTGCATTTATTTATTTATTTTTAGGATAAATCCTAGTTACTAGTAAAATAAGCCAAAGGCTGCAGCCTTCCCCCACACCCCGCCCCCCGGCCCAAAACCAAAAACCAAACAAACAAAAAAAGCAACAAATCCATGTACTACTATTTAAATGCTAATATAAAAAGTGACAATGTTTGGGGGATTAATATTTTTTATTTTTCTCATTTGTCAACCGATTATCAGTCTTATGTTCTCTGGAGAAAGAGAAGCCTGTGTTCTGTTTTATTACACTTCATCAATTTGAATATGTTTCAAATTAATTGTCAGTGTTCAGGACTGAGATAGGAGGATTTAAGAATAAGATGATGAGAGTGTGAATAGAGATTTAAGATAAATATACAGATCAGTTTTAAAAAGTATATTTTATCAGTGGCAGGGGTGGTAGCAGGGTGGGGAGTGAGAAGTTACTAACCCTTATGTCCTGTCTTCTTCTTTTTTATTGATTTTATTTTTTAAAATATATATATATATATTTTTAATAAATCTTCATTGTTCAGATTAGTACAGTTGTTCCTCTTTTTTCCCCCATAGCTCCCCTCCACCCGGTTCCCACCTCACCCTCTGCCCTTACCCCCCCACCCCCATTGTCCTCATTCATAGGTGCATGATTTTTGTCCAGTCTCTTCCCACACCCCCCACACCCCTTTCCCCCTGAGAATCGTCAGTCCACTCCTTTTCTATGCCCCTGATTCTATTATATTCACCAGTTTATTCTGTTCATCAGATTTTTTATTCACTTGATTTTTAGATTCACTTGTTGATAGATATGTATTTGATGTTCATAATTTTTATCTTTACCTTTTTCTTCTTCTTCCTCTTCTTAAAGAATACCTTTCAGCATTTCATATAATACTGGTTTGGTGGTGATGAACTCCTTTAGCTTTTTCTTATCTGTGAAGCTCTTTATCTGCCCTTCAATTCTGAATGATAGCTTTGCTGGGTAAAGTAATCTTGGTTGTAGGTTCTTGCTATTCATCACTTTGAATATTTCTTGCCACTCCCGTCTGGCCTGCATAGTTTTTGTTGAGAAATCAGCTGACAATCGTATGGGTACTCCCTTGTAAGTAACTAACTGTTTTTCTCTTGCTGCTTTTAAGATTTTCTCTTTGTCTTTTGCTCTTGGCATTTTAATTATGATGTGTCTTGGTGTGGTCCTCTTTGGATTCCTTTTGTTTGGGGTTCTCTGTGCTTCCTGGACTTGTAAGTCTATTTCTTTCACCAGGTAGGGGAAGTTTTCTGTCATTATTTCTACAAATAGGTTTTCAATTTCTTGCTCTCTCTCTTCTTCTGGTACCCCCATAATTTGGATGTTGGTACACTTGAAGTTGTCCCAGAGGCTCCTTACACTATCTTCATATTTTTGGATTCTTTTTTCTTTTTGCTTTTGCAGTTGGGTGTTTTTTTGCTTCTTCGTATTTCAAATCTTTGACTTGATTCTTGCAATCCTATAGTCTGCTGTTGGATCTCTGTATATTCTTCTTTTTTTAAAAAAATATATATTTTATTGATTTTTTACAGAGAGAAAGGGAGAGGGATGGAGAGCTAGAAACATCGATGAGAGAGAAACGTCGACCAGCTGCCTCCTGCACACCCCCCACCGGGGATGTGCCCGCAACCAATGTACATGCCCTTGACCGGAATCAAACCTGGGACCCTTCAGTCCGCAGACCAACGCTCTATCCACTGAGCCAAACTGGTTTCAGCTGTATATTATTCTTTATTTCAGTCAGTGTATGCTTAATTTCTAGTTGGTCCTTTTTCATATCCTCGAGGGTCTCACTAAATTTATTGGCGGTTTCTAGAAAATCCTTGAAAAACCTTATAACCGTGGTTTTGAACTCTATATCCAGTCGTTTGCTTTCCTCCATTTGTGTCATTTTTGATCTGTTTCTTTGTCTCCGCATTTTGACTGCTTCCCTGTGTTGATAGAGTGGCTTTGTGTGCTAGGTGTCCTATAGGGCCCAGTGGCTCAGCCTCCCCAGTTACCTGAGGTGGACACTCTTGGTGCACCCAATTGGCTGTGAGAATCAGCTGTGTCTACGATGGGAGAACTTCTGTGCTGGAGACACCCTTATGGGGCAAGACTTGCTTCAGTGGGGCTTTGGTGTTCACTGAGTCTGCCCCCTGAGTGTGTCCCTTATGGATCTGAGGAGTTGTAATCTGGATGGTCCCACTCTGACCCCTGGGTACACTGGCTTTTGGATCTCCAAGGAGGTGCTAATTTAGCCTCTGCCTGAGTTCACCCAGCAGGAGCTACAAAGAGATCTGCAGATTCCTCTTCTTTGTTTGGGGTTTGGAGGTGCCCAGATAAGGCCTAGCTGTGAAGCAATGCAAGTTGCTATGGGGCCTTGGGCCTTCTTTTGGATGTTCTGGGTCTCTCTGACCCGGCTGCAATTTGTTAGGTAATTTTAGATTGCAAAGGGCCAGGTCATTCATATGCAAAGTTCTCTGCACACAGCTTGGGTGGGACAGGGTCTCAGGGAATCATCAGGGTGGAGCAAACATCAATGGCTTCCTGTCAGCCCTGCCCTAAGAGGCCCAGGTCTCAGTGTCCTTCGGTAATCTCTGCAAGCACCTCTGAGAGAAAGCTGCCCTTGAGTTTCGCCCGATGCCAGACAGTTCTGTTTCTCCCCGTATGAGTCTGGGTCCCCAGAGTCTCACCCAGAACTGGAGTTCAGAGTAGTCGGGAGCTTTTGTCTCCCTTCCGATTGAGAAAGACAACCATGTACTCAGTTGCCAGCCCTTTCCACATGCGCGCCTCCATACCTCTGCACTTTATTTCTGCAGCTCCTCTGAGTCTCTGTGTGCTTTTCTATTTCCTTCTAGTTGTAGAATTTCCACTCAGCCAGCCTTCCTGTGGTTCTGGATGATGTCCATTTTGTCTTTTAGTTGTAGTTTTGAAGTGTTTGTGCGTGGCAGCAATTTCAGGTGTTTATCTATGCCGCATCTTGGTTTCTCCTATTTTTTAAAATATATATTTTATTGATTTTTTTACAGAGACGAAAGGAGAGGGATAGAGAGTTAGAAACATCCATGAAAGAGGAACATTGATTAGCTGCCTTCTGCACACCCCCTACTGGGGATGTGCCCGCAACCAAGGTACATGCCCTTGACTGGGAATTGAACCAGGGACCCCCTGGTTCATGGGTTTGCAATCAACCTACTGAGCAACACCAGCCAGGCTGCCCTGTCTTCATTCAAATATCTCACTTAACCACTGAAGTGCTTTCTTGGGGATCCCACAGTAACATGGCAAGAATGCATACACTCAGGAGTAGTAGAGAGAACACTTAACTGGTAAAATGTGTGAAATTACAAACACTAGGTAAAAAAGTGTCAGTTGTTAAATGTGAGAACCATAAATTTAGTGTGGACATATGAAGTGAACTTGATTGTGACTTAGAAAATCTAAGCATTTTATTCTTTTTTTTTTTTTTAAATTATCTTTGTGTCATGAATTTGGTGGTTAATTGTGTAGTTAACTCCTGGCTGGCTACGGAGGGATCCCATTCTCCAGATGCAATCCTGTATAAAATGAGTCTCACCAACCTATAAAAGGAAAAGTTGTATATCAACATTTATTTTTATAAATTGAACCACATCATAAATGTAATAACAGTACTCTTCATTGGAAGAAAGCATATCTAAAGAATCCTCTTTATATAAGAATAATATTTGCTTCGTCAACTTACTCTGCAAATTTGTACTAGGAAGTAGCATGCTGTGGTACAAAGAACACAAGGCTTAGCCCAAAGGATTTAGGTTTCAATTTTACTCACTGAAATGAGAATTATGGCAGATGTGGTTTCATGGACCATTTGACCTGGTGCTTTCATTACTTTGGGCCTAGTCTTATTTATCCTGGCTCTACCACTGACTGGCCATGTGACCTTGTGTGCGTTACCTAACGTTTCTGACTCTTAGCTTTCCTATGCACTAATTTCTTCTCCTTCAAAAATAGTGGTATTATATTTGCTACTCTTACACTATTATTTTCTAAATGCAGAGATTTGCAGACATATAGATGTTTTCAAAGAAAGGGTTTTTAAGTTCCATGGTGAAGTCATTTATTTCCCTATTTTTCTAATGTCATTGAACATTATTATTTAGGATTAAATTTTACTGAGTGTAACAGAAAGCCAAAATATAGTGTCTTAAATAGAATTAAAATTTATTTCTTGGATAAGAAAGGTTTTATAAGTAAGCAGTTTAATGTTGATGTGGTAAGCCTATTTCACAAAGTGCTCAGGAACTGAGCTCCTTTTATCTTGTTGCTTCTTTGTATGTAGTTCCATTACCAAGGTCACTTAATGGCTGAAGATAGCTGCTCCAGCTTTAGCCATCATGTTCATATTCTAGCTAGCAGGAAGGAGGAAAACAAAAGAGTTAAAGAGTGTGCATTAGCAATCATTTAAGGAAGGTCCCCAAAATGTTGTATGACACTTGTCCATTGGGTGAAAATATAGTTACCCAGATATATGTACCCATAAGGGAGGCTATGAAATATTTTTTTTGACGAAGAGAACAAATGTTGGGGGAAAATCTAGCTCTTTTGTTACAAGAACAATTACAGAGACATTTAAAAACATTTCTCAGATATAGATACACATAGTAAAGAAAAAAGAAAGGGGATATGTATAATTATGTTAGGCTGTGTTGGGTGAATATTATAAAGTTTTGTTGTTGTTACATGAAATATCAAAGAGAAGTTACACCCGATACTGACACCTAGCTTGCATCCCTGGTTTTATATGGGTGTCTTCAGTAGCAAGTCTGCTGGTAAAAGTATGGATGTCTTCATTAGTAAGCTTATTTTGTCCTCTGTGAAGCATTTATATTATTTTTCAAACACATTACTTGTATTCTGTAAAAGTTATTTTTTTTCCCCACTGGAAAGTCATGTGTTCAAGAAAGATCTAATAACTTGGTTCAGGATGTCGATCAATAAAGCACATGAATAACCAGTGGGAAGCAGCCACTGGGCTGCCCAAGGGGAAGTCATCCAAGAGTGAAATCAGTACAACAGCTGAATTGCATCCTTCATCAAACACATGTAAAACAGATCAGGAACACACCAATTCCCAGTGCTGGTATGGGTGGTCTTCTTACTGCATGTGCAATTTCCAATTTAACAAAGGTTAATACACTTTTGTAATTTGAAATGTCACAATAGTAAATCCTAGTGGGTAAACTAGGTGGCAGTTTTAAAATTTATAATGACTATTCAGTTAAAGTCATTTTAATTATTGCCAGAGTTGTTTTAAAACTAGTATAGATATATATTCTGGCTAATAGGTTTAATGGGTCAGAAATACAATAGCTAATATCTGAACACAATTATTTTTTGATCAATATGGCCTGGTATGATCAGAAGGCAATAAAATATTGTTAATTAAGTAATTTTAATTAGTGTGTGCTTCCTTCTGCAATCATCTAGTCACCTGCTACTTTCATGAGTTGTTTATTCCTTGGGACAACTTATTTTAGAGACTAGTTTGAATATTTAATCTGTTCTTGATTTTTATTTAAAATTTCCTCTTATATTTTATTTAATAAATTATTACTATTAAATTTACTTATTCAAAAGATAAAATGAGTTTGCAATTTTTTACTTTATTCAATTGACTCAGTTTTCTCTAATTAAAAAGTTTTCTCACACAATCAAGGCATGAAAAGCGGAAGAGGTTAAATTTGCTTCTCTTCTATATCTGTAGTAAGTTTACCCTGGAAGGTGTGTTTTTCAGTGATGCAACCCTTTCCTTTCTTCCAATGGCCACATCAGCAAAATGACTGCTTTTCAGTTTTGGGTATTTTACTACTTTTTAAAATATATGTTAGTCCAATTTATTTCCACAATCACATATTGAAAAGCTACTTGGTTCCAGGTGCTTTGTCGAGATTGAGAAATATCAGGATGAGTGAAGCAGGGTTTCCTGACCTTTAGACAAGCAGAGTCCAGACTAGAATATAAAGTTCCTAATTTCAACTGCTTTTAGAAAACTAAAATAGAAAAGCAATCATTCAGAGAGATCTAAATAAGGGATTTAAAGTAAGAAATGGATGATTTAACCATAATGAAAAGCAACATAGAGATGTGCTTCGGTTTTAAATATCTATCCTTATACTGAACGTACATGCAAGTTTTCCATCTCTCTATATTATTGATGGCCTAGAAAAGGTGTGGTTTGATAACAAAAGATCCCTTTGTCCCAAATGCATTACAGTGTTTGATATGGGTATAACTTAAAACCTATGAAAATATATATATTTTTTTTACCCAAAGATACTCTCTATTTTACAGCATTTTGCCCATGAAAATTAGAAATGATATTCAAATCTCTTGATCTGTGCATTGATGCATTTTCTTCCAAAGTTGAGTTATATAGAAAGTGGTTAATGATCAGCGGTAGATATTGATCCCATATATCTCAACCTCTGTGAAATTGTTATGTTTCAAAAATTAGTTTAGTATTTCATCCCAAAGCAGTATTTCCTTAGGAGTCTACAGTATATAAAACATAGAACATCTGAGAAAAGGAAACACCCAACCTTAATCATATTACATTTTAAATGAAAATAAGACTAATGAAGTTATATTGGTATAAATCTTTAGTAGAGCTATTATAATAGTAGGGAATTGCTAATGTTCCATCAATGCAAAATAAGAAATTCTTATGTAAACTTTAATACAAAATAAAAAAAAAACCAGGAAATTTTATATAAAAATAAAGAACCTAATAAATACACGTAAAGGTAAAATTTTCCTCTGTAACCGGCCTTTTGATAATTTTTTTCCTCATGTTTCTCTTCCTGTGCTTTCAGCAGGCAGTTTCATCTTTTTTTCTCTTTACTCCTCCCTTTCTCTTCTCTGTGTGTATCATGCGTGTATATATGCATGGCACTGCTCTTCTGTTCTTTTCCTATTTCTTTCTCCTCAGAGACATGTGCGTTAGCTGTGGCTGCTCTGTGTATTCCTGTTGTTTGTTTCCTTGGTTCAAGAAACCAACCCATTTCTTGGTAAACTGCAAGAAGGAGTAGATTGATTCATATCAGTATTTTGGTCCTACAGATTCTTCCAGGGTGGAAGTGTGTCCCCTTTTTTTCTAGTTTGCAACTCTATGAAAAATAATCCCAGTTCTCCTCCTTAGAGATAACTATTTTCAACTCTTTTAGTTATTCCTCCTGGCATTTACTCAATATTTCTAAATGGTAACTATGCCGTGGTATACCCACTTAGACATCATTTATTGACTTTCACTTATGGTAGATGAGGACTGAACTTTTCAACGACTCCCACATTTCCAGCCTACTTGTGGTTAAATCACTATTCAGAGTTGTTGTTATTATGACTCTGCAGATATTATTCACTAAAGTGAACTAATGTCTACTTTGATTATGTATCCTGTAATGAATAACATTATTCCCTTCAAATTGTTATTTCTTAGAATGAAAAAAATCTTGTGTTAGTTTTCTTTGTATCCACTGAGAGTTTTTCTCCAATACAGAGATTTTTTTGGTCCATTAGCTCTGTAAAAATACCCCATAGTCACATGAATCAGTTAATATACCAATGGCTCCTCTCCCATTTGCTTTCAATATTCCAAAAGTATGTTTATATTTCTCATCCACTGTTTTTTATTTCTTACTCTCTCATTCCTAAACCTTTAAAAATCATTCTGTAGTCTTTAATATAGTATGTCTTTGGGCAGGAATATGGAAGGAGACTGTGGCTGGAGTGGGCATGTCCTTCTGGCCCCAGTGTTGGCAGCTGAGCTCCTCTGTGAGGCCCTGTGTGGGTCAGTCTGTCCTACGTCTGGTGCAGTTGGACTGGAAGTTTGCATTAAATGGAAATGTAATTCCATTAACTCCCATCTACTTGCCTTCTTCCTGTTATTTAGCATTATTTAGGCTACTTACTTGTATTAGTTGCATATTGCTGCTATAAAAAGTTACCACAGATTTAGTGGTTTAAACCAACACAAAATTGTTATTTTACTGTTAGGTCAGAAATCTAAAATGGATCAGCAGAGTTGTGTTCCTTCTGGAGGCCCTAGGACAGAATCTGTTTTCTTGCCTTTTCTAGCTTCTAGAAGCCACCCACATGCCTTGGCTGATGGCACCACATCACTTTGATCTTCTGCCTTCCTCATCCTTCTTTTAAGAACCCTTGTCAATACGCTGGAGTCAACTGGATAATCCAGAATAATCTCCTCACCCAAGATCCTTAATGAAATCTGCAAAGTCCTTTTTGCCATGTGAGGTAACCTATTTACAGGTTTAAGGGGTTAGGTTATAGACTATTGGGAAGGGGGGGGGCGTTATTCTACCTATCACACTTTTCTGTATAACTCTATAAATATAAATGCTGTCTCCTTTATGATATCTTATTTTTTTTAGTTTAGCATATGAAATTTCTTCACTTGTTGCATATTTGACATGACTCTTAGATTCACCACCATTCTCATTGCCACCATCTGTATTTATTTCCTTTTGCCAATGTCTTAAGTGTCCAGAACTGAACATGGATATCATCAGATTCAGGAAGATCCAGTGACAATACCATTTCCCTGTTTCTGGAAATTCTAATTCTATTAATGTGGCTCAAGGTTCATTATATTCTTGGAGAACATTGTTGACGAATATTGATCTTTTCACCAACTAAAATCCCTTAATCTTTTTTCACATAAACTACTTATCAGTGAGGTTTTTTCCATTCTGTATTTCTGCAGGATTATTAAAACAAAACAAAACAAAACAAAACAAAACAAAAGAAAACAAGATGACAAAGTTGTATTTAGGTCCTATTAGGTGTCAAAAACTGGACACTGTTATACTTAGGTAAGTCAAGTATCAACTGCCTAGATGTTTCCATGATCTTCCAGCCTGCTTTTAGATTTAAATAAAATAGTCAATAGTCATGGACCCTATCTCAGGAATGGAAGGAATCACATCATTCCTTCCAATATGTTCAAGGCTTTCTGGGGAAGTCAACGCTATGATTGGTGAACTGTAGTGAATCATCTATTTCTACAAAACGCTCAACCCCCAATCTGCATCTTATCTTCCATGCTACTGTCACTTTTTCTCAACACTCTGTTGTCCCATGCTGTATACTTCAATTCATGTGCTCCCCCAAAGTTCCACCAACCCAAGTTTGCATATGTAGACTTTTATTAAGGCCTGAAGTTATGAAAAGAGGGAACATACAGCCTGGAAAATAATCAACAATAAATATTAGACCTCAAATGTGTCTTGGTAATTTTTGCCTCTGAGAGCTCCTCACATGACCAGTTCTTTTTTTTTTTTTTTAATATATTTTTTTATTGATTTTTCACAGAGAGGAAGAGAGAGGGACAGAGAGCCAGAAACATCGATCAGCTGCCTCCTGCACAACCCCCACTGGGGATGTGCCCGCAACCAAGGTACAGGCCCTTGACCGGAATCGAACCTGGGACCCTTGAGTCCGCAGGCCAACGCTCTATCCACCGAGCCAAACCGGTTTCGGCACATGACCAGTTCTTGGCACAGAGTCTAGATATATATCAAAATGCTTGGCTTCTCCCTTTTTTTCTCTCCTCAGTCCCAATTCTTCCTTTCCTTTATGCCTTTTTTTTAAAAAAATATTTTTATTGATTTCAGAGAGAAAGGGAAAGGAAGAGAGAGAGAGAGAGAGAGAGAGAGATAGAAACATCAATGATGAGAGAGAATCATTGATTGGCTGCCTCCTGCATGCTTCCCACTGGGGATTGAGCCTGAAATCAGGGCATGTGCCCTGACCAAGAACCGAACCGTGACCTCCTGGTTCATAGGTGCCAACTCAAACACTGAGTCACCATGGCCAGGCCTTTCCTTTATTTCTTGCTTCAAAACAATGTAACAATGTGGCCCTTGTTTGAGACTTCACTTTTTTTTTTTTTTTTAACAGAAACAATCAAGGATTTGAACAAAAAATAACTTCTTTATTTTATTATTTTTAGGAAGGGAGAGGGAGAGAGAGATAGAAACATCAATGATAAGAGAGAATCATTGATCGGCTGCCTCCTGCACACCCCACCCGGGGGATTGAGCCCACAACCTGGGCATGTGCCTTGACTGGGAATTGAATCATGACCTCCTGGTTTGTAGGTCGACTGCTGAGTCATGCCAGCTGGGCAAAAAATAACTTCTTTACCTAATAAGAATTCCTTGTCAAGATTGTAGCATAAGAAAAAGGTTCATTCTTGTTACATCTGTCTCTGAAAAATTCAACCCAGAATTCCATACAACTATATATATTATGAAAATTAAATACCTGTATGTTAAAAAACTATTCATGTTTTACGACAGCTATTATAAATGATCATTTGCAAAATAAAGATTATGACTAGACATTCTGAATTTCAAGCCACTCAAATAAGCTAGGACACGTGTGAGGTTTTGCTTCCCATGGTGTACATCCGGTAGGTCTTGAACGTACACAAGTAAGAACTGCAGGATCAAAATATGAATACCATGAGTCTAAAGCTATCTCTCACAAAAAGTGATTTCCTCCCCTTTACTAAGAAAAGGAAAGACTATTTTTGATTTACTGCATTTTATGGGTTAAATTATGTCTTAAAAAGATACATTGAAGTCCTGATGCTCAGTACCCCAGAATGGAACCCTATTTGTAAAATTGGATCTTTTTAAAGGTAATTAAGTTAAAATGAGGTTATTAGGGTGGGCTCTAATCCAATAAAACTGGTGTCCTTATAGAAGGGGTGTTTGGACACGCACACAAACACGTACACAGGGAGGACATCATGTGAACATGAAAGCAGAGACCAGGAGATGTGTCTACAAGCCCAGGGACCCCAGAGATTGCCTACAAACCACTAGAAGCTGAGAGAGAGGCATGGGGCAGATTCTTCCTCACAGCTTTTACGAGGAACTAACCCTGTAGATTTCTTGACCTCAGACTCCTAACCTCCAGACGGTGAGATGATTGATTTCTCAAGCTGCCCAGTTTGTAATATCTCGTTACAGCAGCTCTAGCAAACTAATATAGAGCATCTGACTAAAACAAAGATTTTATCAACGTTTTTTAACTCCTTGGTCTATTTCTAACCTAAAATATGGTGGCAAGACACTTTATTTTGGTGAAAAAAGTTTTTTTTTAGTATAGGTAAACTATTTTTCAATTTGAAGTAATATGGTTTGTCAAATACCCTGGATTGAAATTCCTTTTAATTAACCAAATAATCTATCTGGAAATGATAATTCTAAGTGGGGAGGTTAAATAGCTATTTATTAATGAGTCTGTGTTTCTTCTCGGAAGAACTGTCTGCTTGTGGATGAACCAGGTGCTTGTGAGTGTGAACTAGATTTGGAAAGCAGAAATGAATGCGCTGGGAGTAGCGGGCCAGGACCAACACCTCCAATCCAAATAAATAATTCATCCTGAAACAAAAAGCAAACAAACAGAAATCTCTCTTGATTCCACATTTTCCCTCTCAGCTTAGTTCGTAAATAAACTTAAAAATAAATCCCATCTGTACAATGTGTCCACTTCCTCATCTTCCTTTTATTCTTCGACCTGCTCCAGTCCGGCATTACCTATTGCCATTCGCCTGAAACTGCCCTTGCCGAGGATCCACTGACTCTGTGCCCCCAACCTTTCCCCTCCATCTTATTCCTTCTGGAGCATTTGTCGTTGCCGACCATTTCCTTCTTGTTGAAACTCCTTTCCTGCTCCTATGATCCCATCTCTCCTGGTTTCCTCCAGGCCTCCCCGGTCATGTCTTCTGTGCTTGCTGGCTCTTGCTCCTCTATCTGTTCTTTACATGTTGCTTTGTCTTGGATCCTCTTTTCTTATCTGCCTATACACTCTTCCTAGGTTACCCCACTCAATCTCATAGTTTGAAATATTATAAAAATTGATGTCTTTAGCTCAGAATTACCTGCCTACTTGACGTCTCCATTGGTATATGTCATTGTATGTTAAACTTCACATATTCCAAATTAAATTTTTGATTCCCATGCAGCCAAACCTATGTTCCTTCCAACTCTTGATGATCTCTGTCAAACCCACCAGAAGTCCAGAAATCAGACTTCTCTTATCCTACTTGCCATCCACTTCTCTCCATCTCCATTGCTACCACTCTAGTCCAGGCCACTATCACTTACTGTTGAACTAATTTAACAGCCTCTGACCAATCTGTCTCTTCCCCTCTTGCTCTCCCTCTCCCTCACTTATTCTCCTAGAAATATCTTTACATGTGAAAATGGGATCATTTTTAATTCCCCTACCAAAACTCTTCTGTGACTTCTTATTGTACTCAGATTAAAACCCAAATGCATTCCAGTGGCCTTCATGGCCTTGTGTAACCTGTCCCTGCCCACTGTGGAGCACCATCCCGGGATACCCTTTCCTCACAACTGCTTTGCATGACTCTGTCCCCTTGAATTTCTTGAACAGGCCAGACTTTATCTGTATCAGGGCATTATTTTTCATCTCCCTTCTGCCTGAAATGTTAAGCTAATAGCATGATGTGAAGTAATTAAACCAGGTTTTGGCTTTGGTCACGTTGATAGCTCCTTTTGTAGCAGAGAAGCCAGGTGCTCCTCTAGCCCAGTTACCTGGGGTTCAATGAGGCAGAGCCTACCAGGTGGAGGGTTTCTTATCTACGCCTGTGTGTAGACCAGAACTACAGCTGATAGGTACACCTTTGGAATTTTAAAGTCCTCGCGGGGTGAGTCCATAATAATTGTTCTTTAGAAAGAGAACATGGTCAAAACTCTTTTCTCTTAAGCCACTGATTTCTTTGAGTTTTGTACTCATTCTGAGGTGAATTGATTTGATACCATAAAGGTAAAAAGATCTGCTAGAAGTTGCTTCAGATGCAAAATAATAAGTGAAAATGAATTGTATTAACTGATGTTCCTAGGATCATCCTTTCCTTTTTATTTTATTTTAAATATATTTTATTGATTTTTTACAGAGAGGAAGGGAGAGGGATAGAGAGTTAGAAACATTGACGAGAGAGAAACATCGATCAGCTGCCTCCTGCACACCCCTCACTGGGGATGTGTCCGCAACCAAGGTACATGCCCTTGACCGGAATTGAACCTGGGACCTTTCAGTCTGCACGCCGATGCTCTATCCACTGAGCCAAACCAGTTAGGGCCATCCTTCCCTTTTTAAAAATATTAATGCAACTTATTTATTAATGCTTACCCAAGAATATATTTTTCGATTGATTTTTTAGAGAGAGTGGAAAGGAGCAAAGGGGGGAAGAGGGAGGGAGAGAGACAGAGAGAGAAAGAGAGAGAGAGAAACATCAATGTGAGAGAGACACAGTGATTGGTTGCCTCCTGCATAGGCCCTGACCAGGGCTGGATATTGAACCTGCAACCTAGGTAAGTGCCCTTGACTGGGAATTGAACCCGCGTAGGCCATGCACAGGCAGACGTTCTAACCAATGAGTCACACTGGCCAGGGCTCAGTGCAACTTTTAAATATATATTTTTTAATATCATAGCTTTTATTTTAAGTCTTTTGTTTTTAGAACATATATGCATTTCCCATGTACATGCTGGCTTCAAGACTTTTGGAATAATTTTTTAATCATTTGTGATAATGTGTTTATGTATTTTTAACTTTATCTTAATAATATCTGAGAAACCAAGGATTTTATGTTTTTGCATATTTCTAATTAAAACAAAATAAGGGCATAGTTAATAAAATAAAAAAATGTTAATATGTATACCATATAAACTTATAATATGTGTACCAAAAAATGTTAATTATGAATCATCAGTATATAAACACCACTTTTAGAAAAAACTACTACATTCCATCTTTAAAGTCATCTTGTCTTAACCAACATAATTTGACACCACATTTACATTTAATTAAATTTGATTTAGGCTAATGTTAAAAGGAATTTATATTTCCTAAGCACTCATCAGTTGAAGACACCAATGATATGGGAAGCATGTAGCCAGGCTATAATGAAAATTTTGCCTTGTGTAATAGAAAAGATGTAAAGTCTACCTATGAATTATAAAGGAATGTAGTATACTAAGGAATATCTGTCTCTATATATTTATGTCTTGTTAATATTTATATTTTGAGCTTTGCTCTTATTGATGTCCCTTTGTGAAAAGGCCTGGTCAATCCCACTTAGCATTAACCCTTTGCACATGGAGACTCTGAGTCCATCTTCAGTCTTTATAAAGATGGACTATTGGTTAGAGTGCACACATTCAGATGAACCCAACGTCACATATAATGGCACAAATTCATTTTACTCTATACTTAAGTCTTCACATAAAATTTGAAAATTGCTTTTTTCTTTTTTGCATTTTAATGTCTTGAAGACTTCTTTATTATTATTTTTTATTTTTTTAAATTTCTTTATTGATCAAGGTATCACATATTTGTCCTCATCCCCCCATCCCCATCCCACACTCCTCCCCACACATGCCCCCACACCCCTGTTGCCCTTAACCGCTGGTTAGGCTCGTATGCATGCACACAAGTCCCTTGGTTGATCTCTCCCCTTTACCCTCACCCTCCCCTACCCTCCCTCTGAGGCCCGACAGTCTGATCCGTGCCTCCTTGTTTCTGGGTCTGTTCTTGTTCATCAGTCTATGTTGTTCATTATTTCCCTAGATGAGTGAGATCATGTGCTATTAGAAATACACTTATAAGAACCGAAAATGAGACAAGCAATAATGGTTATGGTGACAGGCAAATGAATCAGTCTGTAGTGAGTTTCTTTCTGGGCCAACAATTCTTTTGAGACCCAATTTCAATGTCCAACAGTTCCTTATGTGTACATGTCAGCACTGACATTACAGTTCTGGATGGTGGACAAATGGTGGTATTAATAGAATGATAGATGGTTTATTATCTATTTAGTATTCTTGGGTCTCTTTTTAATGAACTACACCTATTTGCTACTCAGGCGATATAGTATTTAGGTTGTGACATTGATAATAAAACAGATTAGAGTTAATATGACTACATAGAAATTGAATTGAAGATCAATTTTGACCTGATTAGCACAACAATATAGTCAGCTAAAAAAGTCATTTCACATTTCAATATAGGAATGATAGGTTATTTGGTCACTTTTTAAAATTTATTGCCAGAATCTTCTAAAGATTTATTTCAGAAATGCCTATAAACAAGATGGCAAACTGTTGTTTGATACACTATAAGCAAGTATCCCTAAATGATTAAATGTTTCATCTACTGACTGAATGATTGGTTTCTTAGCCTCGGTACGAAATAGTTAGAATAACAGCAAAGGTAAATTAACAAATAGATTATGAGCCAAATGGAAGTACATCTTAAGATAAAATTCCTTTTAAGATAAAATTTCTCTTAAAGTTCCTCAAAATATTTGGTAAGAATCAAGTTTTTTAAAAGACACATTTGGGAAGTTATTTAATACAAAAGCATTAGAATATTTTGTTGTCATTGATATAATGAGATCAATTATAGACTGGATGGCATTTGCAATTTTTGAGGTCACAGGAATGTCTGTATATTGAGGTGTAAATAAATAAATAAATTTAATTTTTTATATAGCCTAATTTAATAGTTTGTACCTTTGACATGAATAATAGACATGATCCTGGCTACATGGAACATCACACGTCTGAAAACCACACTTGCGGTGAATACGTAAGTACCCTTTGAAGAAGGCTAATAATGAAGCATGGAAGTCAGCTCAGTGATATTTATGCAACTGCTAAACTCTCACTGAAGTCAATGGGAGCTTGCTTACGTAAGGGCTGCCAGCCTTAGCCTTCAGAGATTAAAGGGAAAAAAACCCTTAAACTCTTTCAACATTAATATTGCCTGTAAAAGAATCCAGCCTCGGTCTAAGCCATGGAGCTTTCTAAACCTAGCAAGTAGAAGGGTAAACAATAAACACCAGTTATTTTAAGCACGATCTAATCAGAGTTCAATGAGAAGCAATATTATATTTGATCTCTAAGGTATTAATATGTGTATATCACTATTAGACATTTTTATGCAGCCCATTATCCAAACAATGGCTTAAGTCTGCGATATTTAATAAATCAAGGTTCCATGGCCATGAGGCTGAGTGGGAGTGGGGACGAAGCGTCTTCTGTCCCTTTTTTCCCCCTCAGGTGCAATTCTGTGTTAATATAAGAGAAGTGTGGCCTTCCTTCTCATAGCACTAAAAGTGAGATAATCCCTGTGTAAGAAATCAGTAAGTACGGTCTGCTTAATCTAGTCCCAGTGTGAAACTGTTGACATTTGTTCTTTTTTCTATCATTATGTGACTGGGCCTGTTTTGTGCTGGATTAGGCACAAATCTCCTGTGCAGCACATTTGGCATGTTACTAGTAGTTTAACTTCATTAATAATGTATGAAGAAAATGTAATCCACGACAGGGAAGGAAAGAAAAGTATTTTTTTTTTTTTTTTTTTGCTTCTCCCAAATCCTTTGGAATGAGTAATTATTCAACATTTTATGTTTGATGTTATATTTTACAATGGAACTTCTCTGGTGATATTTAAAAAAGAAACTTTGGCAAATGCTTGTAAAAAGCACACCTTTTACAATTTTAAATGTGATTTACTGATGACCAATAAAACATAGTAAGAGATTAAATACTTATTCAGTTTATTTCATTTTCAGGGTCATAATGCTCTTTCTGATTCATCCCCAATAAGAAAAATTTCTACCAGGGAAGCCATGAACAGGCATCGAGATAAGAGAGTGACAAATCAAGATGAGATTGTATAAACAAATGAGGGCATACACAGACTTGCGTAGAAGTGCAAACGATCATTTCTGATTGAAGTGTGTGCGTCTAACTGAGTTTGGCTGCATCAAACACAGATGTGCCAAAAGGTAAGCCCCTCCCGGGTGCTGCCTTTTTCTGTTTTCTAAGCTGCTTTAGAGATGAAAATGGAACTATATTAGGAACAATGTATTCTGTTTTTCCATACTCTTGATATTTGCAGAAAGTCACAAAATGGCCTAAGGAAGCTAAGCTCACCCCAAGCAGTGGTCACTACAAGTACTTTTGTACTCTGTACTCCTGTCACATTTGGGCGATCAGAGCAACAGCTGGGGAGACTTTTTCAACAAAGATGAGTGTCAGATAATCCTGATGAGATTCCACATCCAACATCTTTTGTAATTATGTCACATTCAGCTGTAATGGAATAATTCAAGCTGAAAGGACAAGCTTTGATCCTTTCTTAAACCTTTCCCCGTGGACTGGCTATCTAAAAGATTTAAAGATATTTCTGTTACAAGATCTAGTGTTTCCTCAGAGAAGTCATGCTTCTGAAGCATCTTGATCTACAAGAACATCAAGTTTGCCAAACACATTTCTGAAAGCATCTTTTCTGAGTGGGAAGGGTGTGTAGAACGAAGACGTCAATAATATGGCGTTTTTCAATTTTCATCTACTATCAAGATTTATTGTTTTATTCTGTCACCCAATGGGCAGATAGAAAAGTGGTTTAAAAACATTCTGGAGCTGTGTTATTTGCACATTTAAAGCATCTGTGTACAAATTCATGCATGTGCTTATTAAATTATGTTTTAAGAAAATATAACCTAATAAAATATTAGCTATGTTGTAGGATTAAAAAATAAGAAATAATTAAAATACTAATAAGTTTAAAGTCCCAAATTTCTCACTTATAATGAGTTTTTTGTTCCAAATGTGTATATTGTACTTTTATTAGATGTTTGCATTATAGTAATGAAATTGACAGAATGGGTTTTCAAATTTAACTTAACACAGGATTTTTGCTTAATAATAAAGATTAGTAAAAAAAAGTCATCTTAAAAATCACTTATTTTTGCTTATAATCATTCTATTTTTATCATTTAAAATTGTGTTTCATTCTTACACTATAATTGTTTTTCTGTGTCTCTTGTTTTCTTCCTACTCTCTATCATTTTTCTCCCCAAGACTAAATTACTGATGACAAGAAAAAAATGTGATAGAGAAGAAAACATGGACCTGGCTTTAACTTTGGCTGGAACAAAATTACTACACTAACATGAAAACCAACGCTAGGAAGTAAGCTTTCTTTGAATGTAATTTTTAAAAGCAAATCTATATAATTCTTAAAGCATGAAGATGTGACTGCTGTTTGGTTTATTGAGCAAAGAAAAGATGACCAACGCATGAAGATCCCCACATGAAAATCAGAATTTGAGTTAGTAGAAATGCAGAGGGAAATCTGCAGGACTAAGTGGTACAAATATTAAAACAAGTTTTGCCCAAAGTAATGAAGAAACTTTTATTTCATGTGATAAGGATCCTCGGAAAGATCATCTTTGCCGCTGAACATCTCGTATATGCCTCCATTTGGGATAGCACACAGTCCCATTGCTAAATAAAACACGCATGTTTTTAGTTCACATTTTGATATTGTTTTCCATTGAACTATATATGAAGAGTAATTCTAAATTTTCTTTTGTTTTATTTACGTCTTTAACTGTATGCTTGATTTATTCCTAATATTCCCAACTCTGAAGTATTATTGCCATTTTGTGGATGAGGAAACTGAAGCTGAGACTGGCTAACTGACTTACACAGATGTAAGGGAGATCGGAAATTGGAGCTTCTGTTTGTCAGCACTTTCTGTTGTACTATAGTTTCTGTTTTCTGATTTGGTTGGTGATTATTGTGGTGGGAGAGTAAAGAATAAGTAATATAGCTTCTCCAGACTATACCTTTTTTCTCTTAGCCGTTAGTTTTAATTGTAACTTCATAATATTTTTTTGAGATATGTATTTCTTTTTAAGAATGTTTCATCTCTTTTAAAAGATGCTGATTGAAGAGAATGAAAATTGCGCTCTCTGACTGTGACTCACCAGAATGTCGAAGGGAACAGACTGGATATTTCCATTCCTGCAGCTAGGCCTAAAGTTTATACTGTGAATCTACAGATCTGGCAGCTCTGAAATTCCTACCTGGTGCCTGCTTTACCATGTACAGCTTTACATTCTTTTTTCTTTTTCTCAAAATGGGTTTATTTTATTTTATTATGCCATCACCAAATTACTGCCTATATTTTCATATTAGAATTGAAGATAAGTCACATCCCTAGTGAATCACCAAGCGAGCTTGCGTACAAATTTTAGGTCTCTGATATTATTTAATTCCTTAGAAGAAAAATCCAATAATTCAGAACCCATATTTTGTGCTTTAATTAGTAGGTTTTTATAAGGAAACATGAAGTGCATGAATTAAACTTACTTTCTCATTGGCATTACTCATCTAGTACTTTTCTGATATTTTTCCAATTCAGGATCCTAAAAGATGTTTTGAGGAAAAAATTCCCAAGTATTTTATCCCCTTAAAACAAATTATTGGCCAGAAAACTCTAATCTTCTGCTTATTGCAGTCGATCAGAGTTCAGTGCTTTCCATGTGAAGTAGAGAACACTGACTTCCTTCATTCAGTCACCGTGTAAATCTGGGATGCACGCTGGAGGACACAGTTGTGGTTTTGAGGGCAATTTCAACATAGCTAGTGGTATTGCTTGAGTTTTACTTTTTAAGTGTGGCACCAGATAAATCATTGTTTTATATTGTAACAACTTTTCATTGAAGACACTATATATTTAAAGATTAGCTTTGTTCAGAAGAACAAAATGATTTATTTCCCATTTATAGAGACTCTATAAAGGTAAGCCTTTTTTTTTCTGTATACACACACACACACACACACACACACACACACACATTATCTTAATATGTGTGTTACATTTGTTATTTCCAGATCCAAAAATAGTAGAATGAATGGTAAAATCCCCAGTGTACTCATTACTTAATGTCAGTAAATATATGATAATCTTGTTTCATCTATATCCCACTTGACACCATAGGATTATTTTGAAGCACATTCAGACACAATATTATTCCACCTTCAAGTATTTTTCCTATATATCTCTAAAAGTAATGTCTTCCTTAAACACGTAAAAAAAATCCATTAACACAGCATAATTAACCAGAATTCTTCAAATATCATCAAATTTAAGACAGTTTTTTTTTCTTCACATTTACTGAGCAGTTTTTTTTTTTTCACATTTACTGAGCAGTATTATGTTCTTGGCTATTTATGTTTTTAAATTTAAAGCCTCAAGAGCTAATAAAGTTAATTTCCTTTCTCCAACTCACAAAGTTAGTATAAAATAGTGGCTAAGAGTACATATTTGAAAAATTAGGGTTCAAGTACCTGCTTTGCCTTTTTTTGGCTATGTGGCTTGGGGCACATTACTAAGTCTCAATTTTCTTATCTGTAAAAATGTGAATAATGATAGTCAGGTCATATCATTATGCCAAATGATTTATGTATGTAAAGCGCTTAGCTTAATACCTGGTATGTCGTAAGTTTTTAGTAAGTATGTGCTATTTTTAAAAAACTCTCGAGTTGGAATTTGAACCCAGGTCTGTCCAGTCCCAAAGCCCGTGAACTTTCCACTGTGCCATGCTCATCAGCGTGGTGACAACGCTGGCAGCACACCATCCTGGACACTCTATAAAGAATATTTAATATGTACTCGTTCAGAGTCCACTCCTTGGTAGCCCCAAACTTTCCATCATCATTGGCAAGCTGGGAAGTGGAATACTGTAGTCATGGCCATCACTGGTCACGGAAGGCAGCTGAGCCTAAACAGGTGGCTGTGAAGGTGAGCAGAGTCCGGCGGGCACGCACAGGCAGAGCCGGACCCCGGGGTGGCGGGTGGGGTCTGACGGAAGACAGCAGGGCCAGAGACCTCGTGGAGGGCGGGCTGCCTCAGCCAGCGCTCTGCATTCGCGATGCTCTTAAGGGACAGTGCCACCCTGGGCCACGGCCAGGACTCAGAGCCACAAGAATGAGGCTGATCTTTGTGTTGATTGATGCTCACAGGCATAGTTCTTGTACTTTCCAGCTTCATAGCTTTTATGTCAGGGCATATTCCAGTCGAGATTTGGTCTGACCAGAGAATACAAATCAAGTTTTGAGAATGACTGGATGCTAAAATGTTATGGATTAATGAAGAGCAGGGATGCAGCTTTGCCACAAAGCCAGAGGATTTAAAAGACTGGGCCAAAGAGTATACGAGTAATATTTATTAAGTACCTAAAATGGATCAGGAACTGAGGGCTAGAAAAGAGATCACTTCCTCCCCCCCCCCCCCCCCCCTACCCGCCCCCCCCCCCCCCCCAGCCCAGGTCTCCCTTTGGTGAAGAGCAATAGATAAAGCAGGAGATCTCCGTCAGACCTGTTTTATTAATGTTTAATGCTACCATACTTTAAGTTTATCCATGACTACACAAGCCTATTTGCTTCAGAAATAAGTGATGACATTTCATTTCTTCTTTCATTACTTCAATAAACATTTATTGAGCGCCTATTATATGCTGTATACTTTCTACTGGGGCCATGGCAGTGAAGAAAACAGACAAAATCTCTGTCCTTGTGGAACTTATATTCAAGTGGGGAGACAGAAAATAAACAAGAAAAACAAAGTATGCTGGCAAAAAATGCTAAGGAGAAAGAGGCAGGCAGGGGGAACTGGAAGTGCTGAGGGGAGTTATGCAGGGAAGGTGTTCCTGAGAAAGTGATTTAGGAATAGAGATCTGCAGGAGGTGAGGGGATGACCCATGCAGATATCTGGGTGTGAGTGTTCCTAGGCTAAGGGGACGGCAGCTGTGAAGTGCCTAAGGCAGATTGCGACTGGCATGCTGGAAGAATGGTCAGGAGGCCGCTGTGCCTCCTGTGAGTAGTAGGACTTGAGAAAAGGGAGAAAACCTGTGTACAGATCATGCAGGGCCTTGTAGGCCAGAGTGAGGATGCTGGCTGTTAGGCTGCGTGAGGTGGGAGGTGATTGTAGGGCTCTGAACAGAGTGGAGGCAGGATCCCACTGGGGCTGTATTAGGATCACTCCTACCGCTGTGTGCAGAATAAAGGATTAATTAGGACAATGCCCGCATGTAGTAAGGAACATTAAGTATAAACTGTTATTGCTAATTTTGCAACTACACGGTCTTTACTGTTTGATTGTGGCTTGAATGAATTGACCAGGAGACTCATTTAATGTGAAACAATCACTCATTTTATGGAAATGATTACATAAAATGACTAAACCTGCTATGTCTTTTTTTTAAAAAACCTGTTAGGTTTTTTATTTATGAAATGATCTATAGAAAGTCAGATTGAGAGGAAAATTCTATTTTTTGAGAAACTTTAGGATTAATTTTTTTTAAAAAAGAGGAAAATGTCTAGAATATCTTGTTTCATTAAATTGTTTCACCAAAATATTTTCTTTTGCTGTATTATTGCACTTTAAACTTTAATCACAATTATAATTTCTCTAGAATATTCTACATATTTAAAGTGTATCATCACCATCCAATCTAGAATTTTTAAAAACAACATCCACTAAAAGAAATGTTCTTTCACTCATGGACATGGACAACAGTGAGGTGACTGCAGAGGGAGGGGGTGGGTGGAGGTGGAAGAGGTATAGGGAGAAAAAATGGTGATGGAAAAAAATCAAATAAAATTAAAAATAAAAATTAAGAAATGTTCTTTCACAGTTGTCCTAGGACATACTGCAAAAAGTATTTCTATGGAGCAGAACAATAGAAAACTATATTCTAGTATTGTAATTTAAAGCTATATCATTCATTTTGAATAACTGGCATAAGACATTTACATATTGTTTTATTTGTCAAGAAATATATTTTAATTAATCAATAGATGTTTTAATATCCTAAATGTATACTGGACTCTGGTCTCCCTAGGCACAACTTACAAGTAGTTTCTTAAACTACTCATAGTCACTTTCAACATGAACATATTTATAAATGTTTTAGTACTTGTTTCAATAGAAATAGATCTGTATATCTATATCTTATATGTATATATATATATATATCTATATATATATATATATACATACATATCAGACAATTTACTTTTTGTAACAAATGTTACTTTAGGAAAAGGTGGATATTATTCACTGGATAGTTTTCTAAGAGAATATTCCCTATAGATCTTTACTATATTCTCTATTTTGTTTGGCATTTAATGCTGTCTGTGAAATTCAAGGAAGGATTTTATTTAGGGACTCCTTGTCAAACTTTCCTTTCTTGATTGTTTCCCACATTTACTTATCCTTCAACTGCCAGTTGCTTTTTAGGTATAGTCCAAATTCAATTTCTCAGGCCTCACTTAAAGGTAGATGCTGAGATAATGTGAGTGTAGAAAGATTTAGAATGTGAAAACTATAAATTTGTTAACACTTAACAATACGCTATTTGGTAGAGCTGCCAGTCTTCATTTTTAGAATACAATTTGTAAGCTTTCTAAAATAGGCATTTTTTTCCTTGAAAAACCAAAAGGTACTTTTGTAA
This sequence comes from Eptesicus fuscus, assembly GCF_027574615.1. Taxonomy (NCBI): domain Eukaryota; kingdom Metazoa; phylum Chordata; class Mammalia; order Chiroptera; family Vespertilionidae; genus Eptesicus; species Eptesicus fuscus. The sequence continues at coordinate 40,108,277 of NC_072474.1, read as the reverse complement.
ATATGAAACCATTCACAGCCACTGATGAAAGAATTAACTTCTTATTCCTTCTAACTTGCAATAATCTAATGTGAGCAAATAATAAATACAATCTTGAAAAAAAAAGTTGGGATGAAGGAAGGAAAATATAACCTTTAAGAATCAACGTTTGCCCTAGCTGGTTTGGCTCAGTGGATAGAACATTGGCCCTCAGTCTGAAGCGTCCGGAGTTAGATCCCAGTCAAGGGCACATACCTTGGTTTCAGGCTTGATCCCCAGCCCTGGTTGGGGCACATGCAGGAGGTAATCAATTAATGTGTCTCTCTTACATCGATGTTTCTCTCTTTGTCTCTCCCCCTCCCTTCCACTTTCTCTAAAAAATCAATGGAAAAATATCCTCAGGTGAGGATTAATAATAATAAGAACAACAAACATTTAATTCAATTTTTTTGAGGCATAGCAATGATGCAATTGTGCTAAACCGTACTGTGTAGGAATTTCCTGTATAGCTTGATAAAAATGTAGCTCCTTGGCCCTCCATGGGGGATTCTGCTTTAGTTGGTCTCAGATAAGACCTGTGCAGGAAGCATCCAAGATAACTGAAACAGGTAATCCTAAAACCATACTCTCCTGCTTCTACTGGTCCTCTGACACTGGGACACACCCATATTTTGTCCATAGACTGGTAATTTAAAATTTGTCTTCCTTATGACACCAGTTATAACTTGGTTCCCCTTATTCACAGCAGATGTATTTTAGTTCTTGGGATGATGAAAAGCTGTGATCCATAATGTCCCTAAACCCCTGCCACCCTGTAAGTCAGAATCTCATTAATCTTACTCTTCCCTCTTTCTCCTTCTCATCTGAGAGGACATGTCCCTACTTCTTTCTAAGATTGCACCTCTGCTTACTTTCTTATATTTACTTGCTCAATTTCTTGATCTCTTATTATCTTCCAGGTTCCATGAGGACAGACTGTAACTGTCTTCTTTTTTTTTCTCAAAGATTTTTATTGATTTCAGAGAGAAAGGGAGAGGGAGAGAGAGAGAGAAACATCAATGATGAGAGAGAATCATTGATCAGCTGCCTCCTGCATGCTCCCTACTGGGGATTGAGCTTGCAACCTGAGCATGTGCCCTTGACCAGAATCGAACCCAGAACCCTTCAGTCTCTAGGCCGATGCTCCATCCACTGAGCCAAACCAGCTAGAGCTATAACTGTCTTCTTGATCCCTACTTCTTCAGGGTTGAGTACAGAACATTCAGTAAATGTCTGTAAACTGAAGCCATGAGAGATTTCTTCTCCTGTTCCCAAGAATTTACTTCATTTCCTTTTACTGTCAATCCTTCATTCTCTTCTCCCCATACCCCAACATGCTACTTTGGTGTCTTTATGCTCTCTCTCCCCCATGGCTACATCTTCTTAGACTACAGACGTGCTCATATATTTCATAAAATTAAAACCCAAATCTCCCAGTTTATTTATCCAAATGCAATTTGTTTATCTGTTAATCTGTCATATTTCTATGCTGAGCTATTCTGTATTTAAATCAGTTATATTGGAATTAAGGCACCTGTTAGTGTCTGTTTGTTAAGGACACTAAATGAGATGATGTTGGAGAGACAACATGTAATCAACTAGAAAACACAATTCACAGTAGCAACAAGACCTGTAAGGAATCCAAAATTAGCTTAATCAAGAACACATGGAATCTAATGAACAAAATAGAAATAGAGGCATAGATACATGGAAAAGACTAATAGCTGTCATAGGGGACAGCGGTTAGGGGACATGGGGGTAGGAGTAGGTGGACCTGGGTAAAAAAGTGTTAAATGGGGATGGAAAGAGAGTTGGCTTTGGGTGATGAGCACACAATGCAGTGTTTAGATGCTGTTTTGTTGAGTTGTACACTTGAAATTTATATGGTTTTGTGAACCAATGTCATCCCAATAAATTCAGTAAAATTTGTAATTACCAAATAAAAAAGAACACACAATTATGTGGAAAAATTTAAGACTGTAATAAAAAACATAAATAATGATCTTTATAAACAGACATTGCTTGCTTCTGATTGGGATAACTTAATATTGTGAAAAGTCTGCATATTCCCTAAATTAATCTATACATTTACATTAATCTATAAATAACATTCCAATCAAATACCAGTTGTGCTTGCTATTCCATTCTGTTAGTTTTTTTGTTCTTGGGCCAATTTCTCAATATCTTATAAAACAAGCAAGAATCCCCCCTCCCCACACACACACTCTTTATTTTTCTTACATTTGACTTACTTGTAAACAATGAGTCTTCCTGGTACATGGAAAATACAACTGGTATTTTGATTGGAATGTATATGCACATACTTAATTTACAATAAAAAGGGGGGAAAGGGTGAATTATTTAGAAGTTGTTGGGAAATCCTGTTTACCATAGGCAGAAAAGTAAACTGGATTGCTTACTAACAAAATATTCAAAAGTAAACTCTAGATGTGGAAGGTAAAACAATATATGTAGTTAACAGATGAAAGCATAGGAGAATACCTGCAATCTAGAGATGAGGAATAATTATTTAAATAAAACTTCAAAGGAACAAAGTTTAAGGCAAATATTGATGAATTAGGTTATATCAAATTTGATGAATTTTGATGAAGGATACTATGGACAAACAAAATGCAAAATATTAAAGACATGAGAATGCCTGTAAGGGAATTTTAATATTTGAAAATGATTATGTTCCATACTGGATTTGAGGGATTGGAGATAGCAAATAACTTGATTCCTCAATGTTTGGCTATCTATATGCAAGCCATAAGCAAACTAATATTTGAGGAAAAACCTTTATTCTTTAGCTATAAAATGGATTTTAAAAGAAACTATTGAGAAGGTTGTGGCAATAATCTAGGTGTGTGCTACTGAATACCTGAATTAGGTTGAGGCTAGGGGAGAAAATGGTAGAGCAAAGTTACCAGGCTTTGTACTTGGATGAGTGTTTGAGGGAAGGCAATAAATAAATTCAAGTTTAAAAGTTAGAAGAGATCCTACTTCTGGTAATACTATGATTAGGATCATTGGGCCTTATGTAGTAGGTGTCCAGAGGGGTCCAGTGACACAGTTTCCCTGGTCACTTGATCTGGGTGCTCCAGGAGTGTCTTCCGTGTGGGTAGTTTATGCTTGATTACCATTGGCATGTCAGTGGGTGGGGTTGACCCTAAGGCTGACTAGCTATGAGGATTGGCCATGACCACAGCATGAGAGCTGCTGTGTGAGAGCTGACCCCATGGAGTGGCATTTGTCCTAGTGGGGTTCTGGCCCCTGTTGTGACAACTCCTTGGGTGCTCTGTTGTGGTCTGAAGCAGACCCTGAGCGTATTGGTTCTGGGACCTTTTGGAGGGGCTCTATTGCAGGCCAATGTCAGCTATTGCCTGTGCCAGGTCTGGGGCTACCTGATAGGAGCAACAAAGCTATTCACAATTGGTAGCTGCCTGTGTTGGGCCCGGAGGTGTGTGAGAGAGGACATGCTGGAACCCCAGGTCGGCGGCCAGCAGTGCTTGTCCTTGGGCTGCTCAACCATAGGCTCAGGGCACGCTGAGGCCAGCTGCCATCTGCTTGGGGCCTACAGGCCTTGGAGAGTTTTAAAGGAAGTCTTTAGTGTGGGCCAAGGCTGCCTGCCTGTGAGGCACAGCTCCTGAAAGAGCCAAGGGTGGTGTGTGAGTTGGGTGAGGCAGGGTTTCAGGGAGTCACCAGGGTGAGTAGTGTTCACCAGGTTAATGCAGAATCAGATTTGGTGCCTGCCTGTGCCTGTAGGCTGTGTGTGAGAGGACTCAACACAGGAAAAATGGCAGCTGTCCCTATAGCCCTCTCCCAGAAGCCACAAAAGTTAGTTATCCCCATATGTCTCTGGTGCTTTCTGACCCATTGTCCCTTTGCTGGAGTTTAGGGTGAATGAGTGAGTATGTCTGTGAGTAGCCCTTTAAGAGGACACCTAGGTTTCTAGCAGCCCACCTTTTCCCCTGGTGGGAACACATGCTGATTTTCACAGCCAGCTTTTGTGGAGATTTCTCTCTTAGAACTGGAGTCCTGAGTTGGGCAGCCCCAGTGTAGGGCTGGAACCTCTCATTCCTCAGGAGGACCTCTGTAGTCATATGCCTCCCAGTTCTCAAATGCCACACGTTGGTGTGGGATTAGTTCGTTTTGAGTCTCTGAACCATCTACCAATCTTGCAGCTTCTTTTTTACATCCTTAGTTGTAGGATTTTCGTTCAGCTAGTCTTCAGCTGGTGCTTCAGGTTGATTTTCCGTAGTTGTAATTGTGATGTGGTCATGGGAGGGTGTGAGCACAGTGTTTACCTTCTCCACTCGCTGGAACCCCTCATCTCATATAATCTTCACAACTCTCACGCTCCAGAACGGAGACAGACAAGTTCATGTTACTCCTCTGTGCCCTACCATTTCTGGCACCATGGGGTGACATCTGGAGACAGCTTCTTTATTTGTTTAATTAATAAATGTTTATTGAATGCACCCTATGGTTTAGGCTTATTTATTTATTTATTTATTTATTTATTTTTAGGCTAAGGCTTTTAGGAATATGATAAAAAAAGTTCTGACCTCATGAGTATTAAAAATGTTAGGATTAAAACCTATACATATATATGATAATGCATATCTACTGTTGACATTTATGTAATGTTTAAAATGTTTCAGAGTATAGTACTCAAACGATAGTTCTTAGAATATGCATTATAAAAATTCTTTTCAGAGCCAGACTTCAATTTTCAGCAATACAGTATTCACTCTTCAGTTGTCCCACTGAAATCAAAGGACAGATTAAGAACAGGCAGGATATGATTTTGGAGCGAAGTGGATGGAGGGTGGGTCTCTGAATGACATCCAGGACCTAGTGTCTTTTTAGGGTCACTTTTCTCATGAAACCATGTCAATACCTATAATAAAAAACAATCGCAATGATAAATGGATGAAGAGGGTGAGTCATGATTACCAAGAATAAAAATGCTGAGTTGTTGATGAGGTACAGAAATAATTAGTAACACATTTAATATTTCCGACACTTCCTAACCACTTTCAGCTGGTTCTTTGTTGTGAATTGTGGGGAAGTTGATAATTAGTACCCATTCCATATAAATAGGGTCCAAAGTGTTTTTTGTCTGTTCTGATCCTCTCTCCTTTTCTTCTAATTTCTTTGAAAAATAAAGAGAAGAAGATGAGAAAGCAAAGTGTACAAAGCTAGACCCTTCCCCATTACAGAAAAAAAATAATTTTTAGTGATGTAAATTTATATGTAATGCAGACTACACTTCTTGCTTAAAAAGGATGAAGTTGGTTAAGCTTCTTAGGCTCACAGCTTTTCCTCTTTTGTAAAAATAAAAAAAGAAAGCAAGATAGACAAACTCAAAGGTGGAGAAATGATCTAGAGGAGTCTAGAGTATTTACTAGTTTGATTTTAAAGTGAAAAGTTATATAATACCAAGGAACACTGTCACAAAATCTCCTAGAACAAAAATAGTTAATCTCTAACCAAAAAGCTACTTCACACATATATTGTCTTGATTATGTTTCAGTTCTTAGGTCCTAAATATGATTCAATAAATATATGAACAATAAGAGTTGAAATAAAAAACCTGCAACCAATAATTTGTCATAGTTTGTTTGCATCATTTAGATGAGTGTGGACCAGAAATATCATTTCCACTAGTTGGGATAATGTCTTAATGAACTGAGAGGAAATGGACAGATATAGTAATTTAGGCCTTCAAAATTTATTTTTAGTTTCCTTTTTCTTAGTCTATTGGAAAATAAAATACTGGTTTCTCCTTAGTGAATATAGTATTGGATATTCTTTATTGCTTGAGAGATGGAAAAAAGGCCACTTGGAAAGAAACACCTTTCCTAGTTTCACTTAAGCTTATTCTCTTTTGGCTGTTGCCTGTACTTCTCTGCATTCTTGAGCCACTTGGGCTATTCAAGCTCAATAAATCAAAGCCATTATTTTCAGTTAATGGGCATCTTCTGCAGAAGTGTAGTTGACAATGGGTTTTTGCATGCAAAATCAGAGGATTAACTGATGTTCATTTTACAGATAAATTCAGCATCATATGAGAATTCTGATAGGTTCTTAAATCTCATTGCTAATATTTATTGACTCAATGAAGGTCTTGTACAAGTAAGAAGATACTATCTCCAAGCTGACCCACTTACTTCCGGGTTTGTCACTTGGGCCTCTGTACTGGATATTTGTTGATTTTGTCATCCCGTCTGTATTTGCTCCACTTCCCCCACTTCCAGTAACACCTTTTGATGTTTATTTAGTGATCAGTTTCTCTTCCATTGTTCCTCTACTCAGTAGGAAGTTTCTCCTGCACTGATTCTAGATGAGTGGTTTGTGAGTTCAGCCTTGAGTTAGAACTACCTCGTTCCCTGGCTATTAGGATTAGCATGAGCACATGACCCAATCTGAGACAGGAAGACACAAAGATGATTGTTGGAAAGTTTCTTCCTACTGGACTTAAATCAGAGGATGAAGCCAATAAGATAATGGCAGATCTGAGTAATATAAAAAAAAAAATGTAGGAAAATTTTATCTTTTTTTTAATATATATTTTTTGATTTTTTACAGAGAGGAAGGGAGAGGGAGAGAGAGTTAGAAACATCCATGAGAGAGAAACATCAATCAGCTGCCTCCTGCACATCTCCTACTGGGGATGTGCCCGCACCCAAGGTACATGCCCTTGACCGGAATTGAACCTGGGACCTTTCAGTATGCAGGCCGATGCTTTAGCCACTGAGCCAAGCCGGGTAGGGCAGAAAATTTTATCTTTTTAAAAAAAAATTTATTTATTGTTTAAAGTATTACATATAGTAGTACATATATCTCCTTCCCCCCCCCCCCCCTCATAGACCTTTCCCCAGCCTCCCCTACCCCCTGTCACATGCCCTCATCCTCCCCCCACCCCCCAGTGTCTTGTGTCCATTGGTTGTGCTTAGGAAAATTTGATCTTGATGACATTACTTGAATCCCGAATTCAGACACACCCCTCCAGTCTTGTCCCTAGACTTTTCAGTTATGGGAATGACTAAATTTTTAATTTTTTGTTTGTTTGTTTAAGCCAAATTGGGTTAGGCTTTCTGTCCCTTGCAACGGAGTTTTAATTGATACAGGTTTTTATCATTAATTTCTAACTTCTAGGAAAACTTGAATGAATCTCATTGGATATTGGACTTGCCTAAGCATAGACCCAGTGCTTTCATCTAACCCAAGTGGGTTGCACCCACAGAGACATGGTCTGAATTTTTCCTCTTTATTCAGATATTTTATTTACATGAAAAATTTTCTACACAAAGAAAAGTTTTACAACGGTGTTATGCTTTAAGTTGTATGTCCCTTTCCCATATTCATATGTTGAAGTCGTAACTCCCAGTACCTCAATGTGACTTTATAAAGAGAGAGGGTCTTTATATGTATAATCCAGTTAAAATGAGGTTCTTAGGAGGTCCTAACCCAATCTGAGTGGTATTCTTATAAAAAGGGGAATTTGGAGACAGACACACAAACAGGACAAAAGGCCATGGGAAGAGGCGCAGAGAGAAGCTGGCCATCTGCAAGCCAAGGAGAGAGGCTGGGAACAGGTCCTTTCCTCACAGCTCTCAGAAGGAAGCAATCCAGCTGACACCTTGATCTCAGGCTTCCAGCCTCCAGAACTGTGAGACAATACATTTCTGCCGGTTAAGCCACCAGTTGCGGCACTATGTTACCGCAGTCCTGGGAAACCATGACGGAGGGAACGGGCTTTCATTTTGAAACCAGAGGGAAAAATAAAAAATACACTTTTATTTTCTTAATTTAACATAACTTTTGACCATAAATTGTTGCTATTTTCAGAGCTAGGAATGGATTAAAAACTTGGGATAATCAAGGATGTGCAATATATTTCACCTTCAGGGAAGGTTGTTTTTGGCAAGAGTGAATGGGCCATATTTTTAGCATATGTGGCAATATCTATAAATTAATGTGACGTGACATGGCATTTCATGCTTTCTTAAAAATATTTCAGAACATATCTTTTGAAAATCCTCCAATAAAGCAATCCAAAAACCTTCAGGACAATCTCCGTGTTTCTAAATTTTCATTGCTGCCTTCTTTTATAATTTGTCATGAATAATCAGTGAAAATTAATAAAATTTTCATTAATCTCAGTTGTCCTAAACCACTTAACTTCTCCTATGGAACTATAGAAAAAAATATTAAAACTCAAGTGAAATTCCTACAAAAGCCAAACCTCTTTAAGATTAAATTCTGGAAAAAAAGAAAAAAAAAAGAAAAAAAAAAAGAGATTAAATTATGGACTTCTAACCAAAAATTTAAAGTCAGGGATTGACTAATTAGATGAAAGAGAACAGAATTCTTGTGAAAGGTCTTTCACATACATGTTTGTCTTCACACACATGCACAGACACACACCCACATGCACAGAGCGTTATAGTCAGTCCATTTTAAAATGAGCACGTTTGAAAGGTCAAAATCCAGAGAAGTATTTTATCACAGATTATATATGGTATCACCAAAAGAAGTGAGCACATTTTTAAGTAGCCTGGTCCATGAAAACAATGTACAAATATAAACATTTCCTTCCAAGTTATTAAATACAATGATTTAATCAATTATGCGTTGTTTTCTTAAAACGTATTTTACAGTTTTATCTTGGTGTTGAGGGGGAAGCAAAGAGAATGCTGTTTTACAGAGAAGTTACATTTGTCCCAGTTCATGACAGATAGAGACTTTAAAAAAATCCTATTGTCCTTTTGCCCTCCCTCTTCAAATAGCAAAATCCCACCCATAAGCAAAAATTGATTTTTAAAAAATATACGAAGTTATTGTTTGCCCTTTCTATCTGAACTGCAGGGTATTGCCATGGTCTCAATTTATTCCACATCCAACTTATAAGGCTATTTCATCTAAAAATCTTTGTGTAAATTATTAGGAGGAGAAAATTAGGCCAATCAACAATGAAATACTCTTCATTTTAGCATTTGCAAATTTTGAGAGAAAAGTTTTCGGCATGATGTGATTAGTGTTTCTCCATCATCTATTCTATTTCATGGTGTGAGGTTTGTTATTTTCAAACATTGTGCTTTATTTTCAAAGATCTGTCTTTGAATAAGGCTGAATAGGGAAGGCAGAATTGTCTGGTCGAGAAGAATAAACATAGCATTAAACAAATTTTTAATTTTATTTTTGCACCTTATTCCTTGCATAATCTTGGCCTAATCACTTAGTATTTTCAACTTGTCTTTTTAAAAAGAAAAAAGAAAACAAACCCACACACAATGTCCTCCCCACCTCTCATACTTTTGTTTCACCCAGGAGGCTGTATGATTTCATAAAGCATATAGGTAAACACACACACACACACACAATGGCAAGACAACACTTAAGAATACGTATCCACTAGAAGCTTCTGAGTCTCACTAAAAGAAAGTTTCTACATGAAATACTAGATACACATCACAGTTTTTTCTATCTGGAATCCTATTTCTGTTTGGTATACTGTGTGTGTACATGTGTGTGTGTATGTGTGTGTGTGTGTGTGGTGGATGTATGTGCCCACAGTGAACTTGGGGGTTACACAAGCAGACAGCAAAAAGGTCAAGCAATTGCCAGTATTTTTTCATTCTGTATTCTTATAATCTAATTTTCTCGAAGACACTATGCTACTTCTTAGTTCTATTGATCTTGATTCTTTCTCTGACCACTTCTTTCCAATTAATCAAATTATTTAAATTCTGATTCTGTTGTGCTCCTTCTCTTCATTTTTGAAATTTTTACCGCCAGAAAGGACATTTTCTCTTATCCAGATGCAAACTTAAGTAAGCTCTCTATCTCTCTGGGTCACTGATGGCAAATGTTAAACAAATTTACGTTTGGGATTTTCTATTCATTTCCCACCCGGTTGACACTGAGCCCATGATAACCACTCATTAACTGTTCAGCTGGATCATTTGTGTGACCCGGACACTATTTCCAGTGCGCTGATGACTCTATCACACGGGACTAAATCACAAGGCTATACTTAGCTTTCTCTCGGGGTCCCAAAAGTTTCATACTTGGAAAAATGTGAAAAAGCTTTTACTGTAGTCAATCTAGATGTGAAATACTATTTGCATTGAGCACAAGGCTCTGTAAAATGAGACTTGAAGAACCTGTAGAAATAAAACTCACAGGCAGATTTTCTTTTTTGGTCAGTTTGGACTCATTCTGTAGCAGTAACCGGGTAGAAGATCGTTCTCTAGTTATAAGTTTCTTTTCAAGCTCTCAGAAGCATGTAGATTCAATTTTTGATCATTTTAAATTATTTATATTTATTAAACTGTGACTGATAATTACTAAACTGATTAAAGTGAAGACTTACCTTCTGGCCCAGCAGAGTGACAACTTTCATTAGAAAATACAAAGCCACCTGGCGTGGCTCAGTAGTTGAGTGCAGATCTATGAATGAAGAGGTCACGGTTTGATTCCTGGTCAGGGCACATGCTTTGGTTGCTAGCTCAATCCCCAGTGAGGGGTGTGCAGGAGGCAGCTGATCAATGATTTTCTCTCATCATTGGTGTTTCTATCTCTCTCTCCTTCTCCTTTCCTCTCTGAAATCAATCCAAATATATTTTTAAGAAAAGAAAATATGAAGATACTGGGGTACGTGAGTCCTGTGGTCAGTTACCTCCCCAAACTAGTTACACATTCTGGGGTAAGATCCTTTACCTTAACCTCAGTTTCTTCACCTGAAAAATAAACATAACACCTATTTTACCTAATGTGAGTGAGTTTAAAATACTGAAACATTTAACTGTATAAATGTGAGATATTTGACAACAATAATAAATTAAACAACATATTTTACAAAAATAAGGATTTCTAGGTTCTTATAATTATGATTTCTACTTTGTAGCTGAGACCATGGTTATAAAAATAAATGTTGACTATGTGTGTGATATATTGCCAATAAGTTAATATTTTTAAATTGATATGAATTGGATCATAGAGAAATGAAAGCAATTATTTTGATAAGTCAAGATAAAAACTATTTCCCTCTAAATTCTCCAAATTTAATTTGTGCATTAAATTATCTTGGAGGATCAAAGAACTGATACTTTGATTTTACACATGAAGAAATACAACAATAAAATCAAATTGTACTTCTGTTAAGAATATGTGACATCAAATGCTTTTGTATTATTAAATCATGCTCTGAAAAAAATTTAAACTTATATTATTATTTTTTGGTCAAATTAACATGTGTATTTAGCCATATCTAGAGAAACACATTTTCTTTGAATACTGGTAGTGTTTTCCTATATGCTCATGTATATGCACATCATTGTAGTCATATAATTGGAAGTCAGTAATCTTATAAATGACATAATGTTACAGAGTATTAAAATTGTTTACCTTCTATTTTACAGAAATAATTCATAAATAATTTTCCCAAATCAAAACAATGAACACACAAAGTAATATATGTAATAATATGAAGCTCTATGATACTGCCTCCCAAGGGTCTGGCAGCAAACATATTACTCGTGGTTCTCCTTGGAATTTTTCTGTGGGACGTTCATAATTTATTGTTATATATGGCAGAACAGTAATGAGACAGACAAGCCTGCTCTTCCAGGTCCTTGAAATTTATTTCTCATCTCATCCTAGTAGCATTGTATATGAATGTGCTTACAATAATTATAATATCAAATAATCTGAAGCATTTTTAAAGATATAATGACTTCCTGACCATCCAAAGCATGTTCTGATCGTCTACAATAGCTCTAGGTGATATAGAAATAAATGTATGTAAGCCGATACATATGCCTTTGCACCTAATTTACTTTATAAAGTGGCCGTAATGAGGGTGAAAGGTAGGTGACCAAAAACCAGAGTATTGACAATGAATGGATTTTCCTCATAGATGTGTCAGGGTAAATGCATTTTTCTTTTTTGAAGAGTGGAGAATGTTGTGGGCAGACAAAAAGACAAGTTGGTGCCAGTTGCACCCTCAACTATGTCCCCACCATCACTAAGCAAAGGGAAGCCATGCTAGGGTTACTGATGGTAACACTAGTCATTTTTAAAAGTATTTTTTTCCTAATTACTAGCTAAATAATTAGAGGGAAAGTAAGTTTCCTTTGGTTTTTTTCCCAGATGCTGAGACTGGTCCCTATGTAGAGTGCTGAGATCTGGATGCAGAGCGTAAGGGCCATCACACTGGACCCAGATTCACCCTTATCCCTTGTCAGCAGTGCTTGACTTCTACACATTACCGGCCAATAAAAACAGATCGTCAGCTGGAGAGCCTGCTTCCTCACACGATGGCAGCTGCAAGGTAGATGAACTTGAGTCATTGCTCACAGACCCAAGTGCAAGTGTTCCTTCTCTGACCTACTCTTAGTCATACAGGGTCACTTCCACTACATTAGTTTCATTGTGACTCACAAGCCCACCCAGATTGGAGAGGAGGGGACTTAGAGTCCACTTCTCAGAGTCACACTGTATATGAGCAAGTCGGTTGGGAAGTACTATGAAAATACAACCTATCACAGAGTTTATGTAACTTTTCCTTATATGCACTCATTTTGAGGTACCGTATTTTCCGGCGTATAAGACGACTGGGTGTATAGAAGATTTTCCTGGGTTAAAAAGTCGTCTTATACGCCGGAAAATATGGTAATCTCTTTTAGTCCCATAAATTTAACTATAAACAGATGATTCCTAAACTCATGTCTCTAGTCCTGACTTCCATCATGAGCTCTACATATGTCTATTCAACCATCTACTTGACATCTCCATGGGATCAATTATCAATTTGTCCTCTCTCTAGCCTCTACCCAGTAGATACCAGTAGCATCCCCTGCATGCCTCCCCCAATTCATGATAAAAATAAAAAAATAAAAAATGTCTTCAGATATACCCCAATGTCCTCTGCAGGAAAAATTGTCCCCAGTTGAGAACCATTGGTCAAAAGCAGCAATTTTCAACTGGTGTGCTGCAATAATTTTTGAAACAGGCAATACTGGACTATTTAGTTAGGCACACTGACCTCTTTTTCCTTAGATTGTCAAATAAAAAATGACAACAGCCAACACAATGATAGCAGCTGGTGTGAATGAATCAAAATTACAGTATACCTAATTTTTTTGTCAGGTTGGCAAAAAATATGTTTTTTGGTGTGCTGCATATTTTTAGTAATTACATTATGTGTGCCCTGAGACAAAAAAGATTGGAAATCGATACTGCAAAGTGATTTTGATTATTTGGTAATGATGTTCTACTCATTAATATTAAAAATTTCTAACAATCCTAGCCAGTTTTGTTTAGTGGTTAGAGTGTTGGCTAGAGGACTGAAAGGTCACCCATTTGGATTCCGATCAAGGGCACATACCTGGGTTGCAGGCTCGATCTGGCCCAGGTGGGGGCATGTGCGGGAGGCAATCAATCAGTGTGTCTCTCTGTCTCTCTCTCTTTCTCTGTCTCTCCCACTCCCTTCCACTATCTCTAAAAATCAATGGAAAAAATATCCCCGGGTGAGGATTAGCAACAACAACAATAAAGTTTTAACAGTACTTTACTTGCTCTGCTTAAAGTTTGTTTCTTTGTTTACTTAAAACCCATAAACACACTTTAATGGAGAACTGATTTCAGAGAGTCCTGTTAGTAACTACTGTTTTTAGAAGTGGAGGTTGCTAGCATGGTTTTCCTGACTGGTGTGAATAAAGCCAGTGGGTAAGAGAAAGAAATACATATGCACTGTTATAATTAGTGTGTCTGCTTTAGGCTGCATGTCAATTTATAGAATCTTGACCCATGTGTACTGAAAACAAAAGAAAGACTTACTTTAGGAACAAGAATATAGCAATGAATTGTAGGATATTTTTGTCCAAGTAAATTAATCTTTCTTTTGAGTTAATCCTTTTGTTTCAATTCATTCTCATTGAGCTTTCATAAGAAATGTCCTACATTATCCATACTATTTTCTTTTTAAAAAATATATTTTTATTGTTTTCAGAAAGGAAGGGTGAGGGAGAGATAGATAGAAACATCAATGATGAGAGAGAATCATTGATCAGCTGTCTCCTGTATGCCCTCTACTGGGGATCAAGCCTGCAACCTTTTAATGTGCCTGACCAGGAATCAAACAGTGACCTCCTGGTTTATAGATCAAAGCTCAACCTCTGAGCCACAATGGCCGGGCCATACCATCTTCTTTCATTATAACACTAGAGGCCTGGTGCACCCGTGGGATCCCTCAGCCTGGCCTGCACCCTCTTGCAATCCAGGACCCCTCGGGGGATGTCGGATAGCTGGTTTCGGCTCGATCCCCGCAGGCCCAATCCAGACAGGAGGGAGCCCGATCCTGTGCATTGAGCATCTGTCCCCTGGTGGTCAGTGCATGTCATAGCAACAGATTGACCGGTCATGAGGTCATTCGGTCGCTTAGGCTTTTATATATATGGATTAATAAAGTAAAGGGAATCAGTTTGCTTGTGGTCTTTTAAAACATCAGGCACTATACATCAGAATTATTTTTGTTGCTCCTGCGGTTGATAATGATGACACTACATAACCATATGCCAGATATAAATAGTGAAGTGACAATTACATTCTGCATACAATAGAATGGGTCACTGGCTGCTTTTGGCTTTACTGGAGTCCTCTGTAGTTATACAAAAGTGTGCACAGGGGCCTGTGAAAATACTTGCAGAATTTCTGGAAAGAACTGATGTACTTTTCCACAGGATGAAAGCAGAAGGAAGTCCTCTCTCATTTTTGATGAGAAATGAGCTTCCTCCTTCCATGTCAAAGAGAAATAGAATTGAGTATTTTAATTTTCATTAAATCGTTTTTTCAATGTTTTATTGGGAAAGAGTACACATTTCTTTCTGTAGCTAAAAATTATAATCTCAGTCATATACTTCATATATAAATGTGAATTATATGTATGTATATACTTAATACATAGAGCTGCTACTATATATAAAAAGTTATATATATAACTTTTTCCTTATTAGCTGGTTGTGACTTTGGTCAAGTTACTTTACCTTTTTTATATCTGTTTTCTTACCTGTAAAATAGGAGCAATAATGGGAATTATATCATTGTTTTAAGTATGGCATGAATATAACATATACTTAGAATATTGCACACACTGTATATAAACACTTAATAAGGCTAGCTATTGTGAATATTAGTCTCTCACACACAACTACCATATTTTTTATTTCTATAACACACATTTATTATTACTTATGTGCTAGGATTATACTAACTGTGCATTAGACAAGTCAGCTTTGGCCCTGCTCTCATGGAGCATACATTCCAATGAGGAGGACAGATAAAAACCAATTTCACAGTCAAATAAAAATAACTGCAATTCATCATAAAAGCCAAGAAGTAAATCAACAGGCAGCCAAGGCAGAGAATAAGGAGGGCATGGATGGGAGGCACTCTTAGATAAGCGGTGAGGGAGTCCCTCTGTGGGAATGTGTCATTGAAGCTGTGACAGGAGGGCTGGTGGGAGTTAGCCCCGTGACATTGGGGGAAGAGAACAGGGAAGATAGATGTGCCTGCCTAAAAGCAGGGAACATGTCTTCAATTGTCTCGATTCTCCATATCCCTTTTGCCAAAACACTAGGAAACAAAACTTAGAAATGAACGCTGAGACTTTTTTACTGATTGATTTAATTAGGGACCAATTGTGAGTCGTGAGCACCTGCAGACCACTGATTTGTACTTAGGTTTTGAGTTAGTGTGAGTTAGGGTTCGCGGACTTTGGGATATGAAAATGAAATCAGCTACTTGTTATAACAAAACCAGTAATTAAGAAATAGGCTAAGCCTGACAAAATTCTCTCCTTGCTGGCAGCTGCAGCTGTCCTGGTCTCCAGAGGCACATTTTACTTACTGAAGTGTGGTTTTTAATTTTAAACCAAGGAAAACTACACAACTCCCATGTCTTTGATTTTTGAAAAAAGGTCATTTTTAAAAATAAAAATACATAAAAGTAAAGTATGCATAAAGAATACAGAAAGTTATGAGAACAAAAACTCACTCTCCCTTTTCCAGGCCACCATTTCTGTCCTCAGTAATCTCTTCAAAGGTAACCATTCAGCTTCCCTATGCTTGTTTGTGTTTTTTTTTGGTAGAAAAATATAATTGCACCTATCAAATATTATATATGTGCATGTATGTGTACATATATATTTTTTCAAAGTCTTCACAAATGAGATTTTTATTATAAACATATGTAACTTGCTTTTTTTGCTTAATCAAATGGCTTAGAGACCTTCTGTTTGCATCCATAAAAATGTACTGTTTTAGCCACTGAGCATGGCTCAGTGTTTGAGCGTCAACCTATGAACCAGGAGGTCACAGTTCAATTCCCGGTCAGGGCACATGCCTGGGTTGTGGGCCTGATCCCCAGTGTGGGGTATGCAAAAGGCAGTGGATCAATGATTTTCTCTCATCATTGATGTTTCCATCTCTCTCTAAAATCAATAAAAATATATTTTAAAAAATGTAGTTTAAAAAATGATTGCATAATATCCTATTTTATG